>NC_091439.1:111450347-111812847 GCF_964237555.1 Oryctolagus cuniculus
CTTCTAATGATTTCCTAGGCCACAGCTGAAAGCTGGACCAGAAGTAGAGCAGCTGGGACTTGAACTGGCATCCATATGAAGTGCTGGCACTGCATATGGCTGCTTCACCCAGTATACCACAGTGCTGGCCTCATGATCTGCTTTTTAAAGTTTAAAATGGAGGGGCCAAAGCTGTGGTGTAGTTGGCCCCATATGGGCACCAGATCATGTTCCAGCTGTTCCACTATGGATCTAACTCTCTGCTATAGCCTGGGAGAGCAATAGAAGATGGTCCAAAAGCTTGAGCCCTTATACTCGCATGGGAGACCCAGAAGATGCTACTGGCTTCAGATTGGCTCAATCCCAGCTGTTGCAACCATTTGGGGAGTGAACCAGTGGGTGAATGACTTTTTTTTCCTGACTCTCCCTCTCTCTGTCTGTAACTCTACCTCTCAAATGAATAATAAAATCTTTTTAGAAAGTTCAAATGGACTCTGTATACAAATGATTTCTGTATTAGAGTGGAGTGAGATACCACTTTTTAAAAGAGCAATCTAGGGGCTGGCACTGTGGCTTAGAGGGTAAAGCCATCAACTGTTGTGCCGGCATCCCATATGGGCACTGCTTCAAGTCCTGGATGCTCCACTTCCAATCCAGCTCTCTGCTGTGGCCTGGGAAAACAGTAGAAAATGGCCCAAGCTTGAACTCACCTGGGAGACCCAGATGAAATCCCTGGTGCCTGGCTTTAGTTTGATGTAACTCCAGTGGTTGCAGCTATCTGTTGAGTGAACCAGCAAATGGAAGACCTCTCTCTCTCTCTCTCTCTCTCTCTCTCTCTCTCTCTGCCTCTTTGTAATTCTGCCTTTCAAGCCTATAAATACATCTTTAAAAAAAAGAGCAGTCTATAACATCCTTATACACAATGAAAAATAATAGAAAATAATGACAACCATAGAAGATACAAACAGAAGATTGGCATAAGGGGAGATTCTCTCCTTAAAATATTTGGCAGAATTTGTAAAGTATCTCATGATATGTACTAATACTTGAATAAACTATATGAAATTCCATTGGAAGAAAGCTAAAACAATATTCAAAGAAAAATTATTTCTTACTTTAAAAAATGTAAGAATGACATAATCAACACTAAGATATAAATGTAATAAAACTTTAAAAACATACATAATGAAACATAAAATTAATAGAGAACTAGAAAATAAATTTATAAAGCAACAGACAAATAGATTGTGACATCCAATGTCCAATAGAGTGCCCCTGTGCACCTTCAGTGATGTGGGAAAAGTTCTGTATCTGTGTCATCCAGCAGAACAGCTGTCAGATATGCTTGCCTAGAGAACTTCAACATTTGGCTGGTGCCACTGTGAACCAAGTTTGCTCATTTAATTATATTAAATAAATGTTATTTATTTACATTGATGATAGTGTGATTTAGCTTGTCTACACACTAGTCACTAGCAGTTATTAGCTGCACACATCTAGAATCATGGAAGATGTATTTACATTAATAAAACAGATGTAAAACAAAATATAGAAGGTATACTCGTGATTGAAATAGGAAATTATCAAGGTGAAATAACTATTGATAACAATACAATTTTAAAATTATAATATGCAACTTTAACATGGCAAATATCCCAAGATAGATTCTATTCATATAGCTGTAAGGCAAGGAAGAAGGTTGACATCTGTTTTTTGGGTAGAACTCACCAGACACAAAATATTGGTAGTGAGAGCGAAGCCAACTAGATTGTGAGCAGATTGCAGAGCCACACCACAAATTGTCTTTTCAATGTACTGAACTCTGAAGTTCTTTCTTTTCTAAACAAATGCACTCTATACTTGGCCCATTTATATAGGAAAAGGCCAATCAATAAACCTAATCATGGCTAGAGCCCAGGAGACACACCCTAATTGGGGATTTGTTGGACACACCCAGTGCTGTTTGATGGGATTTTCCAGGCAACTACAAGCTATACCAGTGGTGGGGAATAAAGAGGTAAAACCATTTTAGAGCTGGGAACCAGATGCAATATTGATCTAAGTACACAATTGTTGCACTGCAGGGAAACAGGACTTGTAAAAAATTAACTGGAAATGGAGGCCGATGCTATGGCACAGTGGGTTAAAGCCCTGGCCTGAAGTGCCAGCATCCCATATGGGTGCCCATTCAAGTCCCAGCTGCTCCTCTTGTAATCCAGCTCTCTGCTATGGCCTGGGATAGCAGTGGAAGACGACCCAAGTCCTTGAGCCTCTGTACCCATCTGGGAGACCCAGAAGAAGCTCCTGGCTCCTGGCTTAGGATCAGTTCAGTTCTGGCTGCTGTGGCCATTTGGGGAGTGAACCAGCGGATGGAAGACTTCTCTCTCTTTCTCTACTTCTCTGTGTAACTGTCTTTCAAATAAATAAAATAAATCTTAAAAAAAATAAACTATCTTCTCCTGGACTAGAGCAGTAAGCTCCCTCTCTACTCCACCATCTTGAAACTCTCCTCTGTACTTTGTCTTCAAAGTCAGATATTCTTTCTTTTGCTTCACAGATTCTGTCGTTAAGGCTTTCCACTGCATTTTTTATTTGTTCTATTGAATTCTTCATTTAATTTTGATTTCTCTTTTTGTTCTCAATTTGATGTGAGAAATTTTCTTTCATGTCATGTACAGATTTCAGTAGTTTGTGCATTTGCTTCTGATTACTTCTATGTAATCTCATGATCAATATTTTGAATTCTATTTCCTCAATCCCTTCTTCACAATCTAGTATTGAAGTGTTGTGTTCTTTTGGTGGCATCATGTTGTCTTTCTTATTCTTGTTTCTTCAATTGGTGCATTTGTTATTCAGCAGTTGTGGAGATACCATTGGTTTCTTTTCTTTTCTTTTCTTTTCTTTTCTTTTCTTTTCTTTTCTTTTCTTTTCTTTTCTTTCTTTCTTTCTTTCTTTCTTTCTTTCTTTCTTTCTTTCTTTCTTTCTTTCTTTCTTTCTTTCTTTCTTTCCTGTGGTGGCTTTTATATTTCTACTGTACCTCTGTAGATTAGTGGAGTGTCTGCTTTCAGTGAATATCTAGAGGTGTGTGGTAGGTGTGGCCAGGGAGCTTGTTCAATTCTCCAGGATAAAGGGCATGTCTAAGGTGACACACCCAGGTTTGGCATGGTAAATTCCTCCTTTTTATCAGAGGAGAGGTTTATTCTACTCAGCTGAGCTCCTCTCTTCAAAGGAGACCAGTGCCTGAGTGCTAGCCCCAATGTGTATAATATTCATCCACTCTGCCACAAGGACCACTCAAAGGATCTGTGCAGTCCTCAGTGTAAGCTCAGATTCCCAAGGGAGCTCTTAACCTGTGGAATCTCCCGCAGTGACTACCCAAAGTCCCAGCCACACCTTGAGTCCTCTAACACAGCCTCACTTTTTAACAGTCCCCACATACAAGCTTCCCACAGTCACAAGCTGCCAGTCCCCTGTTAGTTCTCCCCACCAGAGTGAGGAGTCTCATCTTGCCTTCTGCTGGGTGTGGACATGAGCTGGAATAGCTGTTATATATGTCCAAAATGGCATCCTCTCTATCAGCTTGTAATAGGGTGTTGTTACAGGTTGATGGGAGAGAGAGAGAAAAGTGCCTCTCCTCTTACTTTTCTCCTCTAGTTTGGCAGGTACACTATCTGTCATGGGGCTCCAAGCCCATTTCCCTATAAACTCTTCCTGCAGCCAGTGGCTTGAGCTACTGCAGTCTGATCTCACCTCATTCTCCAACACTGTTGTGGAAGCTCTCAGCTGCTGGAGTCCTGGGTTGTGGGTGTCCACACCCTCCATATAGATCCACCAAGTCCCTCTAATTTGTATATATTTTCCTCTGCCATTTTCTTGCTAACTCTTCCTGAGACTGCACTCTCTACACTTTTTTTAAAAAAAAACTTGTATTATTTATTTGAAAGACAGTTACAGAGAGAAGTAGAGAAAGAGAGAGAGGTCTTCCATCCACTGGTTCACTCCCAAAATGGCCACAATGGCTGGAGCTGTGCTGATCCTAAGCCAGGAGCCAGGAGCTTCTTCTGGGTCTACCATTTGGGTGCAGGGGCCCAAGGACTTGGGCCATCTTCTACTGCTTTCCCAGGCCATAGCAGAGAGCTGGATCAGAAGAGAAGCAGCTGGGACTAGAACCAGCGCCGATATGGGATGCTGGCACTTCAGGCCAGGGCTTTAACCCACTGCGCCATAGCACCAGCCCCTCTACTTTTAAATTATCTTCTCCTAGACAGGTCAGTAAGCTCCCTCCCTAAACTGCCATCTTGGAAGCCCCTGCTATCTACCATACTCTTATTCATTAGTACTGAGCATGCAGGTCAAAAGTATTAGAATATTAATTCCTTGGTGTATACTTAAATATAGGTATGACTAGGGTAAGAAAATATTTAATGTTTCCTACTCATTTTCTTTAGTGTTTAGTTTTTGATTATCATTAACATCTCAATGATAAAGTCACACAAAATATTTTATTACATAACTGAGCTGTTATGTAACTAAACATATACAGAGATTTATGTTTTTTTCTTCAACTTGAATAATATAGGGCTTTTAATCATGGTCACTTTCAATGTAATATAATCATCAGATGGGAATCAGTAATTTTGTAGTAATTTCAATTCAATCAAATGTGAGCTTTGATCTTTTCAAGGCACAAGCAAATCTTGTATTTCTTATATAATTTCTAGTTTGTTTATGATTCTTATCAACAGCAAGGTTCAATGTAGAAAATTGTAGCTTCTACTTTCTCTGAAATTTACTTATTTTGATTTTGGTTAGTTGCTTTTTTATTATTTCTTTTAATTTAGGTGGGATTTTAAACTTAATGATATAGGAATTGTTATTTTATGGACCTTATAGCTTTGTTCCTGTTTTTTTTTTTAGTATTTTCTTTGCTTTTATATTCAATCCTGTTGATAAAAGAAAAACAAGGATATATCTGTCAGCTAGAATTAGTTGTTCCTAATAAGAAGTTGTACAAAGTGATGGGATGGAAGCAACATATGAGCACTTTGTTGCCTATGCCAAGTAATTCAGTGATTCTCAATTTTTAGTGCCCTTTATAATCACCTGAAGAGAGTTTTAAAGAGGACAATGAGAATAAACTTAATTCTGCTAATAAGATATTTGTACACACACATGACTCAGTATGGAGTAAACTGAGTATAAGTCTGTATGCAATTCTGATAACATTTTCATCTACATCAGATTCATGTGGGTACATTTTAATCCACAAATCTTATTGCAGTGGAGCTGGCATTTGCTTGAGATTGTGTATTTCATTTTATTTATATTTTAAATGATTTGTTTATGTATTTGAAAGGCAGAGTCTCAGAGAGAGAGAGAAAGAGAGTGAGAGAGAGAGATCTTCCATCTTATGTTTCACTCTGCAAATGGCTGCAACATCCAGAGATGAGCTGATCTGAAGCCAGGAGCCAGGAGATTCTTCCAGGTCTCCCACATGGGTGCAGGGGTCCAAGCACTTGGGCCATCTTCGACTGCTTTCCCAGGCCATAGAACAGAGCTGGATTGGAAGTAGAACAGCAGGACTTCACCCAGCCTCCGTATGGGATACCAGCACTGCAGACATGAGCTTTACCACCTATGCCACAGCACCAGTCTCCTATTTCATTTTCTATATTTTAACTTATTTTTATGCCTTTGAGAGACACAAACAAGGGAGATAATAAAAGAGAGTGCCCTTCCATCTGCTAGTTCACTTCACAAATTCCCTGGAATACCAGGGGCTGGGATTTTAATCGGCTCTCTTCCATAGATGCTTGGAGGATGATTACCTGAGCCACTGTGGAGGTCTCCCAGGGTTGGAATTGGCAGAACAGTGCAGTCAGTGGTGAAACATTGGTATCAAACCCAATATGTGATGCGAGCATCTTAACTCACTTAACTTTAGGACAAATGAACACCCACAAGTTTCTGTGTTTTTAATAAGTGATAGATATGGCCAAGGACTTTGTTGCTCTTATAATAAGCTCTGTTGAATACAAATAATTATAAATTTTTTTAATTAATAAGAAGTAAAAACTGGACACAGGATGCCATATTGAGATAATTTTATTGTCACTGAAAGAAGCTTTAAAAATACATGTGGACTGATTGGAGGTTTCAAGATGGCAGAACAGGGAGGGAGCTTACTGATAGTCCAGGAGAAGATAGTTTAATAAAAGTGGAGATAATGTGGTTTCAGGGAAGAGTTAGGGAAAAAACAGCAGAAGAAACTCTTCCATACTTGGAGGGACACAGTGGATCTATGTGGAGGGCATGGGTGCCCACATCTTGGGAGCCTAGCTGCTGAGACCTTTGCACAGTGCTGGAAAGAGAGGTGAGACAGAACCACAGTAGCCTGAGACGCTGGTGGAAAAGTGGCAGGAAGAGCCTAGAGGGAATGAGGCTTGAAGCCCCATGGGGGAAAGTGCACCACCTAACTAGAGGAGAGAAAAAATAAAAGGGACAGTACAGACATGATTCTCTCCACTCACCTTACAAAGGTGTATGAGCTGACAGAGCAGATGCCATTTTGGACATATGTAACAGCTGCGCCAGCTTGGGGCTGTGCACAGCAATCAGCCACGCAGAAAAACCTGACTTTGGTGGGGAAAACGAAGACTAAGACCTAGTGAATGTGTGGCATTTATTGTGGTGGAATGAGAAAGCCATGCCAAGGTGGCCTCTGGCAAGCGAGTGTCATTTACTCAGGAATGGCTTTGAAACCCACCTGGCAACGGAGCCTGCCTGGCAACAGGCTGTGATTGGTTGGGGCACAGACCACCCCTTGACCAGATTGGCTGGTCTTGACTATATAAGATGTTCCAACTGTAATAAATGAGTCTGTGGGCTGCTCGCCTCAAGCCTGCTTTCACCTGACTCCCGGGGTCTGTGTGGTGACTCCACGCCTCTTGCCCCCACCATGCTGCTCCTCTCAGAAATGAATCCACTGCAACATTGTTGAGAAATCAACGGCAACATCTGGCACACCAACGTGACTGAGAGAGACAGCATGTTGGACTCAGCGAGGTCCCCCCCGGATTTTGGCAAGAAGACCCCTCAGTGTTTTGTGTGCTGTTCGGTTCTGTGAGGGTGAGCACAGAACCCCCTCCTACGTCCCTTTCCTTGTCCTTGTCCTCGGTCTAAGTGACCCCAGGTTAGGCACACACCACCCAGAAGCTTACTTCGCTTCTCGGCTCTTCCTTTTACTTTCGGTTCACCTGGCAAATTCACATAAGGGACTGATCATCCCAGAATTCGGAACCAAGTCATCTTCCCTCACTTGAGAGAGGTGACGCTCCGGAGACACTGTGTGGGCATACGGCTTTGACCTAATGAATCAAGGAAGTCCCCCCCTAAGCACAGGACATACTTACGATCTGATACACCACTATCTGTTTGTCTAATGTAGGGAAACCTTCTGCAAAATGCCACCAACAGCTGAGGTGTTAGGAATTTGCTTTGTTATGGCAGTAGTGCTGTACGTGTCCTTCCTTTGGCTAGAGTTGGCATGCCATGCCACTCTTAAGTGCTCAGATATGGGAAAGATATCCCTCTCTCAGAATCCTGTGCAGATTATCAAAGAAAGTGAATCTGTGATGATAAGAGCCTGACACTCCAGGTCTCTGTCTCACAGACAATGGTTGATGACTTAGGGAGAGAGAGCTCCGACAGTGAAAAAAACAAGGTAGCAAACAAGGTAGCAATACCTAGTCAGCCACCCCCCACATACCCATGGGATGAACTAAGAGGACCTCTAAACAATAACTCATTCGAGGTCATCCCATTTGCACCCAGTGAGGATCCCCACATTTGTGGCAGTACTCAGACACCCCAGGCTCTCAGGGCAGCTGCTAGACCCCAAGCCACCTGCATGTTTGCCATTAATGTTGAATTGTATGCAAAGTTCAGGCTCTAGATTCCAACACCTGTAAAAGGCTTCTGCTAACCAAGGGTAGAGGATATGCTTGTATCTTTCCAGAGAATGCAGAACAGTCCATTTGGGTATCAGCCAGAAACATCAAGTCTGCAACTGACAGGCAACCAGAACCAGCTGAACAAGACTGAGACTCCGCCTTGTTAGCAGATGCACCTGCCCTATCATCCTACCCTGAGAAACTGCCCATAGCCATACCTGTTACTGTTTTATACCCCACTAGCTCTGGTCAGCCACTCAAATGGCCCACAGCCTGTGTGTGGTCATGCCATTCCTGATAACCATTATTCCTCATTCCTACCCCTATCTGAACAAGCAATCCTGTAGTCTCTCGATTTGAGCGCTGGTTAGTCAATGACGGGTAAGATCCCTTGGGGGACAAATTAAGACAGGCACAGCTGCATACGGAGACCACATGAAAACGGGATCAACAATGGTATGGCCAAGAATCATGCCTCCCATTGCTCAAAAATAAACAAAAAGGGGGAAATGTGGTGGAATGAGAAAGCCATGCCAAGGTGGCCTCTGGCAAGCGAGTGTCATTTACTCAGGAATGGCTTTGAAACCCACCTGGCAACGGAGCCTGCCTGGCAACAGGCTGTGATTGGTTGGGGCACAGACCACCCCTTGACCAGATTGGCTGGTCTTGACTATATAAGATGTTCCAACTGTAATAAATGAGTCTGTGGGCTGCTCGCCTCAAGCCTGCTTTCACCTGACTCCCGGGGTCTGTGTGGTGACTCCACGCCTCTTGCCCCCACCATGCTGCTCCTCTCAGAAATGAATCCACTGCAACATTGTTGAGAAATCAATGGCAACAATTTATGAACTGGGACTGTGAAAAAAGAAAAAAAATTGAGGGTGTGTGGGAGAACTCACAGTGTGGCTGAGACTTGAGTAGTCTTGGTGGGAGACGCCACAAGCCCAGGTGGCCCTGGTTACCTGGTGAGAGACATTGCAGGGGAATCTGAGCTTACCTTGAGGACTGCACAGATCCCTTGGTCGTTGGGACAGAGCAGACAAATATACCCACAGGGGCTATCTCTCAGGCACTGATTGCCATCAAAAAGAAGAGCTCAGCTGAACAGAATTACTTACCTTCTGATTAAAAGAGAGAGAGAGAGAGAGAGAGAGAGAGATTTACCATGCCAAACCTGGGTGTGTCACCTTTGGCACACCCTTAACCCTGAAGAACTGAACAGAGCTCTCTGGCCATACTCACCACAAGCCTCTAGAGATTCACTGAAAGCAGACAGTCCACTTATCTACAGAGCCACAGTACAATGAGAAAAGCTGCCACATCAGGGAAAAGAAAAAGAGAAGAAACCAAAGAATATCTCCTCAAATGCCAAACAACAAATGCAAGAAAATTCAAGAAATGAAACTCAAAAATTGATAAGAATATTTAGAAGTAATAAAAACAAACACATGAACTATTGAAATCCATACAGAACATGAAAGAAAATCTCTCTCTAAAAATGAAATCTTAAGGAGGAATCAAAATGAAATGAGGAATTTAATAGAACATGAAATGGATATTGAAGAGAAATCAAAATGAAATGAAGAACTCAATAGAACAAATAAAAAACACAGTTGAGAGCCTTAAACACAGAATCAGTGAGATAGAAGAGAGAATATCATACTTACAAGACAGAGTGCAGGAAGCCAGCACCATGGCTCACTTGGCTAATCCTCTGCCTGTGGCACTAGTACCCTGGGTTCTAGTTCTGGTTGGAGTGCTGGGTACTAGTCGAGGTTGCTCCTCTTCCAGTATAGCTCTCTGTTGTGGCCCAGGAGGGCAGTGGAGGATGGACCAAGTGCTTGGGCCCCTGCACCTGCATGGGAGACCAGGAGGAAGTACCTGGCTCCTGGCTTCAGATCGGTGCAGTGCCAGCCCTAGTGGCCATTAAGGGAGTGAACCAATGGAAGGAAGACATTTCTCCCTGTCTCTCTCTCACTGTCTATAACTCTCTCTCTGTCTCTCTCTCTCTCTCATTATCTAACTCTGCCAGGAAAAAAAAGACAGAGCACAGGAAAGTATACAGTCAAACCAAAGATAAGAAAAGGAAATTAGAAATCTATAAAAATATTGTTGGGAATCTACAGGATACTATTAAAAAACCCAACATTCTGGTTCTAGGAGTTCCTGAAGGAATGGAGAGAGAGAAAGGATTAGAAAGCCATTTTAGTGAGATACTAACAGAGAACTTACTGGGTTTGGAGAAGGAAAGAGATATCCTAGTACAGGAAGCACACAGAACCCCCAATAAATATGACCAAAAGAGATCCTCACCATGACACGTTATAATCAAACACCACAATGCAACATAAAGAAAAGATTCTAAAATGTGCAAGAGAGAAATGTTGGATTACTCTCAGAGGATCTCCAATTAGACTCACAGCTGACTTCTCATCAGAAACCCTACAAGCTAGGAGGGAATGGCGAGATATAGCCCAGGTACTAAGAGAAAAAAAACTGCCAGCCCAGAATATTATACACTGCAAAGCTCTCATTTGTGAATGAAGGTGAAATAAAGACCTTTCATAGCAAAAAGAAATTGAAAGAATTTGTCACCACTCATCCAGCCCTGCAAAAGATGCTTAAAGATGTGTTACACACAGAAACACAGAAACATGGTCATCAATATGAAAGAAGGTAAAGGAAGGAAACCTCTCAGTACAAGATCACAGGAAGTTCAAAGTAAATATTAGAAATATCTTCAGGAAAATGGCAGGGCAAAGTCACTACTTAGCAATAGTCACATTGAATATAAATGGCCTCACCTGTCCAGTTAAAAGACACAGACTTACTGAATGGATTAAAAAACAAAATCCATCCATTTGATGCTTACAAGAAACACATCTTTCCAACACAGGTGCATGCAGACTGAAAGTGAAAGGTTGGAAAAAATATTCCATGCCAACAGAAACCAAAAAAGAGTTGGCATAGCCATATTAATATCAGACAAAATAAACTTTAACACAAAAACTGTTAAGAGAGACAAAAAGGAGCACTATGTAATGATTAAGGGATCAATTCAACAGGAAGATATAACCATTATAAACATATATACACCTAATTACTGGGCACTGGTCTATTTAAAAGATATGTTAAGGAACTTAAAGGGAGACTCAGACTCCAAAAATATAGTATTGGGGGACTTCAATACTCCACTTTCAGCAATGGACAATTCAACGAGACAGAAAATCAACAAAGACACAGCAGATTTAATTGATACTATAGCCCAAATGGATCTAACAGATGTCTACTGAAGTTTTTATGTTACACTTAAAGAACACATATTTTTCATAGCAATGCATGGAACTTTATCTAGGATTGACCACATACTAGGGCGTAAAGCAAGTCTCAGCAAATTCAAAAGAATTGGAATCGTACTATGCAGCTTCTCAGACCACAGTTGGATGAAGCTGGAAATGAGCAACTCAGGAATCCCTAGAGCGTATGCGAACACATGGAGAATGAACAACACGCTCTTGAAGGAACAGTGGATCATAGAAGAAATCAAAAGAGAAATCAAAAAATTCTGAAGCAAATGAAGATAACAACACAACATATCAAAACTTATGAGATACAGCAAAAGCAGTGTTAAGAGGAAAGTAGTTAAGTAGTTAAGCAGTGTTAAGAGGAAAGGATGTAGGCAATAAGTGCCTACATCAAGAAATTGGAAAGGCACCAAATAAATGAGTTTTCAATACATCTCAAAAATCTAGAAAACATACAACAAACCAAATCCCAAATCAGTGGGAGAAGAGAAATAATTAAAATTGGAGGAGAAATCAACAGAATTGAATCCAAAAAAATTACAAAAAATCAGCAAAATGAAGAGCTGGTTTTTTGAAAAAATAAACCAAATTTACACACCATTGGCCCAACTAACTAAGAAAAGGAGAGAGAACATGCAAATCAATAAAATAAGAGGTGAAAAAGGGAATGTAACAACTGATACCACAGAAATGAAGAGTCATCAGAAATTACAACAAAGAGTAGTATGCCAACAAACAGAGAAATCTATCAGAAATGGATAGATTCCTGGACACATACAACCTACCTAAATTGAACCATGAAGACATAGAAAACTTAAAAAGAACCTTAACCAAGTCAGAAACTGAATCAGTAATAAAGGCCCTCCCAACAAAGAAAAGCCCAGGACCAGATGGATTCACTGCTGAATTCTACCAGACATTTAAAGAAGAACTAACTCCAATCCTTCTCAAACTATTCAAAACAAGTGAAAGAGATGGAATCCTCCCAAATTCTTTCTATGAAGCCAGCAACACCTTAATTCCTAAACCTTAAAAAGATGTAGCACAGAAAGAGAATTACAGACCAATTTCCCTGAAGAACATAGATACAAAAATCCTGAATAAAATTCTGGCCAATAGAATGGAACAACACATCAGAAAGATCATTCACCCAGACCATGTGGGATTTATCCCTGGTTTGTAGAAGGTTTACCATTCACAAATCAATCAATGTGATATACCACATTAACAAACTGTAGAAGAAAAACCATATGATTATCTCAATAGATACAGAGAAAGCATTTGACCAAATACAACACCCTTTTATGAAAACGCTAAGCCAATTGGGCATAGACAGACATCCCTCAACACAATCAAGGCAATTTATGAAAAACCCGTGGCCAACATCTTATTGAATGGGGGAAAATTTCTACTAAGATCTGGTACCAGACAGGGATGCCCACTCTCACCACTGCTATTCAATATAGTTCTGGAAGTTTTAGTTAGAGCCATTAGGCAAGGAAAAGAAATTAAAGGGATACAAAATGGGAAGGAAGAAGTCAAACTATCCATCTTTGCAGATCATATGAGTCTTTATTTAGGGGATCCAAAGAACTCTATTAAGAGACTATTGTAACTCAGAGAAGAGTTTGGCAAAGTAGTAGGATACAAAATCAATGCACAAAAATCAACAGCCTTTGTATACACAGGCAATGCCATTGATGAGAAAGAAATTCTAAGATTAATCCCATTCACAATAGCTACAAAAACAATCAAATACCTTGGAATAAACTTAATCAAGGATTAATAGACATTTTTTAAAAGAGGAAATCCAAATGGCCAACAGACACATGAAAAAATTTTCAGGATCACTAGCCATCAGGGAAATGCAAATCAAAACCACAATAAGGTTTCACCTCACCCCGGTTAGAATAGCTCACCCACAGAAATCTACCAAAACAGATGCTGGCGAGGATGTGGGGAAAAAGGAACACTAACCCACTGTTGGTGGGAATGCAAACTGGTAAAGCCACTATGAACATCAGTTTGGAGAGTCCTAAGAAACCTGAATATAACTCTATCATACAACCCAGCCATCCCACTCCTTGAAATTTACCCAAAGGAAATCAAATTGGCAAATAAAAGAGTTGTCTGCACATGAATGTTTATTACAGCTCAATTCACAATAGCTAAAATATGGAATCAACCTAAATGCCCATCAACAGAAGACTGGATAAAGAAACTATGGGATATGGCCGGCGCCGCGGCTCACTAGGCTAATCCTCCGCCTAGCGGCGCCGGCACACCGGGTTCTGGTCCCGGTCGGGGTGCCGGATTCTGTCCTGGTCGCCCCTCTTCCAGGCCAGCCCTCTGCTGTGGCCAGGGAGTGCAGTGGAGGATGGCCCAGGTGCTTGGGCCCTGCACCCCATGGGAGACCAGGAAAAGCACCTGGCTCCTGGCTCCTGCCATCAGATCAGCGCGGTGCGCCGGCCGCAGCACGCCGGCCGTGGCGGCCATTGGAGGGTGAACCAACGGCAAAAGGAAGACCTTTCTCTCTGTCTCTCTCTCTCACTGTCCACTCTGCCTGTCAAAAAAAAAAAAAAAAAGAAACTATGGGATATGTACTCTATAGAATACAGCAGTAAAAAAAAAATGAAATCTGGTCATTTGCAACAAAATGGAGGAATCTGGAAAACATCATGCTGAGTGAACTAAGCCAGTCTCAAAGGGACAAATATCATATGTTCTCCCTGATTGGTGACAACTAACTGAGCACCTAAAAGGAAACCTGTTGAAGTGAAATGGACACTATGAGAAACAATGACTTGATCAGACCTTGTCCTGACTGTTGAGGAACAGTTTAGTATTTTATTCCTTTTAGTATTTTTTTGTTCTACTTAATGCCACTGGTTGAACTCTTTAATTAACACACAATTATTCTTAGGTGTTTAAATTTAACTGAAAAGTGATCCATGTTAAATATGAGTGGGAATAAGAGAGGGAGGACATGTACAGCTTGGCACATGCTCAATTGGACTTACCCCTAACGGTAGATTTAGAAAGATGCCAGGGGATTGCAATGCAATCCCATCAAGGTGGCATGTACCAGTGCCATCTCACTAGTCAAAGTGACCAGTGTCAGTTCATAATTGATCATAATGATAGGATTAAGTGTCAAAGGGATCACATAATCAAGACTAGTGTCTGCTAATAATAACTGATAGAATTAAAAAGGAGAGAACAATCCAACCTGGGAAGTGGGATACACAGCAGACTCATAGAATGGCAGATGCCCTAAACAGCACTCTGGCCTCAGAATCAGCCCTTAAGGCATTCAATCAGGTTAAAAAGCCCATGATTGTACTTCAGGCATGGAAAGCCAAGACACTGTGGCAAAAAAAAAAAAAAATGACCCAAATGAAAGATCTCTGTGTGTGAGATCCCAGCAGGAAGAATGGGCCATCAAAGAAGGAGGTACCTTTCTCTGAAGGGAGGAGAGAACTTCCATTTGTACTAGGGCCTTGGCTAAATAAGATTAGAGTTATTGAACTCAAGAGGCTTCCATAGCCTTGGTAGCTCATGACAAGAGCCTCGGGTGATTACTGACATCATAAATGAGAGTGTCAATTGTTAAATCAACAACAGGAGTCACTGTGCACTTACTCTCCATGTGGATCTCTGTCCTTAATGTGTTGTACTATGTGAATTAACGGTATAGCTGTACTCAAACTGTGCTTTATTTTTTGTGTTTCTGTGTGGGTGCAAACTGTTGGAATCTTTACTTAGTATATACTAAATTTATCTTCTGAATATAAAAATAATTCAAAATAATTTTGATGAAGAATGGGATGAGAGAGGGAGTGGAAGGTTGGATGGTTGCAGTTAGGAGGGAGGTTATGGGGGAAAAAGCCGCTATAATGCAAAAGTTGTACTTTGGAAATTTATATTTATTAAATAAAAGATAAAAAACCCCAGAAAATAAAAGAGAATTCTTATTTACTCACTAACTACTGGATGCCATTTGAAAATCATCATTCCACTCTGGAGAAGGAGAAATTAAATATCTCCACAGTAGAATGATGATTTGAAGAATTACATAGAGTTCCCAACATTGGTTGTATTATTTTCTACTCATAGCAGCAGTTTGTAAGCATTCCCTTTTCTTACATCAACATTTGCTGTTATTTATTTTGATAATAGTCATTCAAACTGCAGTGAGATAATATCTCATTGTAGTTTTGATTTGTATTTCCCTACTGGCAAATGATGTTGAACATCGTTTTACAAATACTCATTATACTTATTGCTCATTTGGATCACTGTTTAAATTCTATTGTTGTATTTAAATTAATTACTATGAGTATTCCAAATTTTTTTGAAAAGATATCAACTGCTAATATTCATAGGAGATATTATCTTGTGTGTTTACCTGAGAATTTAATTTTCAATCAGAGGAAATACGAGTAGCTACTGCAGTGGTAGGTACATGCAACATCCAAGGGCAGAATACATGTGCTGCTCCTAAGGAAGAGGGAGACCTGATTTCAGAGCCTCAGAAAGAAGATTCTAGGAAGAGCTTCTTAAATTGCACATGGATTCCCATTTGCATTTCCTCTTTTGTGATGTATGTTCATATCATTTGTCCATTTTATTTTTTCCACATTTTTATTTGAAAGACAGTGAGAAAGAGAGATACAGGGATGTTTGTGAGGAGGGAGGGGAGAGAGAGAGTGAGGGATACGGACGAGCAATCTTCTATCCACTGATTTACTCCCCAAATGTCTGCAACATCCAAGATGGGGCCAGACAGAAGCCAGGTTTCCCATTTGTTTGGCAGAGACTCAAGTGCTTGAGCCATTATCTGCCACCTCCTAGGAAGTACACTAGCATAAGTTGAGTGGCTATACCATGAGATGGGCATTCTGATATGGGGTATAGGCATCCCAAGAGGCAACTTAACTGTAACACCAAACATCTGCCCATTTGCATTTTTAAACTGGATTATTTTTTCTTTGTTACTGAGATCTTTGAGTTACATATTTTCCTGGAAGTTAATCTTTTATCAGATGAATAGTTTCTTTCTACTTTGTCGGCTTTCTCTTCACTCAGATGACTGTTTCCTCTGCTGTGTAGAAACTCCTTAGTTGGATATGCAAAGGGCATGTGAAATGTATATAGTGGAAAAAGGATGTATTAATTAAGTTTTATTTGCTGAAAATATCTTTTAAGGGAAAAATTATTTGCTAAGCCTTTAAAACCCTTCATCCTACAGAGGAATAGCTAGGTTTAACCTGGCTCTGGTGCCTGACTCCAACTTTCTTCTAGTGCAGATGCAAGTAATTGGGTACCAGCCACAGATCGGGATACCTGGACTGCATTCCTGCTTGTAATATTAGAATGGCCCAGCACTGGCCCACCTACTGCAGACATTTGGAGCTGAATCAGTAGTGAACAATGTTGTTGGTAGTTTGAAATAGAGTGCAATGAATCCATAAATCACTTTAGCTAGTATGTACACTGTAACAATAGTAATTCTTCCAATCTACAAACAGAATTCTTCACATTTCAGATTTTTACTAAAATCTTTTCCAATTTCTTTTATCAACACTTAGTAATTTTTTAACTTTTATTTAATGAATATAAATTTCCAAAGTACAGCTTATGGATTACAGTGGCATTTCCCCCCCATAAATTCCCTCCCACCCACAACCCTCCCCTCTCCCCTTCTATTCACATCAAAATTCATTTTCAATTATCTTTATATATAGAAGATCAATTTAGCACATATTAAGTAAAGATTTCAACAGTTTGCACCCACACAGAATCACAAGTGTAAAATACTGTTTGAGTACTAGTTATACTATTAAATCACAATGTATAGTATATTAAGGACAGAGATCCTACATGAAGAGTAAGTGCACAGTGACTCCTTTTGTTGACTTAACAAATTGACACTCTTGTTTATGGCATCAGTAATCACCGTAGGCTCTTGTCATGAGTAACCAAAGCTATGGAGGCCTTTTGAGTTCACTGACTCTGATCTTATTTAGACAAGGTCATAGTCAAAGTTATAGTTCTCTCCTCCCTTCAGAGAAAGGTACCTCCTTATTTGATGGCCCATTTTTTCCACTGGGATCTCACACACAGAGATCTTTCATACAGTTTTTTTTTTGGCATAGTGTCTTGGCTTTCAATGCCTAAAATATTATCATGGGCTTTTCAGCCAGATCCGAATGCCTTAAGGACTGGTTCTGAGGCTAGAGTGCTGTTTAGGACATCTGCCATTCTATGAGTCTGCTAACACTTGGTAATTTTTAAAACTTGGTTAAAATGTTCCTATTCAATTTCTGAGTGGGACACAGTCTGGTTTTCTTTCTGATCTGGTGATGCATAGCCAAGGGTTTCTCAGTTCAATGTGTTGTTCTCTGTGTTGATACTCATCATTCTTTTTCTCCCTCAGTAGCCTGACATGGAATATGATGATACACGTTAGTAACAGAAAACTTAGCATCTAAGTAGCTGTTTTCTTCACAAACCAGGTTATCAGCTTTGCAAATCAGATGTGATTTCCGAGTTGTATCAAGGAGTAGAGTTGTGGAAGGAAAGAAGATTTCTTGAAGATCAAAGTGGAGGTAAGCAGAAGGACCTCTGCTTCACTATAGAAGAGAGCATGATTAGTGAATGACTGTGTCATTAGGAATATCAAGTGAAGCTGTCATTAAGTGAGATTTTTAAATGGAGCTAAGGACATCCTGGTTACATTTTATGAGTCTCTGAAACTGTTTTTGGCTTTAAGGAAAAATATACATGCTCAATCGGACTTACCCCTAAAGGTAGATTTAGAAAGATGCCAGGGGATTCCAATGCAATCCCATCAAGGTGGCATGTACCAGTGCCATCTCACTAGTCAAAGTGACCAGTTTCAGTTCATAATTGATCATAATGATAGGATTAAGTGTCAAAGGGATCACATAATCAAGACTAGTGTCTGCTAATAATAACTGATAGAATTAAAAAGGAGAGAACAATCCAACCTGGGAAGCGGGATACACAGCAGACTCATAGAATGGCAGATGCCCTAAACAGCACTCTGGCCTCAGAATCAGCCCTTAAGGCATTCAATCAGGTTAAAAAGCCCATGATTGTACTTCAGGCATGGAAAGCCAAGACACTGTGGCAAAAAAAAATTGACCCAAATGAAAGATCTCTGTGTGTGAGATCCCAGCGGAAAGAATAGGCCATCAAAGAAGGAGGTACCTTTCTCTGAAAGGAGGAGAGAACTTCCATTTGTACTAGGGCCTTGGCTAAATAAGATTAGAGTTATTGAACTCAAGAGGCTTCCATAGCCTTGGTAGCTCATGACAAGAGCCTCGGGTGATTACTGACATCATAAATGAGAGTGTCAATTGTTAAATCAACAACAGGAGTCACTGTGCACTTACTCCCCATGTAGAATCTCTGTCCTTAATGTGTTGTACTATGTGAATTAATGGTATAGCTAGTATTCAAACAGTACTTTATACTTTGTGCTTCTGCGTGCATGCAAACTCTTGAAATATTTATTTAATATATACTAAATTGGCCTTCTGTGTTTCCATATGAATTTCTGCATCATTTTTTCTAGATCTGAGAAGAATATCTTTGGTATTTTGTTTGGTATTGCATTGAATCTATAAATTGCTTTTGGGAGAATGGACATTTTGCTGATATTGATTCTTCCAATCCATGAGCATGAAAGATTTTTCCATTTTTGGTATGCTCTTCTATTTCTTTCTTTAAGGTTTTCTAATTTTCATTGTAGAGATCTTTAACCTCCTTGGTTAAATTTACTCCAAGGTATTTGATTGTTTTTGTAGCTATGGTAAATGGGATTGATCTTAGAAGTTCTTCCTCAGCCATGGCATTGCCTGTGTATACAAAGGCTGTTGATTTTTGTGCATTGATTTTATATCCTGCTGCTTTGCCAACCTCTTCTATGAGTTCCAATAGTCTCTTAGTAGAGTTCTTTGGATCCCCTAAGTAAAGACTCATATGATCTGCAAAGATGGATAGTTTGACTTCTTCCTTCCCATTTTGTATCCCTTTAATTTCTTTTCCTTGCTTAATGGCTCTAACAAAACTTCCAGAACTCTATTGAATAGCAGTGGTGAGAGTGGGCATCCCTGTCTGGTACCAGATCTCAGTGGAAATGCTTCCAATTTTTCCCCATTCAATCGGATGTTGGCTGTGGGTTTTTCATAGATTGCTTTGATTGTATTGAGGAATGTTACTTCCATACTAAGTTTGCTTAGAATTTTCCTCATGAAAGGGTGTTTTATATTATCAAATGCTTTCTCTGTATCTATTGAGATAATCATATGGTTTTTGTTTTGCAGTCTGTTAATGTGGTGTATCACGTAGATTGTTTTGCACACATTGAACCATCCCTGCATACCAGGGATAAATCCCACTTGGTCTGGGTGGATGATCTTTCTGATGTGTTGTTGCATTCTATTGGCGAGAATTTTATTGAGGATTTTTGTATCTATGTTCATCAGGGATATTGGTCTGTAATTCTCTTTCAGTGCTGCATCTTTTTCCGGCTTATGAATTAAGGTGATGCTGGCTTCAAAGAAAGAATTTGGGAGGATTCCCTCTTTTTTGCTTATTCTGAATAGTTTGAGAAGAATTGGAGTTAGTTCTTCTTTAAATGTCTGGTAGAATTCAGCAGTGAATCCATCTGGTCCTGGGCTTTTCTTTGTTGGGAGGGCCTTTATTACTGTTTCAATTTCTGTCTCAGTTAGGGGTCTGTTTAGGTTTTCTATGTCTTCCTGGTTCGATTTAGGTAAGTTGCACATGTCCAGGAATCTATCCATTTCTGATAGGTTTTCCTGTTTGCTGGCATACAGGTCCTTGTAGTAATTTCTGATGATTCTTTTTATTTCTGTGGTGTCTGTTTTTACATTTCCTTTTTCATCTCTGATTTTATTGATTTGAGTTTTTTCTCTTCTTTTTTTAGTTCATTGGGCCAAAGTGGTGTCAATTTTGTTTATTTTTCCTAAAACCAGCTCCTTGTTTGGTTGATTTTTTGTAATTATTTTTTTTGATTCAATTCTGTTGCTTTCTTCTCTGATTTTAATTATTTCTCTTCTCCTACTAGATTTGGGTCTGGTTTGCTACAGATTTTCTAGATCCTTGAGATGCATTGAAAACTCATTTATTTGGTGCCTTTCCAATTTCTTGATGTAGGCATCTATTGATATAAACTTTCCTCTTAACACTGCTTTTGCTGTATCCCATAAGTTTTGGTATGTTGTGCTGTTATCCTCATTTACTTCCAGAAAATTTTTGATTTCTCTTTAGATTTCTTGTATGAACCAGTGTTCATACTGGAGCATGTTATTCAATCTCCATGTGTTTGCTCTAGGGATTCCTGAGTTGCTAATTTCCAACTTCATTCCTTTATGGTCTGAGAAGCTGCATCCTATGATTCTAGTTCTTTGGAATTTGCTCAGACTTGCTTTATGGCCTAGTATGTGGCCAATCCTAGAGAAGGTTCCATGTAGTGCTGAGAAGAATGTAAATTCTTTATGTGTAGGATGAAAAATTCTGTAGATATCTGTTAGATCCATTTGGGCTATAGTGTTGTTTAAATCTACTCTATTCTTGTTGATCTTCTGTCCGGTTGATCTGTCTATTTCTGAGAGTAGAGTATTGAAATCTCGCAGTACTATTGTATTGAAGACTAAGTATCCCTTTAAGTCCCTTAACAAATCTTTCAAATAAACCAGTGCCCTATAATTAGGTGCATATACATTGATAATTGTTATATCTTCCTGTTGAATTGATCCCTTAATCATTATATAGTGCCCATCTTTGTCTCTCTTAACAGTTTTTGTGTTATAATTTATGTTGTCTGATATTAAGATGGCTACGCCTGCTCTTTTTTTATTTTTGATGTCATGGTATATCTTTTTCCAGCCTTTCACTTTCAGTCTGTATGCATCTTTGTTGGAAAGATATGTTTCTTGTAAGCATCAAATAGATGAGTTTTGTATCTTAACCCAGTCAGCCAAACTGTGTCTTTTAACTGGACAGTTCAGGCCATTAACGTTCAATGTGACTATTGATAAGTAGTAACTTTGTCCTGCCATTTGCCAGAGATATTTTCTAATATATGCTTTGAACTTCCTGTGATCTTTTGCTGTGGGGTTTCCTTCCTTTACCTTCTTTCATATTGATGACCGTGTTTCTGTGTTTCTGTGTGCAACACATCTTTAAGCATCTTTTGTAGGGCTGGATGAGTGGGGACAAATTCTTTCAATTTCTGTTTGCTATGAAAAGTCTTTATTTCACCTTCATTCACAAATGAGAGCTTTTCAGGATATAATATTCTGGGCTGGCAGTTTTTCTCTCTTAGTACCTGAGCTATATCTCGCCATTCCCTTCTAGTCTTTAGGGTTTCTGATGAGAAGTCTGCTGTGAGTCCAGTTGGAGATCCTCTGAGAGTAATCTGACATTTCTCTCTTGCACATTTTAGAATCTTTTCTTTATGTTTCATTGTGGTGAGTTTGATTACAACTGTCATGGGGAGGATCTCTTTCGGTCATGTTTACTGGGGGTTCTATGAGCTTCCTGTACTAGGATGTCTCTGTCCTTTTCTAAACCTGGGAAATTTTCTGCTGGTATCTCACTAAAAAGGCCTTCTAATCCTTTCTCTCTCTCCATTCCTTCAGGAACTCCTAGAAACAGAATTTTCAGTTTTTAATAGCATCCTGTAGATTCCCAACAATATTTTTTAGATTTCTAATTTTCTCTTCTTTTCTTTGGTTTGACTGTATAGTTTCCTGTGCTCTAATAATTCCGAAATTGTATCTTCTGTTTCACTGACTCTGTTTTTAAGGCTCTCTAATGTGTTTGTCATTTGATCTATTGAGTTCTTCATTTCATTTTGATTTCTCTTCACTTTCACACTTTCCTGTTCTACTAGTTTCTGCATTTCATTTTGATTCCTCCTTAAGATTTCATTTTCTCAAAGGAGATTTTCTATACTGTCCAGTAAGGATTACCATAGCTCAAGCATTTGTTTTTGAAAACTTCTAATTGTTCTTATCATAAATTTTTTGAAATCGGTATCTTGCATTTCTTCCATCTCATCATCTTCATACTCATGCCTTGGGGTGTCTTGTTCATTTGGGGGTGCCATAATGTCTAAATTGTCTTTGTTTCCTCTGTTTCTGCATTTGTTGCTTGGCATTGTGGAGATATTCTTTGGATTCTTCTTTCCTCGCTGTGGTGTTTTTCTTGTTATACTATGACTGTATTAAGTGGACTGTCTGCTTTTGATGGAGCCTTAGAGGCTTGAGATGGGTGTGGTCTGAGAGCTCCGTTTGCTTCCTCAGGGTTAAGGGTGTGCCAAAGGTGACACTCCCAGGTTAGGCGTGTTAAATCTCTCTCTCTCTCTCTCTCTCTCTCTCTCTGTCTCTCTTTCTTTCTTTGATTCAAAAGGGAAGTAATTTCACACAGCTGAGTGGAATTGGAGGTAGTTAGCAGGCGAATGATATACCCACAGGAGCCAGAGATCAGAAGCTCTTTCCCAAGGACCACACAGGGAATCTGTTCTGCCCTCAGTGTGGGCTCAAATTCTCCTGCAGTCTCCCACTGGGTTGCCAAGGTTACCGAATTGTAGCATCTCTGGAGAGTACTCACATGAATTCTGTGAGTTCTCTCAACCACCATCTCTTTTTTCACAGTCTCAGTTCATTAGCACCACACATTCGCTAGGTCTTAATCTCCTGTTATTTCATCCACCCCCCACCAGTCAGGTTTTTCTGCTAGGCTGAGGGCGGGTGCAGCCCTGAGGTTGCCCTGCTTATGACATATGTCCAAGATGGCACCTGCTCTTTGTCTTGCTCGTCTTTGAGAGGTGAGTGGAGAGAGAGAGATTCGTGTCTGTATCCGTCACTTTTTTTCCCTCTCTCTTCCAGTTAGCCTGGTGAACATTTCCCCACAGGGTTTCAAGCCTCGTTCCCTCTAGTCTCCTCTTTCCTCTTGCCTGTCTGTGTCTCGGGCTATTGAGGTACAGCTCACCTCGCATTCCAGCGCTGGTGCAATTATTCTGCCGCTGGTGTCCCGAATATGGGCTCCCATGCTCTCCACGCAGGTCCACTGTGAATCACTAGTTCCAGAAGAGTTTCCTCTGCTTTTTCTTCCCCTACTCTTCCTTGAACCTGCAGTATCTCTACTTTCAGTAAACTGTCTCTTCCCGGACTATCGGTGTGCTCCCTTCCTATTCCACCATCTTGCCCGGGGCTATACTATTTTTTTTTTTGACAGGCAGAGTGGACAGTGAGAGAGAGAGACAGAGAGGAAGGTCTTCCTTTTCTGTTGGTTCACACCCCAGTGGCCACTGTGGCCTGTGCACTGTGCTGATCCGAAGCCAGGAGCCAGGTTCTTCTCCTGGTATCCCATGGGGTGCAGGGCCCAAGCACTTGGGCCATCCTCCACTGCACTCCCAGGCCACAGCAGAGAGCTGGACTGGAAGAAGAGCAACTGGGACAGAATCTGGTGCCCTGACTGGGAATAGAACCCAGTGTGCCAGCACTACAGGTGGAGGATTAGCCTATTAAGCTGTACCGCGGGCCTCTCATTATACTACTTTTTTTTTTTTGGCTTTTTTCACATTTTTCTTTTTTTTTAACTTTTATTTAATGAATATAAATTTCCAAAGTATGGCTTATGGATTACAATGGCTTCCCCCCCATAACGTTCCTCCCACCCGCAACCCTCCTTTTTCCCACTCCCTCTCCCCTTCCATTCACATGAGGATTCATTTTCGATTATCTTTATATACAGAAGATCAGTTGTGCATACATTAAGTAAAGATTTCAACAGTTTGCTCCCACACAGAAAAATAAAGTGAAAAATAATAGATGATTTTTTAAATGATGATGAAATCAGATCAGACCTATTGTCATGTTTAATGAAGGTGAAATAAAGACCTTTCATAGCAAACAGAAATTGAAAGACTTTGTGGCCACTCGTCCGGCCCTGCAAAAGGTACTTAAAGATGTGCTACACTCAGAAACACAGAAACACGGCCATCAATATGAAAGAAGGGAAAGGAAGAACACCTACCAGTAAAAGAGCATGGGAAGCTCAAAGCATATACTAGAAAATATTTCCGGGAAAATGGCAGGGCAAAGTCACTACGTATCAATAGTCACATTGAACATTAATGGTCTGAATTCTTCAGGTAAAAGACACCGTTTGGCTGACTGGCTCAAAGAACACAACCCAACTATTTGTTGCCTACAAGAAACACATCTCTCTAACAAAGAGGCATGCAGACTGAAAGTGAAAGATTGGAAAAAGATATTCCATGCCAACAGAAACCAAAAAAAAGCAGGTGTAGCCATATTAATATCAGACAAAATAAACTTTAATACCAAAACTGTTAAGAGAGACAAAGAGGGACACTATATAATGATTAAGGGTTCAATTCAACAGGAAGATGTAACTATTATAAATGTATATGCACCTAATTACAGGGCACCGGTCTATTTAAAAGATATGTTAAGGGACTTAAAGGGAGATTTAGATTCCAATACAATAGTACTGGGGGACTTCAATACTCCACTCTCAGAAATAGACAGATCATCTGGACAGAAGATCAACAAGGAAACAGCAGATTTAATTGACACTATTGCCCAAATGGATCTAACAGATATCTACAGAACTTTCAACCCTACATCTACAGACTTTACATTCTTCTCAGCAGTGCATGGAACCTTCTCTAGGATTGATCACATACTAGGCCATAAAGCAAGTCTCAGCAAATTTAAAAGAATTAGAATCATACCATGCAGCTTCTCAGACCACAGCGGAATGAAGCTGGAAATTAGCAACTCAGGAAACCCCAGAAAGTATGCAAACACATGGAGACTGAACAATATGCTCCTGAATGAACACTGGGTCATTCAAGAAATCAAAAGAGAAATCAAAAACTTTCTGGAAGTAAATGAAGACAACAACACAACATATCAAAACTTATGGGATACAGCAAAAGCAGTATTGAGAGGCAAATTTATAGCAATAGGTGCCTATATCAAGAAATTGGAAAGGTACCAAATAAATGAGCTTTCAGCGCACCTCAAGGACCTAGAAAAACTGCAGCAAACCAAACCCAAATCTAGTAGGAGAAGAGAAATAATTAAAATCAGAGAAGAAATTAACAGGATTGAATCCAAAAAAAACATTACAAAAAATCAGCCAAGCGAGAAGCTGGTTTTTTGAAAAAATAAACAAAATTGATACCCCATTGGCCCAACTAACTAAAAAAAGAAGAGAAAAGACCCAAATCAATAAAATCAGAGATGAAAAAGGAAACCTAACAACAGACACCACAGAAATAAAAAGAATCATCAGAAATTACTACAAGGACCTGTATGCCAGCAAACAGGAAAACCTATCAGAAATGGATAGATTCCTGGACACATGCAATCTACCAAAATTGAACCATGAAGACATAGAAAACCTAAATAGACCACTAACTGAGACAGAAATTGAAACCGTAATAAAGGCCCTCCCAACAAAGAAAAGCCCAGGACCAGATGGATTCACTGCTGAATTCTACCAGACATTTAAAGAAGAACTAATCCCATTTCTTCTCAAACTATTCAGAACAATCGAAAAAGAGGGAATCCTCCCAAATTCTTTCTAGGAAGCCAGCATCACCTTAATCCCTAAGCCAGAGAAAGATGCAGCACTGAAAGAAAATTACAGACCAATATCCCTGATGAACATAGATGCAGAAATCCTCAATAAAATTCTGGCCAATAGAGTACAACAACACATCAGGAAAATCATCCACCCAGACCAAGTGGGATTCATCCCTGGTATGCAGGGATGGTTCAACATTCGCAAATCAATCAATGTGATTCACCACATTAACAGACTGCAAAACAAAAACCATATGATTATCTCAATTGATGCAGAGAAAGCATTTGATAAAATTCAACACCCTTTCATGATGAAAACTCTAAGCAAATTGGGTGTAGAAGGAACATTCCTCAATATAATCAAAGCAATTTATAAAAAACCCACGGCCAGCATCCTATTGAATGGGGAAAAGTTGGAAGCATTTCCACTGAAATCTGGCACCAGACAGGGATGCCCACTCTCACCACTGCTATTTAACATAGTTCTGGAAGTTTTAGCCAGAGCCATCAGACAAGAAAAAGAAATCAAAGGAATACAAATCGAGAAGGAAGAAGTCAAACTATCCCTCTTTGCAGACGATATGATTCTGTACTTAGGGGATCCAAAGAACTCTACTAAGAGACTATTGGAACTCATAGAGGAGTTTGGCAAAGTGGCAGGATATAAAATCAATGCACAAAAATCAACAGCCTTTGTATACACAAGCAATGCCATGACTGAGAAAGAACTGCTAAGATCAATCCCATTCACAATAGCTACAAAAACAATCAAATACCTTGGAATAAACTTAACCAAGGACGTTAAAGATCTCTATGATGAGAATTACAAAATCTTAAAGAAAGAAATAGAAGAGGATACCAAAAAATGGAAAAATCTTCCATGCTCATGGATGGGAAGAATCAACATCATCAAAATGTCCATTCTCCCAAAAGCAATTTATAGATTCAATGCAATCCCAATCAAGATACCAAAGACATTCTTCTCAGATCTAGAAAAAATGATGCTGAAATTCATATGGAGGCACAAGAGACCTCGAATAGCTAAAGCAATCTTGTACAACAAAAACAAAGCCGGAGGCATCACAATACCAGATTTCAGGACATACTACAGGGCAGTTGTAATCAAAACAGCATGGTACTGGTACAGAAACAGATGGATAGACCAATGGAACAGAATTGAAACACCAGAAATCAATCCAAACATCTACAGCCAACTTATATTTGATCAAGGATCTAAAACTAATTCCTGAAGCAAGGACAGTCTATTCAATAAATGGTGCTGGGAAAACTGGATTTCCACGTGCAGAAGCATGAAGCAAGACCCCTACCTTACACCTTACACAAAAATCCACTCAACGTGGATTAAAGACCTAAATCTACGTCCTGACACCATTAAGTTATTAGAGAACATTGGAGAAACCCTTCAAGATATTGGCACAGGCAAAGAATTTCTGGAAAAGACCCGGGAGGCACAGGCAGTCAAAGCCAAAATCAACTATTGGGATTGCATCAAATTGAGAAGTTTCTGTACTGCAAAAGAAACAGTCAGGAGAGTGAAGAGACAACCGACAGAATGGGAAAAAATATTTGCAAACTATGCAACAGATAAAGGGTTAATAACCAGAATCTACAAAGAGATCAAGAAACTCCACAAAAACAAAACCAACAACCCACTTAAGAGATGGGCCAAGGACTTCAATAGACATTTTGCAAAAGAGGAAATCTAAATGGCCAACAGGCACATGAAAAAATGTTCAAGGTCACTAGCAATCAGGGAAATGCAAATCAAAACCACAATGAGGTTTCACCTCACCCCAGTTAGAATGGCTCACATACAGAAATCTGCCAACAACAGATGCTGGCGAGGATGTGGGGAAAAAGGGACACTAACCCACTGTTGGTGGGAATGCAAACTCGTCAAGCCACTATGGAAATCAGTCTGGAGATTCCTCAGAAACCTGAATATAACCCTACCGTTAGACCCAGCCATCCCACTCCTTGGAATTTGCCCAAAGGAGTTTAAATTGGCAAACAAAAAAGCGGTCTGCACCCTAATGTTTATTGCAGCACAATTCACAATAGCCAAGACCTGGAACCAACCTGAATGCCCATCAACGGTAGACTGGATAAAGAAATTATGGGATATGTACTCTTTAGAATACTATACCGCAGTAAGAAACAATGAAATCCAGTCATTTGCAACAAAATGGAGGAATCTGGAACACATCATGCTGAGTGAAATAAGCCAGTCCCAAAGGGACAAATACCATATGTTCTCCCTGATCGGTGACAACTGACTGAACACCAAAAAGGAAACCTGTTGAAATGAAATGGACACTATGGGAAACGGTGACTTGATCAGCATAGCCCTGACTGTTAATGGACAACTTAATACATTATCCCTCCTAGTATTTTTTTTTGTCTATTCTACTTAATATGACTGGTTTAATTCTGCAATTATCACACAGTTATTCTTAAGTGTTGAAAATTAACTGAAATGTGATCCCTGTTAAACATAAGAGTGGGAATAAGAGAGGGAAGAGATGTATAACTTGGGGCAAGCTCGGGCTGACTTGCCCCAAATGGTAGAGTTGGAAACATACCAGGGGACTCCAATTCAATCCCATCAAGGTGGCATGTGCCAATGCCATCTCACTATTCCAAGTGATCAATTTCAGTTCACAATTGATCATAATGAAAGGACTAAGAGTCAAAGGGAGCACATAAACAAGTCTAGTACCTGCTAACACTAACCGATAGAATAAATAAAGGGGAGAGTGATCCAACATGGGAAGTGAGATACTCAGCAGACTCATAGAATGGCGGATGTCCTAAACAGCACTCTGGCCTCAGAATCAGCCCTAAAGGCACTTGGATCTGGCTGAAAAGCCCATGAGAGTATTTCAGGCATGGAAAGCCAAGACACTCTGGCAAAAAGATCTCTGTGAGTGAGATCCCAGTGGAAAGAACAGGTCTTCAAAGAGGGAGGTGCCTTTCTCTGAAGGGAGGAGAGAACCTCCACTTTGACTATGACCGTGTCTAAACAAGATAAGAGTCAGAGAACTCAAGGGGCTTCCATAGCCTTGGAAACTCATGACTGGTGCATAGGGAGATTACTGATGCCATAAACAGGAGTGTCAATTTGTAAAGTCAACAACAGGAGTCACTGTACACTTACTCCTCATGTAGGATCTCTGTCCTTAATGTGCTGTACATTGAGGCTCAATGCTATAACGAGTACTCAAATAGTATATTTCACTTTGTGTTTCTATGGGGGTGCAAACGGTTGAAATCTTTACTTAATGTACACTAAACTGATCTTCTGTAAAAAAAAAAAAAGAAAAGAAAGAAAGAAATTATCAATTCCCAACTTGACTCTCACTGGGATTAAACATGACAATAGGTCTGATCTGATTTCATCATCATTTAAAAAAATCATCTATTATTTTTCACTTTATGTTTCTGTGTGGGAGCAAACTGTTGAAATCCTTATGTAAGGTATACTAAGCTGATCTTCTGTATATTAAGATAATCGAAAATGAATCTTGATGTGAATGGAAGGGGAGAGGGAGTGGGAAAGGGGAGGGTTGTGGGTGGGAGGGATGGTATGGGGGGGGGAAGCCATTGTAATCCATGAGTCGTACTTTGGAAATTTATATTCATTAAATAAAAGATAAAAAAAAATCCCAGTGAGAGTCAAGTTGGGAACTGATAATTTTTTTTTTTACAAAAGATCAGTTTAGTTTACAATTTTTAACGATGTATTTATTAATTTGAAATGTGGATTTACATAGAGGTTGAGTGAGAGAGAAAGAGAGAGAGAAAGAGAGAGAGAAAGAGAGAGATAGAAGGGTCATCCTTCCACTGGTTCACTCCTGAAAGTGCCACAACAGGCGAGCTGTGCCTATCCACATCCTTGAGCCTGGAGCTTCTTCCAGGCTCCCATGTGGGTACAGAGGCCCAATGTTGTGAGCCACCTTGTACTGCTTTCCCAGGCCGTAGCAGAGAGCTGGATCGGAAGTCAAGCAGCTAAGGCTTGAACCTGCGCCCATATGGGATGCCAGCACGGCAGGCAGCGGCTTTCCCTGCTCTGCCACAGTGCCGGCTTCTCCATGATGTGTTGGTATGTGCTTCCATTTCCGAAATGAAAACAAAGAAGGATTGCTCGGCACGGTTGGAGAGAGGTTGGGCCGCGGTGTCGTCTACTCCATGTTGGGGTCTCTCATTCACCCCAGTCTTGAGGCCACCGTCCTCGCCCGGTCCACAGGCCTTGGCCGAAGGCCCCGGGCTAGTGCTGTGGAGTCCTCAGCTAGGATGGAGCGGGCCTGGCCTTTACCTGCCTTGTGGTGGATTCGTGAGGCAGGGACAGTGGCGCCCTATGGGCTGGGTCCCTGTTGGAGGATCGCAGGAGCCTTCCACCACGGGAGCTTGCAGCGCTGATGTGGTCTCTGCCTCCTGCCTCAGGAGGACGCAGCTGTGAGGCGTCAGAACCTAGGACCTCCGTGGCCATGGCAGGGAAGTGGTCTGGGCTGCAGAAGGGCAGCGGCGGAGGGCCGCCTGGTGCATAGGCTGTCCACAAGGGTCTGGACGGCCTCCTTCTGGACGAAGCCTGGGAAATTGATTAACATTTGGAAAATCAACACAATCTGGGAAGTATGGCAAAAAGCCTTGAATGTACTGCATTTGGAAAACTATGTTTTAGTGCAGATTACATTTCTTCAAGACAAAAATCCTCATAAAAGTGGGCTTAATAAAAAGAGTTTGAAAGATAATATAAATTTCACTAGTAATTATGATCGGAAGAATCCTAATGGGTTTCATGTACATGGACAATCACTCTTCCATTCTAAACAAGAGCAAATTTTTATTGGAATAAAATATTGTGAAAGTAATGGATCTGGGAGAACTGTCAATAAGTCACATCTTACATACCAACAAATGTTTAGGGGAGAAAAGCAACTGGCAATTATTTTAAGAATTTATTTATTCGAAAGGAGTTGGCTCCCTCCTTCTGCGCCTGTGCATGTTCTGCTCCCGCAGGCGCTGCCACCAGCTGAGCCCTCTCCATGCCGCCTTGGCCCTCTCGATGCCCCGGGGCTGTGTGGAGGGCGGGATCCTGCTCTGCTGCCATGGCGCGCCGTCCCCAGGCTGTCCGACTCAGCGATCCTCGGCCCGCGGAGGCAGCCCCAAGCTCTGCTGCCCGCACCTCAGCGACCCCGCGGGGCTGGAGCTGTGCCGCGCCCGGCCGCGTGAACGCAGAGCCACCCTCGAGCCCCAGCTCTGAGCCCTGCAGGCCGTGCCCGCCGCGGGCCCCACCCATCCGGGCCGGGGAGGCCACAGCCTTGGCCTAGCCGGAGGGAGGAGCGGAACCTGGACAACTTCTTCGCCAAGAGGGACAAGAAGAAAAAGAAGGAGCGGAGCAGCTGGGTGGCGAGCGCTGTGGGCGCAGCGGGCGGCGTCAGCGGGAGCAGTGGTGCAGCGGGCGCAGGGCCCGGCAGACTGGACACGGTAATTATAATAATTTTCTTTCCTTTAGTAACTTTTTTATTTGCATAGTGCTTTTCTTGTTTTCCACATGAAGGCTTTTTGCTTTGATTTGGAATAAGTTCTTTGACAGAGCTTGTTGCTTGGTTAAGTAAATAACCTGCAGTGTGCAAAAAAAAAAAAAAAAAAAAAGAAAAAAAAAAAAAGTTGGAGGGATAGACTGAGAAAGATCTTCCATCCATTGATTCTCCAAAATGGCCACAACAGCTGGAGCAGAGCCAAACGGAATCCAGGAGCTTCTTCTGGGTCTCCCACGTGGCTGCAGTTGTCCAAGCACTTGGGCCACTCCACTGCTTTCCCAGGTGATACCAGAGAGTTGGAAGACGAGCAACTGGGACAAGAACCAGCAGCCATATGGGATGTCAGCACCACAGTCAGAGGCTTAGCCCACTATGCCACAGCACAGGACCCACAGAAAGTATTTCATGGAAAAATGTGCTCCAAATTCCCAGAAAAACATTGGAGAAAAAACTAAATAGTAATAGAATGTAATTCTGTTTCTTAGTGTGAAAACAATATGATCAGGGTACCAAAAAAAAAAAATCCTAAGACAGGGATATTTAGATAGCTTTGTATGTACTATATCATGAATTTTATACAGTTTGGCATTCTGTTTGTGAGCGCCATATCTGAAAGGCTATTTAGATAATAAATACAATATCATCCAATAGGAATATAAATCCTGAATACTAACAACGTTTAATTTTTTCTATCCTTTTTATGCAATTTTATGGCTTATTAAAAATTATGTAAGTATTAAAAGAGAAAAAACAAAGAGGAACCCTGGAAAGACTAATAGTTGAAGATAGGATTCTTTTTTTTGAAAACTCTTACAAAGGCATACTTTATAATTTCCTTTTGTTATTTTTACAATTTTTTTATTTTATTACAAACATTGTACAAACACACACAACTGTTTGAAAACACATTTCACAGTTAACTCTCCTAATGCAATTCATTCAGGACAGAGGTCCTGTGTGGGAGGTTAGTACGCTGTGATTTCAGTTGTGAGTTTAACAAACACAAACTGTGGCGATTCTGGAGGATGAAGGGCTCCTGTTCAGGAGCTTGGGATGATCACACAATGTGGTTGATGCTTCAAGACAATGGTTGATTTCCAGAGGCTCCTAGTAGGTGCAACGAAACTCCCAGGGACTGTGACAACCTGAGGTCATACATTGTGGTAAGAGAGAGGGCCATGAGGTTCGCCCTCACGATTGACTTGGAGAAATCTGTCACCAAGACTTCCATGAGAGGTGATGGAGAGGAAAGCATGAAGCAGGATTGTTTGTAGCCAAAGGAGAAGGAGGCCATTATTCCCCATCTTTCTCAGCTGCTTCAGAATTCCTTCATGAAGCAGAGAGTTCTGTGCCTCCAATCTCAACAATTGCTTAGCGACATGACACGCTGGAAAGCACACATCTCGATCCAACATTGTGGCCTCACACAAAACACAGTCTCTCACCCCTTGCAAATGCAGAAGACATAGACATTTGGTTCCAACCTAAGCTTCCAATTCACACCTAGGACAGTTCATAAGGACAAACCCTTTGCCCTTGCAAATACAAACACTTAACTCGTGCACTGTCACCCAACCACATAATCGTGAAGTCCTCTTGCACTAACGTCAGCGGAACAGCAACAACAGAGGCCTCTTTGCAGGTTTGTTCTTCCTCTTGGGAGGTTTGCTCCTTCCTCCCGGACAAGGGAGGTTGCCAGGATTCATGGCTACCTGCTGAGTGATGTGCCCAGCTGCCCCGTGCAGCAGGGCCCTTTCCTGGTCAGGATGGTGCTTCCTCATCCCTGCGGCAGATCTTGCCTGGTGAATTACGATCGCATTGCTGGGCAGCGTGGGCTCCACTGTCCTGAGGCTGAATGCACTCCTTGGTGTGTTCTGGGCTTGGAGGGATTGCCACGCATCCAAGGTCAAGTCCTGAGTTGTTTGCTCCAAGTGCTCCTCTGACTCTCCAGCTTCAAGAGGGGAAGGCCTTTCAAGCTCTCCTGGTGTATGGCCACGTGTGTTTGCAGCCTCCAAGTCGGAGGGTCCCCTGCCTGGAGACACTGTCCCATGTTCTCCTCCAACTCCACTCTTGCGGACATAAAATAGCACGTAGGCACTTTGATTCAGGACACAAGTGGTGTCACAGGCAGTGACCTTCGCATCATCCATTTTATACCAGTGGCCATTGCCAGCTTTGACATAGCAGAAGTAGTGTCCTGATTGACACCTCAAGCCAACGTGGACGAGAACCGCATAGAGAACATAGTCCAGTGGCCTCCCGTTCTGCTGAGACATGTAAGGTCTCATGTCCAGGCACTCGGGATAGTGCACTTGTCCTCCAAGTTTCTCACCCGTGAACTCAGAAAACCGTTTCAATACAAAGAGAAGCACCTTGCCAGCCGATTGCAAGGTGAGTGTCTTGGAAGCAGCTGTCTTCTGTAGGCAGGTAGCACAGTGATAGGCGTTTTCTCCAGCTAGCTCTTCAGGTTGCACCAAGTGCTGCAAAGCTTGCTCCACACTGTCGGCTGTCTTGATATCCAACGCGATCTCCAGGTAAGGGTCCAAGGTTTCTGAAATGCCTTGGCACTGGAGACATTGGATTTGAGACCTCCAGTGTCCTCCCACTATCTGCTGGGATGGAGATTGGTCCTCTTGGGGACCCACCCCGTCCGTGAGCCCAGGCAGACCTGCTGCCTTCAGGACATCCAGAGCAAACATCAGAAATTCGTGGGCGTCTTCCTGCCTGTTTGTGTGAAAGCCAGCAGCCAGCACTTGACAGGGCTGGATCACGTCGCCAGGACTGTGGAGGGCCCAGAGAAAGTGCGTTTCCACGGCACACAGAATGCAGCGATCCGAACGACGACAGCTTTGAGAATGCACCTGGGACAGCATATAGTTGGCGAGGGGTGGGGTATACGTGAGACACTGCAGGGCTGCATTCAGGTAGCAGGTGTTGCCCGTATTCTGCAGACCGGCCCCAATGCCATAAGGTCTCTTCCAGCTGCAGCTCAGAGAAGCTCCTCCACTGGGAGCCAGATGGGTCGCCCCCGAAGCCAAATCACTTTGCAGCGGGAGCTCTTTCTGAGGTGAGGGTGGTGATTTCCCTGGGAGACAAACACCACCATGAGTATCATCCCCCTCTGAGCTAGAATGGGAAAGTTGGCGTGTTGGCAAGTCATTAAAGTGGAACTCACCTTCCTTGAGAGGTGAAGCAGCCATCATGTCTCCAGGAGCCACTGTCACAAGGCAGCAAGATGCTTCCACCTCTGAGACTGGCATCCAAGGACCACCTGTTCCTCTCCCCCCTCCTTTTACAGTCCACACTGCACGCCACACACTGGACCTGCTACAGGACCCACCCATCCGCTTCCAGCCCTTGATGGGATTAGGGGCTTTAGGGTGTGGTCTCACGCCCTCACAGCCTCTGGGCCTTCACCGCTTGATTCCACTACCTGGGGAAGATGCATGTGAAGGATAAGGCTTTCATGTGCCTTGTGGAACTTGGTGATGTGCCATGATGTGCTTCTATGTGCCTTGGAGTTCTTCAAGGAAAACAAAGAAGAATGCTGGAGAGACTGATGGCTGAAAGCAGGTTTTGGGTTTCAGTTTGCTGAGCCCTTATAAAGGAACATTTTAACTTTTGTTTAGTTTTGCAATTCTGTACATATTCTCCAAAGAAGCTTTTTACGTATGGAATACAACCCTTCCAACCCTTCTCCTCATTCATCTGCCATTCCCGTCCCATTCTCCATTAAGATATATTTTCTTCTTTTCTAAATGGTTCTTTATTTATTGGAAAGTCAGAGTTACACAGAGCGAGGAGAGGCAGAGAGAGAGAGAGAAAGAGAGAGAAAGAGAGAGGGAGGGTTCCATCCGATTACTCACTCGCCTACTGGCCTAAAAAGCAAGAGTTGCACCAATCTGAAGCCAGGAGACAGAGGCTTCCTCCATGTCTCCCATGCAGGAACAGTCGGCCAAGGGCTTGGGCCATCTTGTCCTGCTCTCCAAGGCAATAACAGAGAACTAGATTGCAAGTGGAGCAGCCGTGTCTCAAACCAGTGCCCATACGGGATGCTGGCATTTCAGGACAGGGCGTTAACCCACTGCACCACAACGATGGCCCCTATACTACTTTTCTAAGATTTCCATATGAATTTGAAAGGTGCTGTTATGTAGAGGCACAGGGAGGGACGCATGAAGGGAGAGAGACTGAGAGAGAGAGAGAGAGAGAGAGAGAGAGAGGTTGTCCTTCCAATGGTTCACTCCCCAAATTGCCACAACACATGATCTGTGCCTATCCACATCCTTGAGCCAGAAGCTTCTTCCAGGTCTGCCATGTGTGTCCAGAGGCCCAAGGTTGCAAGCCACCTTGTCCTGCTTTCCCAGGCCATAGCAGAGAGCTGGATCGGAAGTCAAGCAGCTGGGACTTGAACCGGCGCCCATATGGGATGCCAGCACGGCAGGCGGCGGCTTTCCCTGCTCTGCCACAGTGCCGGCCCCTCCATGATGTGCCGGTATGTGCTTCCATTTCTGAAATGCAAACAAAGAAGAACGCTGGAAAGACTAAGAGTGGAAAATAGGTTTCTTTATTTGGTAAACCCTTAGAAAGGCATACTTTAATTTCCTTGGTTTAGTTTTACAGTTTTAATTTAGTTACTTTATTTCAAACAAGGTACACACACACACACACACACACACACAACTGTTTGAAAACACATTTCACAGTTAACTCTCCTAATGCAATTCATTCAGGACAGAGGTCCTGTGTGGGAGGTTAGTACGCTGTGATTTCAGTTGTGAGTTTAACAAACACAAACTGTGGCGATTCTGGAGGATGAAGGGCTCCTGTTCAGGAGCTTGGGATGATCACACAATGTGGTTGATGCTTCAAGACAATGGTTGATTTCCAGAGGCTCCTAGTAGGTGCAACGAAACTCCCAGGGACTGTGACAACCTGAGGTCATACATTGTGGTAAGAGAGAGGGCCATGAGGTTCGCCCTCACGATTGACTTGGAGAAATCTGTCACCAAGACTTCCATGAGAGGTGATGGAGAGGAAAGCATGAAGCAGGATTGTTTGTAGCCAAAGGAGAAGGAGGCCATTATTCCCCATCTTTCTCAGCTGCTTCAGAATTCCTTCATGAAGCAGAGAGTTCTGTGCCTCCAATCTCAACAATTGCCTAGCGACATGACACGCTGGAAAGCACACATCTCGATCCAACATTGTGGCCTCACACAAAACACAGTCTCTCACCCCTTGCAAATGCAGAAGACATAGACATTTGGTTCCAACCTAAGCTTCCAATTCACACCTAGGACAGTTCATAAGGACAAACCCTTTGCCCTTGCAAATACAAACACTTAACTCGTGCACTGTCACCCAACCACATAATCGTGAAGTCCTCTTGCACTAACGTCAGCGGAACAGCAACAACAGAGGCCTCTTTGCAGGTTTGTTCTTCATCTTGGGAGGTTTGCTCCTTCCTCCCGGACAAGGGAGGTTGCCAGGATTCATGGCTACCTGCTGAGTGATGTGCCCAGCTGCCCCGTGCAGCAGGGCCCTTTCCTGGTCAGGATGGTGCTTCCTCATCCCTGCGGCAGATCTTGCCTGGTGAATTACGATTGCATTGCTGGGCAGCGTGGGCTCCACTGTCCTGAGGCTGAATGCACTCCTTGGTGTGTTCTGGGCTTGGAGGGATTGCCACGCATCCAAGGTCAAGTCCTGAGTTGTTTGCTCCAAGTGCTCCTCTGACTCTCCAGCTTCAAGAGGGGAAGGCCTTTCAAGCTCTCCTGGTGTATGGCCACGTGTGTTTGCAGCCTCCAAGTCGGAGGGTCCCCTGCCTGGAGACACTGTCCCATGTTCTCCTCCAACTCCACTCTTGCGGACATAAAATAGCACGTAGGCACTTTGATTCAGGACACAAGTGGTGTCACAGGCAGTGACCTTCGCATCATCCATTTTATACCAGTGGCCATTGCCAGCTTTGACATAGCAGAAGTAGTGTCCTGATTGACACCTCAAGCCAACGTGGACGAGAACCGCATAGAGAACATAGTCCAGTGGCCTCCCGTTCTGCTGAGACATGTAAGGTCTCATGTCCAGGCACTCGGGATAGTGCACTTGTCCTCCAAGTTTCTCACCCGTGAACTCAGAAAACCGTTTCAATACAAAGAGAAGCACCTTGCCAGCCGATTGCAAGGTGAGTGTCTTGGAAGCAGCTGTCTTCTGTAGGCAGGTAGCACAGTGATAGGCGTTTTCTCCAGCTAGCTCTTCAGGTTGCACCAAGTGCTGCAAAGCTTGCTCCACACTGTCGGCTGTCTTGATATCCAACGCGATCTCCAGGTAAGGGTCCAAGGTTTCTGAAATGCCTTGGCACTGGAGACATTGGATTTGAGACCTCCAGTGTCCTCCCACTATCTGCTGGGATGGAGATTGGTCCTCTTGGGGACCCACCCCGTCCGTGAGCCCAGGCAGACCTGCTGCCTTCAGGACATCCAGAGCAAACATCAGAAATTCGTGGGCGTCTTCCTGCCTGTTTGTGTGAAAGCCAGCAGCCAGCACTTGACAGGGCTGGATCACGTCGCCAGGACTGTGCAGGGCCCAGAGAAAGTGCGTTTCCACGGCACACAGAATGCAGCGATCCGAACGACGACAGCTTTGAGAATGCACCTGGGACAGCATATAGTTGGCGAGGGGTGGGGTATACGTGAGACACTGCAGGGCTGCATTCAGGTAGCAGGTGTTGCCCGTATTCTGCAGACCGGCCCCAATGCCATAAGGTCTCTTCCAGCTGCAGCTCAGAGAAGCTCCTCCACTGGGAGCCAGATGGGTCGCCCCCGAAGCCAAATCACTTTGCAGCGGGAGCTCTTTCTGAGGTGAGGGTGGTGATTTCCCTGGGAGACAAACACCACCATGAGTATCATCCCCCTCTGAGCTAGAATGGGAAAGTTGGCGTGTTGGCAAGTCATTAAAGTGGAACTCACCTTCCTTGAGAGGTGAAGCAGCCATCATGTCTCCAGGAGCCACTGTCACAAGGCAGCAAGATGCTTCCACCTCTGAGACTGGCATCCAAGGACCACCTGTTCCTCTCCCCCCTCCTTTTATAGTCCACACTGCATGCCACACCCTGGACCTGCTACAGGACCCACCCATCCGCTTCCAGCCCTTGATGGGATTAGGGGCTTTAGGGTGTGGTCTCACGCCCTCACAGCCTCTGGGCCTTCACCGCTTGATTCCACTACCTGGGGAAGATGCATGTGAAGGATAAGGCTTTCATGTGCCTTGTGGAACTTGGTGATGTGCCATGATGTGCTTCTATGTGCCTTGGAGTTCTTCAAGGAAAACAAAGAAGAATGCTGGAGAGACTGATGGCTGAAAGCAGGTTTTGGGTTTTAGTTTGCTGAGCCCTTATAAAGGAACATTTTAACTTTTGTTTAGTTTTGCAATTCTGTACATATTCTCCAAAGAAGCTTTTTACGTATGGAATACAACCCTTCCAACCCTTCTCCTCATTCATCTGCCATTCCCGTCCCATTCTCCATTAAGATATATTTTCTTCTTTTTTAAATGGTTCTTTATTTATTGGAAAGTCAGAGTTACACAGAGCGAGGAGAGGCAGAGAGAGAGAGAGAAAGAGAGAGAAAGAGAGAGGGAGGGTTCCATCCGATTACTCACTCCCCTACTGGCCTAAAAAGCAAGAGTTGCACCAATCTGAAGCCAGGAGACAGAGGCTTCCTCCATGTCTCCCATGCAGGAACAGTCGGCCAAGGGCTTGGGCCATCTTGTCCTGCTCTCCAAGGCCATAACAGAGAGCTAGATTGCAAGTGGAGCAGCCGGGTCTCAAACCAGTGCCCATACGGGATGCTGGCATTTCAGGACAGGGCGTTAACCCACTGCACCACAACGATGGCCCCATACTACTTTTCTAAGATTTCCATATGAATTTGAAAGGTGCTGTTATGTAGAGGCACAGGGAGGGACGCATGAAGGGAGAGAGACTGAGAGAGAGAGAGAGAGAAAGAGAGAGAGGTTGTCCTTCCAATGGTTCACTCCCCAAATTGCCACAACACATGATCTGTGCCTATCCACATCCTTGAGCCAGAAGCTTCTTCCAGGTCTGCCATGTGTGTGCAGAGGCCCAAGGTTGCAAGCCACCTTGTCCTGCTTTCCCAGGCCATAGCAGAGAGCTGGATCGGAAGTCAAGCAGCTGGGACTTGAACCCGCGCCCATATGGGATGCCAGCACGGCAGGCGGCGGCTTTCCCTGCTCTGCCACAGTGCCGGCCCCTCCATGATGTGCTGGTATGTGCTTCCATTTCTGAAATGCAAACAAAGAAGAACGCTGGAAAGACTAAGAGTGGAAAATAGGTTTCTTTATTTGGTAAACCCTTAGAAAGGCATACTTTAATTTCCTTGGTTTAGTTTTACAGTTTTAATTTAGTTACTTTATTTCAAACAAGGTACACACACACACACACACACACACACAACTGTTTGAAAACACATTTCACAGTTAACTCTCCTAATGCAATTCATTCAGGACAGAGGTCCTGTGTGGGAGGTTAGTACGCTGTGATTTCAGTTGTGAGTTTAACAAACACAAACTGTGGCGATTCTGGAGGATGAAGGGCTCCTGTTCAGGAGCTTGGGATGATCACACAATGTGGTTGATGCTTCAAGACAATGGTTGATTTCCAGAGGCTCCTAGTAGGTGCAACGAAACTCCCAGGGACTGTGACAACCTGAGGTCATACATTGTGGTAAGAGAGAGGGCCATGAGGTTCGCCCTCACGATTGACTTGGAGAAATCTGTCACCAAGACTTCCATGAGAGGTGATGGAGAGGAAAGCATGAAGCAGGATTGTTTGTAGCCAAAGGAGAAGGAGGCCATTATTCCCCATCTTTCTCAGCTGCTTCAGAATTCCTTCATGAAGCAGAGAGTTCTGTGCCTCCAATCTCAACAATTGCTTAGCGACATGACACGCTGGAAAGCACACATCTCGATCCAACATTGTGGCCTCACACAAAACACAGTCTCTCACCCCTTGCAAATGCAGAAGACATAGACATTTGGTTCCAACCTAAGCTTCCAATTCACACCTAGGACAGTTCATAAGGACAAACCCTTTGCCCTTGCAAATACAAACACTTAACTCGTGCACTGTCACCCAACCACATAATCGTGAAGTCCTCTTGCACTAACGTCAGCGGAACAGCAACAACAGAGGCCTCTTTGCAGGTTTGTTCTTCCTCTTGGGAGGTTTGCTCCTTCCTCCCGGACAAGGGAGGTTGCCAGGATTCATGGCTACCTGCTGAGTGATGTGCCCAGCTGCCCCGTGCAGCAGGGCCCTTTCCTGGTCAGGATGGTGCTTCCTCATCCCTGCGGCAGATCTTGCCTGGTGAATTACGATCGCATTGCTGGGCAGCGTGGGCTCCACTGTCCTGAGGCTGAATGCACTCCTTGGTCTGTTCTGGGCTTGGAGGGCTTGCCACGCATCCAAGGTCAAGTCCTGAGTTGTTTGCTCCAAGTGCTCCTCTGACTCTCCAGCTTCAAGAGGGGAAGGCCTTTCAAGCTCTCCTGGTGTATGGCCACGTGTGTTTGCAGCCTCCAAGTCGGAGGGTCCCCTGCCTGGAGACACTGTCCCATGTTCTCCTCCAACTCCACTCTTGCGGACATAAAATAGCACGTAGGCACTTTGATTCAGGACACAAGTGGTGTCACAGGCAGTGACCTTCGCATCATCCATTTTATACCAGTGGCCACTGCCAGCTTTGACATAGCAGAAGTAGTGTCCTGATTGACACCTCAAGCCAACGTGGACGAGAACCGCATAGAGAACATAGTCCAGTGGCCTCCCGTTCTGCTGAGACATGTAAGGTCTCATGTCCAGGCACTCGGGATAGTGCACTTGTCCTCCAAGTTTCTCACCCGTGAACTCAGAAAACCGTTTCAATACAAAGAGAAGCACCTTGCCAGCCGATTGCAAGGTGAGTGTCTTGGAAGCAGCTGTCTTCTGTAGGCAGGTAGCACAGTGATAGGCGTTTTCTCCAGCTAGCTCTTCAGGTTGCACCAAGTGCTGCAAAGCTTGCTCCACACTGTCGGCTGTCTTGATATCCAACGCGATCTCCAGGTAAGGGTCCAAGGTTTCTGAAATGCCTTGGCACTGGAGACATTGGATTTGAGACCTCCAGTGTCCTCCCACTATCTGCTGGGATGGAGATTGGTCCTCTTGGGGACCCACCCCGTCCGTGAGCCCAGGCAGACCTGCTGCCTTCAGGACATCCAGAGCAAACATCAGAAATTCGTGGGCGTCTTCCTGCCTGTTTGTGTGAAAGCCAGCAGCCAGCACTTGACAGGGCTGGATCACGTCGCCAGGACTGTGCAGGGCCCAGAGAAAGTGCGTTTCCACGGCACACAGAATGCAGCGATCCGAACGACGACAGCTTTGAGAATGCACCTGGGACAGCATATAGTTGGCGAGGGGTGGGGTATACGTGAGACACTGCAGGGCTGCATTCAGGTAGCAGGTGTTGCCCGTATTCTGCAGACCGGCCCCAATGCCATAAGGTCTCTTCCAGCTGCAGCTCAGAGAAGCTCCTCCACTGGGAGCCAGATGGGTCGCCCCCGAAGCCAAATCACTTTGCAGCGGGAGCTCTTTCTGAGGTGAGGGTGGTGATTTCCCTGGGAGACAAACACCACCATGAGTATCATCCCCCTCTGAGCTAGAATGGGAAAGTTGGCGTGTTGGCAAGTCATTAAAGTGGAACTCACCTTCCTTGAGAGGTGAAGCAGCCATCATGTCTCCAGGAGCCACTGTCACAAGGCAGCAAGATGCTTCCACCTCTGAGACTGGCATCCAAGGACCACCTGTTCCTCTCCCCCCTCCTTTTATAGTCCACACTGCATGCCACACCCTGGACCTGCTACAGGACCCACCCATCCGCTTCCAGCCCTTGATGGGATTAGGGGCTTTAGGGTGTGGTCTCACGCCCTCACAGCCTCTGGGCCTTCACCGCTTGATTCCACTACCTGGGGAAGATGCATGTGAAGGATAAGGCTTTCATGTGCCTTGTGGAACTTGGTGATGTGCCATGATGTGCTTCTATGTGCCTTGGAGTTCTTCAAGGAAAACAAAGAAGAATGCTGGAGAGACTGATGGCTGAAAGCAGGTTTTGGGTTTCAGTTTGCTGAGCCCTTATAAAGGAACATTTTAACTTTTGTTTAGTTTTGCAATTCTGTACATATGCTCCAAAGAAGCTTTTTACGTATGGAATACAACCCTTCCAACCCTTCTCCTCATTCATCTGCCATTCCCCGTCCCATTCTCCATTAAGATATATTTTCTTCTTTTTTAAATGGTTCTTTATTTATTGGAAAGTCAGAGTTACACAGAGCGAGGAGAGGCAGAGAGAGAGAGAGAAAGAGAGAGAAAGAGAGAGAGAGGGTTCCATCCGATTACTCACTCCCCTACTGGCCTAAAAAGCAAGAGTTGCACCAATCTGAAGCCAGGAGACAGAGGCTTCCTCCATGTCTCCCATGCAGGAACAGTCGGCCAAGGGCTTGGGCCATCTTGTCCTGCTCTCCAAGGCCATAACAGAGAGCTAGATTGCAAGTGGAGCAGCCGGGTCTCAAACCAGTGCCCATACGGGATGCTGGCATTTCAGGACAGGGCGTTAACCCACTGCACCACAACGATGGCCCCTATACTACTTTTCTAAGATTTCCATATGAATTTGAAAGGTGCTGTTATGTAGAGGCACAGGGAGGGACGCATGAAGGGAGAGAGACTGAGAGAGAGAGAGAGAGAAAGAGAGAGAGGTTGTCCTTCCAATGGTTCACTCCCCAAATTGCCACAACACGTGATCTGTGCCTATCCACATCCTTGAGCCAGAAGCTTCTTCCAGGTCTGCCATGTGTGTGCAGAGGCCCAAGGTTGCAAGCCACCTTGTCCTGCTTTCCCAGGCCATAGCAGAGAGCTGGATCGGAAGTCAAGCAGCTGGGACTTGAACCCGCGCCCATATGGGATGCCAGCACGGCAGGCGGCGGCTTTCCCTGCTCTGCCACAGTGCCGGCCCCTCCATGATGTGCTGGTATGTGCTTCCATTTCTGAAATGCAAACAAAGAAGAACGCTGGAAAGACTAAGAGTGGAAAATAGGTTTCTTTATTTGGTAAACCCTTAGAAAGGCATACTTTAATTTCCTTGGTTTAGTTTTACAGTTTTAATTTAGTTACTTTATTTCAAACAAGGTACACACACACACACACACACACACACAACTGTTTGAAAACACATTTCACAGTTAACTCTCCTAATGCAATTCATTCAGGACAGAGGTCCTGTGTGGGAGGTTAGTACGCTGTGATTTCAGTTGTGAGTTTAACAAACACAAACTGTGGCGATTCTGGAGGATGAAGGGCTCCTGTTCAGGAGCTTGGGATGATCACACAATGTGGTTGATGCTTCAAGACAATGGTTGATTTCCAGAGGCTCCTAGTAGGTGCAACGAAACTCCCAGGGACTGTGACAACCTGAGGTCATACATTGTGGTAAGAGAGAGGGCCATGAGGTTCGCCCTCACGATTGACTTGGAGAAATCTGTCACCAAGACTTCCATGAGAGGTGATGGAGAGGAAAGCATGAAGCAGGATTGTTTGTAGCCAAAGGAGAAGGAGGCCATTATTCCCCATCTTTCTCAGCTGCTTCAGAATTCCTTCATGAAGCAGAGAGTTCTGTGCCTCCAATCTCAACAATTGCTTAGCGACATGACACGCTGGAAAGCACACATCTCGATCCAACATTGTGGCCTCACACAAAACACAGTCTCTCACCCCTTGCAAATGCAGAAGACATAGACATTTGGTTCCAACCTAAGCTTCCAATTCACACCTAGGACAGTTCATAAGGACAAACCCTTTGCCCTTGCAAATACAAACACTTAACTCGTGCACTGTCACCCAACCACATAATCGTGAAGTCCTCTTGCACTAACGTCAGCGGAACAGCAACAACAGAGGCCTCTTTGCAGGTTTGTTCTTCCTCTTGGGAGGTTTGCTCCTTCCTCCCGGACAAGGGAGGTTGCCAGGATTCATGGCTACCTGCTGAGTGATGTGCCCAGCTGCCCCGTGCAGCAGGGCCCTTTCCTGGTCAGGATGGTGCTTCCTCATCCCTGCGGCAGATCTTGCCTGGTGAATTACGATCGCATTGCTGGGCAGCGTGGGCTCCACTGTCCTGAGGCTGAATGCACTCCTTGGTGTGTTCTGGGCTTGGAGGGATTGCCACGCATCCAAGGTCAAGTCCTGAGTTGTTTGCTCCAAGTGCTCCTCTGACTCTCCAGCTTCAAGAGGGGAAGGCCTTTCAAGCTCTCCTGGTGTATGGCCACGTGTGTTTGCAGCCTCCAAGTCGGAGGGTCCCCTGCCTGGAGACACTGTCCCATGTTCTCCTCCAACTCCACTCTTGCGGACATAAAATAGCATGTAGGCACTTTGATTCAGGACACAAGTGGTGTCACAGGCAGTGACCTTCGCATCATCCATTTTATACCAGTGGCCACTGCCAGCTTTGACATAGCAGAAGTAGTGTCCTGATTGACACCTCAAGCCAACGTGGACGAGAACCGCATAGAGAACATAGTCCAGTGGCCTCCCGTTCTGCTGAGACATGTAAGGTCTCATGTCCAGGCACTCGGGATAGTGCACTTGTCCTCCAAGTTTCTCACCCGTGAACTCAGAAAACCGTTTCAATACAAAGAGAAGCACCTTGCCAGCCGATTGCAAGGTGAGTGTCTTGGAAGCAGCTGTCTTCTGTAGGCAGGTAGCACAGTGATAGGCGTTTTCTCCAGCTAGCTCTTCAGGTTGCACCAAGTGCTGCAAAGCTTGCTCCACACTGTCGGCTGTCTTGATATCCAACGCGATCTCCAGGTAAGGGTCCAAGGTTTCTGAAATGCCTTGGCACTGGAGACATTGGATTTGAGACCTCCAGTGTCCTCCCACTATCTGCTGGGATGGAGATTGGTCCTCTTGGGGACCCACCCCGTCCGTGAGCCCAGGCAGACCTGCTGCCTTCAGGACATCCAGAGCAAACATCAGAAATTCGTGGGCGTCTTCCTGCCTGTTTGTGTGAAAGCCAGCAGCCAGCACTTGACAGGGCTGGATCACGTCGCCAGGACTGTGCAGGGCCCAGAGAAAGTGCGTTTCCACGGCACACAGAATGCAGCGATCCGAACGACGACAGCTTTGAGAATGCACCTGGGACAGCATATAGTTGGCGAGGGGTGGGGTATACGTGAGACACTGCAGGGCTGCATTCAGGTAGCAGGTGTTGCCCGTATTCTGCAGACCGGCCCCAATGCCATAAGGTCTCTTCCAGCTGCAGCTCAGAGAAGCTCCTCCACTGGGAGCCAGATGGGTCGCCCCCGAAGCCAAATCACTTTGCAGCGGGAGCTCTTTCTGAGGTGAGGGTGGTGATTTCCCTGGGAGACAAACACCACCATGAGTATCATCCCCCTCTGAGCTAGAATGGGAAAGTTGGCGTGTTGGCAAGTCATTAAAGTGGAACTCACCTTCCTTGAGAGGTGAAGCAGCCATCATGTCTCCAGGAGCCACTGTCACAAGGCAGCAAGATGCTTCCACCTCTGAGACTGGCATCCAAGGACCACCTGTTCCTCTCCCCCCTCCTTTTATAGTCCACACTGCATGCCACACCCTGGACCTGCTACAGGACCCACCCATCCGCTTCCAGCCCTTGATGGGATTAGGGGCTTTAGGGTGTGGTCTCACGCCCTCACAGCCTCTGGGCCTTCACCGCTTGATTCCACTACCTGGGGAAGATGCATGTGAAGGATAAGGCTTTCATGTGCCTTGTGGAACTTGGTGATGTGCCATGATGTGCTTCTATGTGCCTTGGAGTTCTTCAAGGAAAACAAAGAAGAATGCTGGAGAGACTGATGGCTGAAAGCAGGTTTTGGGTTTCAGTTTGCTGAGCCCTTATAAAGGAACATTTTAACTTTTGTTTAGTTTTGCAATTCTGTACATATGCTCCAAAGAAGCTTTTTACGTATGGAATACAACCCTTCCAACCCTTCTCCTCATTCATCTGCCATTCCCCGTCCCATTCTCCATTAAGATATATTTTCTTCTTTTTTAAATGGTTCTTTATTTATTGGAAAGTCAGAGTTACACAGAGCGAGGAGAGGCAGAGAGAGAGAGAGAAAGAGAGAGAAAGAGAGAGAGAGGGTTCCATCCGATTACTCACTCCCCTACTGGCCTAAAAAGCAAGAGTTGCACCAATCTGAAGCCAGGAGACAGAGGCTTCCTCCATGTCTCCCATGCAGGAACAGTCGGCCAAGGGCTTGGGCCATCTTGTCCTGCTCTCCAAGGCCATAACAGAGAGCTAGATTGCAAGTGGAGCAGCCGGGTCTCAAACCAGTGCCCATACGGGATGCTGGCATTTCAGGACAGGGCGTTAACCCACTGCACCACAACGATGGCCCCTATACTACTTTTCTAAGATTTCCATATGAATTTGAAAGGTGCTGTTATGTAGAGGCACAGGGAGGGACGCATGAAGGGAGAGAGACTGAGAGAGAGAGAGAGAGAGAAAGAGAGAGAGGTTGTCCTTCCAATGGTTCACTCCCCAAATTGCCACAACACGTGATCTGTGCCTATCCACATCCTTGAGCCAGAAGCTTCTTCCAGGTCTGCCATGTGTGTGCAGAGGCCCAAGGTTGCAAGCCACCTTGTCCTGCTTTCCCAGGCCATAGCAGAGAGCTGGATCGGAAGTCAAGCAGCTGGGACTTGAACCCGCGCCCATATGGGATGCCAGCACGGCAGGCGGCGGCTTTCCCTGCTCTGCCACAGTGCCGGCCCCTCCATGATGTGCTGGTATGTGCTTCCATTTCTGAAATGCAAACAAAGAAGAACGCTGGAAAGACTAAGAGTGGAAAATAGGTTTCTTTATTTGGTAAACCCTTAGAAAGGCATACTTTAATTTCCTTGGTTTAGTTTTACAGTTTTAATTTAGTTACTTTATTTCAAACAAGGTACACACACACACACACACACACACACACAACTGTTTGAAAACACATTTCACAGTTAACTCTCCTAATGCAATTCATTCAGGACAGAGGTCCTGTGTGGGAGGTTAGTACGCTGTGATTTCAGTTGTGAGTTTAACAAACACAAACTGTGGCGATTCTGGAGGATGAAGGGCTCCTGTTCAGGAGCTTGGGATGATCACACAATGTGGTTGATGCTTCAAGACAATGGTTGATTTCCAGAGGCTCCTAGTAGGTGCAACGAAACTCCCAGGGACTGTGACAACCTGAGGTCATACATTGTGGTAAGAGAGAGGGCCATGAGGTTCGCCCTCACGATTGACTTGGAGAAATCTGTCACCAAGACTTCCATGAGAGGTGATGGAGAGGAAAGCATGAAGCAGGATTGTTTGTAGCCAAAGGAGAAGGAGGCCATTATTCCCCATCTTTCTCAGCTGCTTCAGAATTCCTTCATGAAGCAGAGAGTTCTGTGCCTCCAATCTCAACAATTGCTTAGCGACATGACACGCTGGAAAGCACACATCTCGATCCAACATTGTGGCCTCACACAAAACACAGTCTCTCACCCCTTGCAAATGCAGAAGACATAGACATTTGGTTCCAACCTAAGCTTCCAATTCACACCTAGGACAGTTCATAAGGACAAACCCTTTGCCCTTGCAAATACAAACACTTAACTCGTGCACTGTCACCCAACCACATAATCGTGAAGTCCTCTTGCACTAACGTCAGCGGAACAGCAACAACAGAGGCCTCTTTGCAGGTTTGTTCTTCCTCTTGGGAGGTTTGCTCCTTCCTCCCGGACAAGGGAGGTTGCCAGGATTCATGGCTACCTGCTGAGTGATGTGCCCAGCTGCCCCGTGCAGCAGGGCCCTTTCCTGGTCAGGATGGTGCTTCCTCATCCCTGCGGCAGATCTTGCCTGGTGAATTACGATCGCATTGCTGGGCAGCGTGGGCTCCACTGTCCTGAGGCTGAATGCACTCCTTGGTGTGTTCTGGGCTTGGAGGGATTGCCACGCATCCAAGGTCAAGTCCTGAGTTGTTTGCTCCAAGTGCTCCTCTGACTCTCCAGCTTCAAGAGGGGAAGGCCTTTCAAGCTCTCCTGGTGTATGGCCACGTGTGTTTGCAGCCTCCAAGTCGGAGGGTCCCCTGCCTGGAGACACTGTCCCATGTTCTCCTCCAACTCCACTCTTGCGGACATAAAATAGCACGTAGGCACTTTGATTCAGGACACAAGTGGTGTCACAGGCAGTGACCTTCGCATCATCCATTTTATACCAGTGGCCACTGCCAGCTTTGACATAGCAGAAGTAGTGTCCTGATTGACACCTCAAGCCAACGTGGACGAGAACCGCATAGAGAACATAGTCCAGTGGCCTCCCGTTCTGCTGAGACATGTAAGGTCTCATGTCCAGGCACTCGGGATAGTGCACTTGTCCTCCAAGTTTCTCACCCGTGAACTCAGAAAACCGTTTCAATACAAAGAGAAGCACCTTGCCAGCCGATTGCAAGGTGAGTGTCTTGGAAGCAGCTGTCTTCTGTAGGCAGGTAGCACAGTGATAGGCGTTTTCTCCAGCTAGCTCTTCAGGTTGCACCAAGTGCTGCAAAGCTTGCTCCACACTGTCGGCTGTCTTGATATCCAACGCGATCTCCAGGTAAGGGTCCAAGGTTTCTGAAATGCCTTGGCACTGGAGACATTGGATTTGAGACCTCCAGTGTCCTCCCACTATCTGCTGGGATGGAGATTGGTCCTCTTGGGGACCCACCCCGTCCGTGAGCCCAGGCAGACCTGCTGCCTTCAGGACATCCAGAGCAAACATCAGAAATTCGTGGGCGTCTTCCTGCCTGTTTGTGTGAAAGCCAGCAGCCAGCACTTGACAGGGCTGGATCACGTCGCCAGGACTGTGCAGGGCCCAGAGAAAGTGCGTTTCCACGGCACACAGAATGCAGCGATCCGAACGACGACAGCTTTGAGAATGCACCTGGGACAGCATATAGTTGGCGAGGGGTGGGGTATACGTGAGACACTGCAGGGCTGCATTCAGGTAGCAGGTGTTGCCCGTATTCTGCAGACCGGCCCCAATGCCATAAGGTCTCTTCCAGCTGCAGCTCAGAGAAGCTCCTCCACTGGGAGCCAGATGGGTCGCCCCCGAAGCCAAATCACTTTGCAGCGGGAGCTCTTTCTGAGGTGAGGGTGGTGATTTCCCTGGGAGACAAACACCACCATGAGTATCATCCCCCTCTGAGCTAGAATGGGAAAGTTGGCGTGTTGGCAAGTCATTAAAGTGGAACTCACCTTCCTTGAGAGGTGAAGCAGCCATCATGTCTCCAGGAGCCACTGTCACAAGGCAGCAAGATGCTTCCACCTCTGAGACTGGCATCCAAGGACCACCTGTTCCTCTCCCCCCTCCTTTTATAGTCCACACTGCATGCCACACCCTGGACCTGCTACAGGACCCACCCATCCGCTTCCAGCCCTTGATGGGATTAGGGGCTTTAGGGTGTGGTCTCACGCCCTCACAGCCTCTGGGCCTTCACCGCTTGATTCCACTACCTGGGGAAGATGCATGTGAAGGATAAGGCTTTCATGTGCCTTGTGGAACTTGGTGATGTGCCATGATGTGCTTCTATGTGCCTTGGAGTTCTTCAAGGAAAACAAAGAAGAATGCTGGAGAGACTGATGGCTGAAAGCAGGTTTTGGGTTTCAGTTTGCTGAGCCCTTATAAAGGAACATTTTAACTTTTGTTTAGTTTTGCAATTCTGTACATATTCTCCAAAGAAGCTTTTTACGTATGGAATACAACCCTTCCAACCCTTCTCCTCATTCATCTGCCATTCCCCGTCCCATTCTCCATTAAGATATATTTTCTTCTTTTCTAAATGGTTCTTTATTTATTGGAAAGTCAGAGTTACACAGAGCGAGGAGAGGCAGAGAGAGAGAGAGAAAGAGAGAGAAAGAGAGAGGGAGGGTTCCATCCGATTACTCACTCCCCTACTGGCCTAAAAAGCAAGAGTTGCACCAATCTGAAGCCAGGAGACAGAGGCTTCCTCCATGTCTCCCATGCAGGAACAGTCGGCCAAGGGCTTGGGCCATCTTGTCCTGCTCTCCAAGGCCATAACAGAGAGCTAGATTGCAAGTGGAGCAGCCGGGTCTCAAACCAGTGCCCATACGGGATGCTGGCATTTCAGGACAGGGCGTTAACCCACTGCACCACAACGATGGCCCCTATACTACTTTTCTAAGATTTCCATATGAATTTGAAAGGTGCTGTTATGTAGAGGCACAGGGAGGGACGCATGAAGGGAGAGAGACTGAGAGAGAGAGAGAGAGAGAGTGAGAGAGAGAGAGAGGTTGTCCTTCCAATGGTTCACTCCCCAAATTGCCACAACACATGATCTGTGCCTATCCACATCCTTGAGCCAGAAGCTTCTTCCAGGTCTGCCATGTGTGTGCAGAGGCCCAAGGTTGCAAGCCACCTTGTCCTGCTTTCCCAGGCCATAGCAGAGAGCTGGATCGGAAGTCAAGCAGCTGGGACTTGAACTGGCGCCCATATGGGATGCCAGCACGGCAGGCGGCGGCTTTCCCTGCTCTGCCACAGTGCCGGCCCCTCCATGATGTGCTGGTATGTGCTTCCATTTCTGAAATGCAAACAAAGAAGAACGCTGGAAAGACTAAGAGTGGAAAATAGGTTTCTTTATTTGGTAAACCCTTAGAAAGGCATACTTTAATTTCCTTGGTTTAGTTTTACAGTTTTAATTTAGTTGCTTTATTTCAAACAAGGTACACACACACACACACACACACACAACTGTTTGAAAACACATTTCACAGTTAACTCTCCTAATGCAATTCATTCAGGACAGAGGTCCTGTGTGGGAGGTTAGTACGCTGTGATTTCAGTTGTGAGTTTAAGAAACACAAACTGTGGCGATTCTGGAGGATGAAGGGCTCCTGTTCAGGAGCTTGGGATGATCACACAATGTGGTTGATGCTTCAAGACAATGGTTGATTTCCAGAGGCTCCTAGTAGGTGCAACGAAACAACCTGAGGTCATACATTGTGGTAAGAGAGAGGGCCATGAGGTTCGCCCTCACGATTGACTTGGAGAAATCTGTCACCAAGACTTCCATGAGAGGTGATGGAGAGGAAAGCATGAAGCAGGATTGTTTGTAGCCAAAGGAGAAGGAGGCCATTATTCCCCATCTTTCTCAGCTGCTTCAGAATTCCTTCATGAAGCAGAGAGTTCTGTGCCTCCAATCTCAACAATTGCTTAGCGACATGACACGCTGGAAAGCACACATCTCGATCCAACATTGTGGCCTCACACAAAACACAGTCTCTCACCCCTTGCAAATGCAGAAGACATAGACATTTGGTTCCAACCTAAGCTTCCAATTCACACCTAGGACAGTTCATAAGGACAAACCCTTTGCCCTTGCAAATACAAACACTTAACTCGTGCACTGTCACCCAACCACATAATCGTGAAGTCCTCTTGCACTAACGTCAGCGGAACAGCAACAACAGAGGCCTCTTTGCAGGTTTGTTCTTCCTCTTGGGAGGTTTGCTCCTTCCTCCCGGACAAGGGAGGTTGCCAGGATTCATGGCTACCTGCTGAGTGATGTGCCCAGCTGCCCCGTGCAGCAGGGCCCTTTCCTGGTCAGGATGGTGCTTCCTCATCCCTGCGGCAGATCTTGCCTGGTGAATTACGATCGCATTGCTGGGCAGCGTGGGCTCCACTGTCCTGAGGCTGAATGCACTCCTTGGTGTGTTCTGGGCTTGGAGGGATTGCCACGCATCCAAGGTCAAGTCCTGAGTTGTTTGCTCCAAGTGCTCCTCTGACTCTCCAGCTTCAAGAGGGGAAGGCCTTTCAAGCTCTCCTGGTGTATGGCCACGTGTGTTTGCAGCCTCCAAGTCGGAGGGTCCCCTGCCTGGAGACACTGTCCCATGTTCTCCTCCAACTCCACTCTTGCGGACATAAAATAGCACGTAGGCACTTTGATTCAGGACACAAGTGGTGTCACAGGCAGTGACCTTCGCATCATCCATTTTATACCAGTGGCCACTGCCAGCTTTGACATAGCAGAAGTAGTGTCCTGATTGACACCTCAAGCCAACGTGGACGAGAACCGCATAGAGAACATAGTCCAGTGGCCTCCCGTTCTGCTGAGACATGTAAGGTCTCATGTCCAGGCACTCGGGATAGTGCACTTGTCCTCCAAGTTTCTCACCCGTGAACTCAGAAAACCGTTTCAATACAAAGAGAAGCACCTTGCCAGCCGATTGCAAGGTGAGTGTCTTGGAAGCAGCTGTCTTCTGTAGGCAGGTAGCACAGTGATAGGCGTTTTCTCCAGCTAGCTCTTCAGGTTGCACCAAGTGCTGCAAAGCTTGCTCCACACTGTCGGCTGTCTTGATATCCAACGCGATCTCCAGGTAAGGGTCCAAGGTTTCTGAAATGCCTTGGCACTGGAGACATTGGATTTGAGACCTCCAGTGTCCTCCCACTATCTGCTGGGATGGAGATTGGTCCTCTTGGGGACCCACCCCGTCCGTGAGCCCAGGCAGACCTGCTGCCTTCAGGACATCCAGAGCAAACATCAGAAATTCGTGGGCGTCTTCCTGCCTGTTTGTGTGAAAGCCAGCAGCCAGCACTTGACAGGGCTGGATCACGTCGCCAGGACTGTGCAGGGCCCAGAGAAAGTGCGTTTCCACGGCACACAGAATGCAGCGATCCGAACGACGACAGCTTTGAGAATGCACCTGGGACAGCATATAGTTGGCGAGGGGTGGGGTATACGTGAGACACTGCAGGGCTGCATTCAGGTAGCAGGTGTTGCCCGTATTCTGCAGACCGGCCCCAATGCCATAAGGTCTCTTCCAGCTGCAGCTCAGAGAAGCTCCTCCACTGGGAGCCAGATGGGTCGCCCCCGAAGCCAAATCACTTTGCAGCGGGAGCTCTTTCTGAGGTGAGGGTGGTGATTTCCCTGGGAGACAAACACCACCATGAGTATCATCCCCCTCTGAGCTAGAATGGGAAAGTTGGCGTGTTGGCAAGTCATTAAAGTGGAACTCACCTTCCTTGAGAGGTGAAGCAGCCATCATGTCTCCAGGAGCCACTGTCACAAGGCAGCAAGATGCTTCCACCTCTGAGACTGGCATCCAAGGACCACCTGTTCCTCTCCCCCCTCCTTTTATAGTCCACACTGCACGCCACACCCTGGACCTGCTACAGGACCCACCCATCCGCTTCCAGCCCTTGATGGGATTAGGGGCTTTAGGGTGTGGTCTCACGCCCTCACAGCCTCTGGGCCTTCACCGCTTGATTCCACTACCTGGGGAAGATGCATGTGAAGGATAAGGCTTTCATGTGCCTTGTGGAACTTGGTGATGTGCCATGATGTGCTTCTATGTGCCTTGGAGTTCTTCAAGGAAAACAAAGAAGAATGCTGGAGAGACTGATGGCTGAAAGCAGGTTTTGGTTTTCAGTTTGCTGAGCCCTTATAAAGGAACATTTTAACTTTTGTTTAGTTTTGCAATTCTGTACATATTCTCCAAAGAAGCTTTTTACGTATGGAATACAACCCTTCCAACCCTTCTCCTCATTCATCTGCCATTCCCCGTCCCATTCTCCATTAAGATATATTTTCTTCTTTTTTAAATGGTTCTTTATTTATTGGAAAGTCAGAGTTACACAGAGCGAGGAGAGGCAGAGAGAGAGAGAGAAAGAGAGAGAAAGAGAGAGAGAGGGTTCCATCCGATTACTCACTCCCCTACTGGCCGAAAAAGCAAGAGTTGCACCAATCTGAAGCCAGGAGACAGAGGCTTCCTCCATGTCTCCCATGCAGGAACAGTCGGCCAAGGGCTTGGGCCATCTTGTCCTGCTCTCCAAGGCAATAACAGAGAACTAGATTGCAAGTGGAGCAGCCGTGTCTCAAACCAGTGCCCATACGGGATGCTGGCATTTCAGGACAGGGCGTTAACCCACTGCACCACAACGATGGCCCCTATACTACTTTTCTAAGATTTCCATATGAATTTGAAAGGTGCTGTTATGTAGAGGCACAGGGAGGGACGCATGAAGGGAGAGAGACTGAGAGAGAGAGAGAGAGAGAGAGAGAGAGGTTGTCCTTCCAATGGTTCACTCCCCAAATTGCCACAACACATGATCTGTGCCTATCCACATCCTTGAGCCAGAAGCTTCTTCCAGGTCTGCCATGTGTGTGCAGAGGCCCAAGGTTGCAAGCCACCTTGTCCTGCTTTCCCAGGCCATAGCAGAGAGCTGGATCGGAAGTCAAGCAGCTGGGACTTGAACCGGTGCCCATATGGGATGCCAGCACGGCAGGCGGCGGCTTTCCCTGCTCTGCCACAGTGCCGGCCCCTCCATGATGTGCCGGTATGTGCTTCCATTTCTGAAATGCAAACAAAGAAGAACGCTGGAAAGACTAAGAGTGGAAAATAGGTTTCTTTATTTGGTAAACCCTTAGAAAGGCATACTTTAATTTCCTTGGTTTAGTTTTACAGTTTTAATTTAGTTACTTTATTTCAAACAAGGTACACACACACACACACACACACACAACTGTTTGAAAACACATTTCACAGTTAACTCTCCTAATGCAATTCATTCAGGACAGAGGTCCTGTGTGGGAGGTTAGTACGCTGTGATTTCAGTTGTGAGTTTAAGAAACACAAACTGTGGCGATTCTGGAGGATGAAGGGCTCCTGTTCAGGAGCTTGGGATGATCACACAATGTGGTTGATGCTTCAAGACAATGGTTGATTTCCAGAGGCTCCTAGTAGGTGCAACGAAACTCCCAGGGACTGTGACAACCTGAGGTCATACATTGTGGTAAGAGAGAGGGCCATGAGGTTCGCCCTCACGATTGACTTGGAGAAATCTGTCACCAAGACTTCCATGAGAGGTGATGGAGAGGAAAGCATGAAGCAGGATTGTTTGTAGCCAAAGGAGAAGGAGGCCATTATTCCCCATCTTTCTCAGCTGCTTCAGAATTCCTTCATGAAGCAGAGAGTTCTGTGCCTCCAATCTCAACAATTGCTTAGCGACATGACACGCTGGAAAGCACACATCTCGATCCAACATTGTGGCCTCACACAAAACACAGTCTCTCACCCCTTGCAAATGCAGAAGACATAGACATTTGGTTCCAACCTAAGCTTCCAATTCACACCTAGGACAGTTCATAAGGACAAACCCTTTGCCCTTGCAAATACAAACACTTAACTCGTGCACTGTCACCCAACCACATAATCGTGAAGTCCTCTTGCACTAACGTCAGCGGAACAGCAACAACAGAGGCCTCTTTGCAGGTTTGTTCTTCCTCTTGGGAGGTTTGCTCCTTCCTCCCGGACAAGGGAGGTTGCCAGGATTCATGGCTACCTGCTGAGTGATGTGCCCAGCTGCCCCGTGCAGCAGGGCCCTTTCCTGGTCAGGATGGTGCTTCCTCATCCCTGCGGCAGATCTTGCCTGGTGAATTACGATCGCATTGCTGGGCAGCGTGGGCTCCACTGTCCTGAGGCTGAATGCACTCCTTGGTCTGTTCTGGGCTTGGAGGGCTTGCCACGCATCCAAGGTCAAGTCCTGAGTTGTTTGCTCCAAGTGCTCCTCTGACTCTCCAGCTTCAAGAGGGGAAGGCCTTTCAAGCTCTCCTGGTGTATGGCCACGTGTGTTTGCAGCCTCCAAGTCGGAGGGTCCCCTGCCTGGAGACACTGTCCCATGTTCTCCTCCAACTCCACTCTTGCGGACATAAAATAGCACGTAGGCACTTTGATTCAGGACACAAGTGGTGTCACAGGCAGTGACCTTCGCATCATCCATTTTATACCAGTGGCCACTGCCAGCTTTGACATAGCAGAAGTAGTGTCCTGATTGACACCTCAAGCCAACGTGGACGAGAACCGCATAGAGAACATAGTCCAGTGGCCTCCCGTTCTGCTGAGACATGTAAGGTCTCATGTCCAGGCACTCGGGATAGTGCACTTGTCCTCCAAGTTTCTCACCCGTGAACTCAGAAAACCGTTTCAATACAAAGAGAAGCACCTTGCCAGCCGATTGCAAGGTGAGTGTCTTGGAAGCAGCTGTCTTCTGTAGGCAGGTAGCACAGTGATAGGCGTTTTCTCCAGCTAGCTCTTCAGGTTGCACCAAGTGCTGCAAAGCTTGCTCCACACTGTCGGCTGTCTTGATATCCAACGCGATCTCCAGGTAAGGGTCCAAGGTTTCTGAAATGCCTTGGCACTGGAGACATTGGATTTGAGACCTCCAGTGTCCTCCCACTATCTGCTGGGATGGAGATTGGTCCTCTTGGGGACCCACCCCGTCCGTGAGCCCAGGCAGACCTGCTGCCTTCAGGACATCCAGAGCAAACATCAGAAATTCGTGGGCGTCTTCCTGCCTGTTTGTGTGAAAGCCAGCAGCCAGCACTTGACAGGGCTGGATCACGTCGCCAGGACTGTGGAGGGCCCAGAGAAAGTGCGTTTCCACGGCACACAGAATGCAGCGATCCGAACGACGACAGCTTTGAGAATGCACCTGGGACAGCATATAGTTGGCGAGGGGTGGGGTATACGTGAGACACTGCAGGGCTGCATTCAGGTAGCAGGTGTTGCCCGTATTCTGCAGACCGGCCCCAATGCCATAAGGTCTCTTCCAGCTGCAGCTCAGAGAAGCTCCTCCACTGGGAGCCAGATGGGTCGCCCCCGAAGCCAAATCACTTTGCAGCGGGAGCTCTTTCTGAGGTGAGGGTGGTGATTTCCCTGGGAGACAAACACCACCATGAGTATCATCCCCCTCTGAGCTAGAATGGGAAAGTTGGCGTGTTGGCAAGTCATTAAAGTGGAACTCACCTTCCTTGAGAGGTGAAGCAGCCATCATGTCTCCAGGAGCCACTGTCACAAGGCAGCAAGATGCTTCCACCTCTGAGACTGGCATCCAAGGACCACCTGTTCCTCTCCCCCCTCCTTTTATAGTCCACACTGCATGCCACACCCTGGACCTGCTACAGGACCCACCCATCCGCTTCCAGCCCTTGATGGGATTAGGGGCTTTAGGGTGTGGTCTCACGCCCTCACAGCCTCTGGGCCTTCACCGCTTGATTCCACTACCTGGGGAAGATGCATGTGAAGGATAAGGCTTTCATGTGCCTTGTGGAACTTGGTGATGTGCCATGATGTGCTTCTATGTGCCTTGGAGTTCTTCAAGGAAAACAAAGAAGAATGCTGGAGAGACTGATGGCTGAAAGCAGGTTTTGGGTTTCAGTTTGCTGAGCCCTTATAAAGGAACATTTTAACTTTTGTTTAGTTTTGCAATTCTGTACATATTCTCCAAAGAAGCTTTTTACGTATGGAATACAACCCTTCCAACCCTTCTCCTCATTCATCTGCCATTCCCCGTCCCATTCTCCATTAAGATATATTTTCTTCTTTTCTAAATGGTTCTTTATTTATTGGAAAGTCAGAGTTACACAGAGCAAGGAGAGGCAGAGAGAGAGAGAGAAAGAGAGAGAAAGAGAGAGAGAGGGTTCCATCCGATTACTCACTCCCCTACTGGCCTAAAAAGCAAGAGTTGCACCAATCTGAAGCCAGGAGACAGAGGCTTCCTCCATGTCTCCCATGCAGGAACAGTCGGCCAAGGGCTTGGGCCATCTTGTCCTGCTCTCCAAGGCCATAACAGAGAGCTAGATTGCAAGTGGAGCAGCCGGGTCTCAAACCAGTGCCCATACGGGATGCTGGCATTTCAGGACAGGGCGTTAACCCACTGCACCACAACGATGGCCCCATACTACTTTTCTAAGATTTCCATATGAATTTGAAAGGTGCTGTTATGTAGAGGCACAGGGAGGGACGCATGAAGGGAGAGAGACTGAGAGAGAGAGAGAGAGAAAGAGAGAGAGGTTGTCCTTCCAATGGTTCACTCCCCAAATTGCCACAACACATGATCTGTGCCTATCCACATCCTTGAGCCAGAAGCTTCTTCCAGGTCTGCCATGTGTGTGCAGAGGCCCAAGGTTGCAAGCCACCTTGTCCTGCTTTCCCAGGCCATAGCAGAGAGCTGGATCGGAAGTCAAGCAGCTGGGACTTGAACCCGCGCCCATATGGGATGCCAGCACGGCAGGCGGCGGCTTTCCCTGCTCTGCCACAGTGCCGGCCCCTCCATGATGTGCTGGTATGTGCTTCCATTTCTGAAATGCAAACAAAGAAGAACGCTGGAAAGACTAAGAGTGGAAAATAGGTTTCTTTATTTGGTAAACCCTTAGAAAGGCATACTTTAATTTCCTTGGTTTAGTTTTACAGTTTTAATTTAGTTACTTTATTTCAAACAAGGTACACACACACACACACACACACACACACAACTGTTTGAAAACACATTTCACAGTTAACTCTCCTAATGCAATTCATTCAGGACAGAGGTCCTGTGTGGGAGGTTAGTACGCTGTGATTTCAGTTGTGAGTTTAACAAACACAAACTGTGGCGATTCTGGAGGATGAAGGGCTCCTGTTCAGGAGCTTGGGATGATCACACAATGTGGTTGATGCTTCAAGACAATGGTTGATTTCCAGAGGCTCCTAGTAGGTGCAACGAAACTCCCAGGGACTGTGACAACCTGAGGTCATACATTGTGGTAAGAGAGAGGGCCATGAGGTTCGCCCTCACGATTGACTTGGAGAAATCTGTCACCAAGACTTCCATGAGAGGTGATGGAGAGGAAAGCATGAAGCAGGATTGTTTGTAGCCAAAGGAGAAGGAGGCCATTATTCCCCATCTTTCTCAGCTGCTTCAGAATTCCTTCATGAAGCAGAGAGTTCTGTGCCTCCAATCTCAACAATTGCTTAGCGACATGACACGCTGGAAAGCACACATCTCGATCCAACATTGTGGCCTCACACAAAACACAGTCTCTCACCCCTTGCAAATGCAGAAGACATAGACATTTGGTTCCAACCTAAGCTTCCAATTCACACCTAGGACAGTTCATAAGGACAAACCCTTTGCCCTTGCAAATACAAACACTTAACTCGTGCACTGTCACCCAACCACATAATCGTGAAGTCCTCTTGCACTAACGTCAGCGGAACAGCAACAACAGAGGCCTCTTTGCAGGTTTGTTCTTCCTCTTGGGAGGTTTGCTCCTTCCTCCCGGACAAGGGAGGTTGCCAGGATTCATGGCTACCTGCTGAGTGATGTGCCCAGCTGCCCCGTGCAGCAGGGCCCTTTCCTGGTCAGGATGGTGCTTCCTCATCCCTGCGGCAGATCTTGCCTGGTGAATTACGATCGCATTGCTGGGCAGCGTGGGCTCCACTGTCCTGAGGCTGAATGCACTCCTTGGTCTGTTCTGGGCTTGGAGGGATTGCCACGCATCCAAGGTCAAGTCCTGAGTTGTTTGCTCCAAGTGCTCCTCTGACTCTCCAGCTTCAAGAGGGGAAGGCCTTTCAAGCTCTCCTGGTGTATGGCCACGTGTGTTTGCAGCCTCCAAGTCGGAGGGTCCCCTGCCTGGAGACACTGTCCCATGTTCTCCTCCAACTCCACTCTTGCGGACATAAAATAGCACGTAGGCACTTTGATTCAGGACACAAGTGGTGTCACAGGCAGTGACCTTCGCATCATCCATTTTATACCAGTGGCCACTGCCAGCTTTGACATAGCAGAAGTAGTGTCCTGATTGACACCTCAAGCCAACGTGGACGAGAACCGCATAGAGAACATAGTCCAGTGGCCTCCCGTTCTGCTGAGACATGTAAGGTCTCATGTCCAGGCACTCGGGATAGTGCACTTGTCCTCCAAGTTTCTCACCCGTGAACTCAGAAAACCGTTTCAATACAAAGAGAAGCACCTTGCCAGCCGATTGCAAGGTGAGTGTCTTGGAAGCAGCTGTCTTCTGTAGGCAGGTAGCACAGTGATAGGCGTTTTCTCCAGCTAGCTCTTCAGGTTGCACCAAGTGCTGCAAAGCTTGCTCCACACTGTCGGCTGTCTTGATATCCAACGCGATCTCCAGGTAAGGGTCCAAGGTTTCTGAAATGCCTTGGCACTGGAGACATTGGATTTGAGACCTCCAGTGTCCTCCCACTATCTGCTGGGATGGAGATTGGTCCTCTTGGGGACCCACCCCGTCCGTGAGCCCAGGCAGACCTGCTGCCTTCAGGACATCCAGAGCAAACATCAGAAATTCGTGGGCGTCTTCCTGCCTGTTTGTGTGAAAGCCAGCAGCCAGCACTTGACAGGGCTGGATCACGTCGCCAGGACTGTGCAGGGCCCAGAGAAAGTGCGTTTCCACGGCACACAGAATGCAGCGATCCGAACGACGACAGCTTTGAGAATGCACCTGGGACAGCATATAGTTGGCGAGGGGTGGGGTATACGTGAGACACTGCAGGGCTGCATTCAGGTAGCAGGTGTTGCCCGTATTCTGCAGACCGGCCCCAATGCCATAAGGTCTCTTCCAGCTGCAGCTCAGAGAAGCTCCTCCACTGGGAGCCAGATGGGTCGCCCCCGAAGCCAAATCACTTTGCAGCGGGAGCTCTTTCTGAGGTGAGGGTGGTGATTTCCCTGGGAGACAAACACCACCATGAGTATCATCCCCCTCTGAGCTAGAATGGGAAAGTTGGCGTGTTGGCAAGTCATTAAAGTGGAACTCACCTTCCTTGAGAGGTGAAGCAGCCATCATGTCTCCAGGAGCCACTGTCACAAGGCAGCAAGATGCTTCCACCTCTGAGACTGGCATCCAAGGACCACCTGTTCCTCTCCCCCCTCCTTTTATAGTCCACACTGCATGCCACACCCTGGACCTGCTACAGGACCCACCCATCCGCTTCCAGCCCTTGATGGGATTAGGGGCTTTAGGGTGTGGTCTCACGCCCTCACAGCCTCTGGGCCTTCACCGCTTGATTCCACTACCTGGGGAAGATGCATGTGAAGGATAAGGCTTTCATGTGCCTTGTGGAACTTGGTGATGTGCCATGATGTGCTTCTATGTGCCTTGGAGTTCTTCAAGGAAAACAAAGAAGAATGCTGGAGAGACTGATGGCTGAAAGCAGGTTTTGGGTTTCAGTTTGCTGAGCCCTTATAAAGGAACATTTTAACTTTTGTTTAGTTTTGCAATTCTGTACATATGCTCCAAAGAAGCTTTTTACGTATGGAATACAACCCTTCCAACCCTTCTCCTCATTCATCTGCCATTCCCCGTCCCATTCTCCATTAAGATATATTTTCTTCTTTTTTAAATGGTTCTTTATTTATTGGAAAGTCAGAGTTACACAGAGCGAGGAGAGGCAGAGAGAGAGAGAGAAAGAGAGAGAAAGAGAGAGAGAGGGTTCCATCCGATTACTCACTCCCCTACTGGCCTAAAAAGCAAGAGTTGCACCAATCTGAAGCCAGGAGACAGAGGCTTCCTCCATGTCTCCCATGCAGGAACAGTCGGCCAAGGGCTTGGGCCATCTTGTCCTGCTCTCCAAGGCCATAACAGAGAGCTAGATTGCAAGTGGAGCAGCCGGGTCTCAAACCAGTGCCCATACGGGATGCTGGCATTTCAGGACAGGGCGTTAACCCACTGCACCACAACGATGGCCCCATACTACTTTTCTAAGATTTCCATATGAATTTGAAAGGTGCTGTTATGTAGAGGCACAGGGAGGGACGCATGAAGGGAGAGAGACTGAGAGAGAGAGAGAGAGAAAGAGAGAGAGGTTGTCCTTCCAATGGTTCACTCCCCAAATTGCCACAACACGTGATCTGTGCCTATCCACATCCTTGAGCCAGAAGCTTCTTCCAGGTCTGCCATGTGTGTGCAGAGGCCCAAGGTTGCAAGCCACCTTGTCCTGCTTTCCCAGGCCATAGCAGAGAGCTGGATCGGAAGTCAAGCAGCTGGGACTTGAACCCGCGCCCATATGGGATGCCAGCACGGCAGGCGGCGGCTTTCCCTGCTCTGCCACAGTGCCGGACCCTCCATGATGTGCTGGTATGTGCTTCCATTTCTGAAATGCAAACAAAGAAGAACGCTGGAAAGACTAAGAGTGGAAAATAGGTTTCTTTATTTGGTAAACCCTTAGAAAGGCATACTTTAATTTCCTTGGTTTAGTTTTACAGTTTTAATTTAGTTACTTTATTTCAAACAAGGTACACACACACACACACACACACACAACTGTTTGAAAACACATTTCACAGTTAACTCTCCTAATGCAATTCATTCAGGACAGAGGTCCTGTGTGGGAGGTTAGTACGCTGTGATTTCAGTTGTGAGTTTAAGAAACACAAACTGTGGCGATTCTGGAGGATGAAGGGCTCCTGTTCAGGAGCTTGGGATGATCACACAATGTGGTTGATGCTTCAAGACAATGGTTGATTTCCAGAGGCTCCTAGTAGGTGCAACGAAACTCCCAGGGACTGTGACAACCTGAGGTCATACATTGTGGTAAGAGAGAGGGCCATGAGGTTCGCCCTCACGATTGACTTGGAGAAATCTGTCACCAAGACTTCCATGAGAGGTGATGGAGAGGAAAGCATGAAGCAGGATTGTTTGTAGCCAAAGGAGAAGGAGGCCATTATTCCCCATCTTTCTCAGCTGCTTCAGAATTCCTTCATGAAGCAGAGAGTTCTGTGCCTCCAATCTCAACAATTGCTTAGCGACATGACACGCTGGAAAGCACACATCTCGATCCAACATTGTGGCCTCACACAAAACACAGTCTCTCACCCCTTGCAAATGCAGAAGACATAGACATTTGGTTCCAACCTAAGCTTCCAATTCACACCTAGGACAGTTCATAAGGACAAACCCTTTGCCCTTGCAAATACAAACACTTAACTCGTGCACTGTCACCCAACCACATAATCGTGAAGTCCTCTTGCACTAACGTCAGCGGAACAGCAACAACAGAGGCCTCTTTGCAGGTTTGTTCTTCCTCTTGGGGGGTTTGCTCCTTCCTCCCGGACAAGGGAGGTTGCCAGGATTCATGGCTACCTGCTGAGTGATGTGCCCAGCTGCCCCGTGCAGCAGGGCCCTTTCCTGGTCAGGATGGTGCTTCCTCATCCCTGCGGCAGATCTTGCCTGGTGAATTACCATCGCATTGCTGGGCAGCGTGGGCTCCACTGTCCTGAGGCTGAATGCACTCCTTGCTCTGTTCTGGGCTTGGAGGGCTTGCCACGCATCCAAGGTCAAGTCCTGAGTTGTTTGCTCCAAGTGCTCCTCTGACTCTCCAGCTTCAAGAGGGGAAGGCCTTTCAAGCTCTCCTGGTGTATGGCCACGTGTGTTTGCAGCCTCCAAGTCGGAGGGTCCCCTGCCTGGAGACACTGTCCCATGTTCTCCTCCAACTCCACTCTTGCGGACATAAAATAGCACGTAGGCACTTTGATTCAGGACACAAGTGGTGTCACAGGCAGTGACCTTCGCATCATCCATTTTATATCAGTGGCCACTGCCAGCTTTGACATAGCAGAAGTAGTGTCCTGATTGACACCTCAAGCCAACGTGGACGAGAACCGCATAGAGAACATAGTCCAGTGGCCTCCCGTTCTGCTGAGACATGTAAGGTCTCATGTCCAGGCACTCGGGATAGTGCACTTGTCCTCCAAGTTTCTCACCCGTGAACTCAGAAAACCGTTTCAATACAAAGAGAAGCACCTTGCCAGCCGATTGCAAGGTGAGTGTCTTGGAAGCAGCTGTCTTCTGTAGGCAGGTAGCACAGTGATAGGCGTTTTCTCCAGCTAGCTCTTCAGGTTGCACCAAGTGCTGCAAAGCTTGCTCCACACTGTCGGCTGTCTTGATATCCAACGCGATCTCCAGGTAAGGGTCCAAGGTTTCTGAAATGCCTTGGCACTGGAGACATTGGATTTGAGACCTCCAGTGTCCTCCCACTATCTGCTGGGATGGAGATTGGTCCTCTTGGGGACCCACCCCGTCCGTGAGCCCAGGCAGACCTGCTGCCTTCAGGACATCCAGAGCAAACATCAGAAATTCGTGGGCGTCTTCCTGCCTGTTTGTGTGAAAGCCAGCAGCCAGCACTTGACAGGGCTGGATCACGTCGCCAGGACTGTGCAGGGCCCAGAGAAAGTGCGTTTCCACGGCACACAGAATGCAGCGATCCGAACGACGACAGCTTTGAGAATGCACCTGGGACAGCATATAGTTGGCGAGGGGTGGGGTATACGTGAGACACTGCAGGGCTGCATTCAGGTAGCAGGTGTTGCCCGTATTCTGCAGACCGGCCCCAATGCCATAAGGTCTCTTCCAGCTGCAGCTCAGAGAAGCTCCTCCACTGGGAGCCAGATGGGTCGCCCCCGAAGCCAAATCACTTTGCAGCGGGAGCTCTTTCTGAGGTGAGGGTGGTGATTTCCCTGGGAGACAAACACCACCATGAGTATCATCCCCCTCTGAGCTAGAATGGGAAAGTTGGCGTGTTGGCAAGTCATTAAAGTGGAACTCACCTTCCTTGAGAGGTGAAGCAGCCATCATGTCTCCAGGAGCCACTGTCACAAGGCAGCAAGATGCTTCCACCTCTGAGACTGGCATCCAAGGACCACCTGTTCCTCTCCCCCCTCCTTTTATAGTCCACACTGCATGCCACACCCTGGACCTGCTACAGGACCCACCCATCCGCTTCCAGCCCTTGATGGGATTAGGGGCTTTAGGGTGTGGTCTCACGCCCTCACAGCCTCTGGGCCTTCACCGCTTGATTCCACTACCTGGGGAAGATGCATGTGAAGGATAAGGCTTTCATGTGCCTTGTGGAACTTGGTGATGTGCCATGATGTGCTTCTATGTGCCTTGGAGTTCTTCAAGGAAAACAAAGAAGAATGCTGGAGAGACTGATGGCTGAAAGCAGGTTTTGGGTTTCAGTTTGCTGAGCCCTTATAAAGGAACATTTTAACTTTTGTTTAGTTTTGCAATTCTGTACATATTCTCCAAAGAAGCTTTTTACGTATGGAATACAACCCTTCCAACCCTTCTCCTCATTCATCTGCCATTCCCCGTCCCATTCTCCATTAAGATATATTTTCTTCTTTTCTAAATGGTTCTTTATTTATTGGAAAGTCAGAGTTACACAGAGCGAGGAGAGGCAGAGAGAGAGAGAGAAAGAGAGAGAAAGAGAGAGAGAGGGTTCCATCCGATTACTCACTCCCCTACTGGCCTAAAAAGCAAGAGTTGCACCAATCTGAAGCCAGGAGACAGAGGCTTCCTCCATGTCTCCCATGCAGGAACAGTCGGCCAAGGGCTTGGGCCATCTTGTCCTGCTCTCCAAGGCCATAACAGAGAGCTAGATTGCAAGTGGAGCAGCCGGGTCTCAAACCAGTGCCCATACGGGATGCTGGCATTTCAGGACAGGGCGTTAACCCACTGCACCACAACGATGGCCCCATACTACTTTTCTAAGATTTCCATATGAATTTGAAAGGTGCTGTTATGTAGAGGCACAGGGAGGGACGCATGAAGGGAGAGAGACTGAGAGAGAGAGAGAGAGAGAGAGAGAGAGAGGTTGTCCTTCCAATGGTTCACTCCCCAAATTGCCACAACACGTGATCTGTGCCTATCCACATCCTTGAGCCAGAAGCTTCTTCCAGGTCTGCCATGTGTGTGCAGAGGCCCAAGGTTGCAAGCCACCTTGTCCTGCTTTCCCAGGCCATAGCAGAGAGCTGGATCGGAAGTCAAGCAGCTGGGACTTGAACCCGCGCCCATATGGGATGCCAGCACGGCAGGCGGCGGCTTTCCCTGCTCTGCCACAGTGCCGGCCCCTCCATGATGTGCTGGTATGTGCTTCCATTTCTGAAATGCAAACAAAGAAGAACGCTGGAAAGACTAAGAGTGGAAAATAGGTTTCTTTATTTGGTAAACCCTTAGAAAGGCATACTTTAATTTCCTTGGTTTAGTTTTACAGTTTTAATTTAGTTACTTTATTTCAAACAAGGTACACACACACACACACACACACACAACTGTTTGAAAACACATTTCACAGTTAACTCTCCTAATGCAATTCATTCAGGACAGAGGTCCTGTGTGGGAGGTTAGTACGCTGTGATTTCAGTTGTGAGTTTAAGAAACACAAACTGTGGCGATTCTGGAGGATGAAGGGCTCCTGTTCAGGAGCTTGGGATGATCACACAATGTGGTTGATGCTTCAAGACAATGGTTGATTTCCAGAGGCTCCTAGTAGGTGCAACGAAACTCCCAGGGACTGTGACAACCTGAGGTCATACATTGTGGTAAGAGAGAGGGCCATGAGGTTCGCCCTCACGATTGACTTGGAGAAATCTGTCACCAAGACTTCCATGAGAGGTGATGGAGAGGAAAGCATGAAGCAGGATTGTTTGTAGCCAAAGGAGAAGGAGGCCATTATTCCCCATCTTTCTCAGCTGCTTCAGAATTCCTTCATGAAGCAGAGAGTTCTGTGCCTCCAATCTCAACAATTGCTTAGCGACATGACACGCTGGAAAGCACACATCTCGATCCAACATTGTGGCCTCACACAAAACACAGTCTCTCACCCCTTGCAAATGCAGAAGACATAGACATTTGGTTCCAACCTAAGCTTCCAATTCACACCTAGGACAGTTCATAAGGACAAACCCTTTGCCCTTGCAAATACAAACACTTAACTCGTGCACTGTCACCCAACCACATAATCGTGAAGTCCTCTTGCACTAACGTCAGCGGAACAGCAACAACAGAGGCCTCTTTGCAGGTTTGTTCTTCCTCTTGGGAGGTTTGCTCCTTCCTCCCGGACAAGGGAGGTTGCCAGGATTCATGGCTACCTGCTGAGTGATGTGCCCAGCTGCCCCGTGCAGCAGGGCCCTTTCCTGGTCAGGATGGTGCTTCCTCATCCCTGCGGCAGATCTTGCCTGGTGAATTACGATCGCATTGCTGGGCAGCGTGGGCTCCACTGTCCTGAGGCTGAATGCACTCCTTGGTGTGTTCTGGTCTTGGAGGGATTGCCACGCATCCAAGGTCAAGTCCTGAGTTGTTTGCTCCAAGTGCTCCTCTGACTCTCCAGCTTCAAGAGGGGAAGGCCTTTCAAGCTCTCCTGGTGTATGGCCACGTGTGTTTGCAGCCTCCAAGTCGGAGGGTCCCCTGCCTGGAGACACTGTCCCATGTTCTCCTCCAACTCCACTCTTGCGGACATAAAATAGCACGTAGGCACTTTGATTCAGGACACAAGTGGTGTCACAGGCAGTGACCTTCGCATCATCCATTTTATACCAGGGGCCACTGCCAGCTTTGACATAGCAGAAGTAGTGTCCTGATTGACACCTCAAGCCAACGTGGACGAGAACCGCATAGAGAACATAGTCCAGTGGCCTCCCGTTCTGCTGAGACATGTAAGGTCTCATGTCCAGGCACTCGGGATAGTGCACTTGTCCTCCAAGTTTCTCACCCGTGAACTCAGAAAACCGTTTCAATACAAAGAGAAGCACCTTGCCAGCCGATTGCAAGGTGAGTGTCTTGGAAGCAGCTGTCTTCTGTCGGCAGGTAGCACAGTGATAGGCGTTTTCTCCAGCTAGCTCTTCAGGTTGCACCAAGTGCTGCAAAGCTTGCTCCACACTGTCGGCTGTCTTGATATCCAACGCGATCTCCAGGTAAGGGTCCAAGGTTTCTGAAATGCCTTGGCACTGGAGACATTGGATTTGAGACCTCCAGTGTCCTCCCACTATCTGCTGGGATGGAGATTGGTCCTCTTGGGGACCCACCCCGTCCGTGAGCCCAGGCAGACCTGCTGCCTTCAGGACATCCAGAGCAAACATCAGAAATTCGTGGGCGTCTTCCTGCCTGTTTGTGTGAAAGCCAGCAGCCAGCACTTGACAGGGCTGGATCACGTCGCCAGGACTGTGCAGGGCCCAGAGAAAGTGCGTTTCCACGGCACACAGAATGCAGCGATCCGAACGACGACAGCTTTGAGAATGCACCTGGGACAGCATATAGTTGGCGAGGGGTGGGGTATACGTGAGACACTGCAGGGCTGCATTCAGGTAGCAGGTGTTGCCCGTATTCTGCAGACCGGCCCCAATGCCATAAGGTCTCTTCCAGCTGCAGCTCAGAGAAGCTCCTCCACTGGGAGCCAGATGGGTCGCCCCCGAAGCCAAATCACTTTGCAGCGGGAGCTCTTTCTGAGGTGAGGGTGGTGATTTCCCTGGGAGACAAACACCACCATGAGTATCATCCCCCTCTGAGCTAGAATGGGAAAGTTGGCGTGTTGGCAAGTCATTAAAGTGGAACTCACCTTCCTTGAGAGGTGAAGCAGCCATCATGTCTCCAGGAGCCACTGTCACAAGGCAGCAAGATGCTTCCACCTCTGAGACTGGCATCCAAGGACCACCTGTTCCTCTCCCCCCTCCTTTTATAGTCCACACTGCATGCCACACCCTGGACCTGCTACAGGACCCACCCATCCGCTTCCAGCCCTTGATGGGATTAGGGGCTTTAGGGTGTGGTCTCACGCCCTCACAGCCTCTGGGCCTTCACCTCTTGATTCCACTACCTGGGGAAGATGCATGTGAAGGATAAGGCTTTCATGTGCCTTGTGGAACTTGGTGATGTGCCATGATGTGCTTCTATGTGCCTTGGAGTTCTTCAAGGAAAACAAAGAAGAATGCTGGAGAGACTGATGGCTGAAAGCAGGTTTTGGGTTTTAGTTTGCTGAGCCCTTATAAAGGAACATTTTAACTTTTGTTTAGTTTTGCAATTCTGTACATATTCTCCAAAGAAGCTTTTTACGTATGGAATACAACCCTTCCAACCCTTCTCCTCATTCATCTGCCATTCCCCGTCCCATTCTCCATTAAGATATATTTTCTTCTTTTCTAAATGGTTCTTTATTTATTGGAAAGTCAGAGTTACACAGAGCGAGGAGAGGCAGAGAGAGAGAGAGAAAGAGAGAGAAAGAGAGAGAGAGGGTTCCATCCAATTACTCACTCCCCTACTGGCCTAAAAAGCAAGAGTTGCACCAATCTGAAGCCAGGAGACAGAGGCTTCCTCCATGTCTCCCATGCAGGAACAGTCGGCCAAGGGCTTGGGCCATCTTGTCCTGCTCTCCAAGGCCATAACAGAGAGCTAGATTGCAAGTGGAGCAGCCGGGTCTCAAACCAGTGCCCATACGGGATGCTGGCATTTCAGGACAGGGCGTTAACCCACTGCACCACAACGATGGCCCCTATACTACTTTTCTAAGATTTCCATATGAATTTGAAAGGTGCTGTTATGTAGAGGCACAGGGAGGGACGCATGAAGGGAGCGAGACAGAGAGAGAGAGAGAGAGAGAGTGAGAGAGAGAGAGAGGTTGTCCTTCCAATGGTTCACTCCCCAAATTGCCACAACACATGATCTGTGCCTATCCACATCCTTGAGCCAGAAGCTTCTTCCAGGTCTGCCATGTGTGTCCAGAGGCCCAAGGTTGCAAGCCACCTTGTCCTGCTTTCCCAGGCCATAGCAGAGAGCTGGATCAGAAGTCAAGCAGCTGGGACTTGAACCGGCGCCCATATGGGATGCCAGCACGGCAGGCGGCGGCTTTCCCTGCTCTGCCACAGTGCCGGCCCCTCCATGATGTGCTGGTATGTGCTTCCATTTCTGAAATGCAAACAAAGAAGAACGCTGGAAAGACTAAGAGTGGAAAATAGGTTTCTTTATTTGGTAAACCCTTAGAAAGGCATACTTTAATTTCCTTGGTTTAGTTTTACAGTTTTAATTTAGTTACTTTATTTCAAACAAGGTACACACACACACACACACACACACCCACACACACAACTGTTTGAAAACACATTTCACAGTTAACTCTCCTAATGCAATTCATTCAGGACAGAGGTCCTGTGTGGGAGGTTAGTACGCTGTGATTTCAGTTGTGAGTTTAAGAAACACAAACTGTGGCGATTCTGGAGGATGAAGGGCTCCTGTTCAGGAGCTTGGGATGATCACACAATGTGGTTGATGCTTCAAGACAATGGTTGATTTCCAGAGGCTCCTAGTAGGTGCAACGAAACTCCCAGGGACTGTGACAACCTGAGGTCATACATTGTGGTAAGAGAGAGGGCCATGAGGTTCGCCCTCACGATTGACTTGGAGAAATCTGTCACCAAGACTTCCATGAGAGGTGATGGAGAGGAAAGCATGAAGCAGGATTGTTTGTAGCCAAAGGAGAAGGAGGCCATTATTCCCCATCTTTCTCAGCTGCTTCAGAATTCCTTCATGAAGCAGAGAGTTCTGTGCCTCCAATCTCAACAATTGCTTAGCGACATGACACGCTGGAAAGCACACATCTCGATCCAACATTGTGGCCTCACACAAAACACAGTCTCTCACCCCTTGCAAATGCAGAAGGCATAGACATTTGGTTCCAACCTAAGATTCCAATTCACACCTAGGACAGTTCATAAGGACAAACCCTTTGCCCTTGCAAATACAAACACTTAACTCGTGCACTGTCACCCAACCACATAATCGTGAAGTCCTCTTGCACTAACGTCAGCGGAACAGCAACAACAGAGGCCTCTTTGCAGGTTTGTTCTTCCTCTTGGGAGGTTTGCTCCTTCCTCCCGGACAAGGGAGGTTGCCAGGATTCATGGCTACCTGCTGAGTGATGTGCCCAGCTGCCCCGTGCAGCAGGGCCCTTTCCTGGTCAGGATGGTGCTTCCTCATCCCTGCGGCAGATCTTGCCTGGTGAATTACGATCGCATTGCTGGGCAGCGTGGGCTCCACTGTCCTGAGGCTGAATGCACTCCTTGGTGTGTTCTGGGCTTGGAGGGATTGCCACGCATCCAAGGTCAAGTCCTGAGTTGTTTGCTCCAAGTGCTCCTCTGACTCTCCAGCTTCAAGAGGGGAAGGCCTTTCAAGCTCTCCTGGTGTATGGCCACGTGTGTTTGCAGCCTCCAAGTCGGAGGGTCCCCTGCCTGGAGACACTGTCCCATGTTCTCCTCCAACTCCACTCTTGCGGACATAAAATAGCACGTAGGCACTTTGATTCAGGACACAAGTGGTGTCACAGGCAGTGACCTTCGCATCATCCATTTTATACCAGTGGCCACTGCCAGCTTTGACATAGCAGAAGTAGTGTCCTGATTGACACCTCAAGCCAACGTGGATGAGAACCGCATAGAGAACATAGTCCAGTGGCCTCCCGTTCTGCTGAGACATGTAAGGTCTCATGTCCAGGCACTCGGGATAGTGCACTTGTCCTCCAAGTTTCTCACCCGTGAACTCAGAAAACCGTTTCAATACAAAGAGAAGCACCTTGCCAGCCGATTGCAAGGTGAGTGTCTTGGAAGCAGCTGTCTTCTGTAGGCAGGTAGCACAGTGATAGGCGTTTTCTCCAGCTAGCTCTTCAGGTTGCACCAAGTGCTGCAAAGCTTGCTCCACACTGTCGGCTGTCTTGATATCCAACGCGATCTCCAGGTAAGGGTCCAAGGTTTCTGAAATGCCTTGGCACTGGAGACATTGGATTTGAGACCTCCAGTGTCCTCCCACTATCTGCTGGGATGGAGATTGGTCCTCTTGGGGACCCACCCCGTCCGTGAGCCCAGGCAGACCTGCTGCCTTCAGGACATCCAGAGCAAACATCAGAAATTCGTGGGCGTCTTCCTGCCTGTTTGTGTGAAAGCCAGCAGCCAGCACTTGACAGGGCTGGATCACGTCGCCAGGACTGTGCAGGGCCCAGAGAAAGTGCGTTTCCACGGCACACAGAATGCAGCGATCCGAACGACGACAGCTTTGAGAATGCACCTGGGACAGCATATAGTTGGCGAGGGGTGGGGTATACGTGAGACACTGCAGGGCTGCATTCAGGTAGCAGGTGTTGCCCGTATTCTGCAGACCGGCCCCAATGCCATAAGGTCTCTTCCAGCTGCAGCTCAGAGAAGCTCCTCCACTGGGAGCCAGATGGGTCGCCCCCGAAGCCAAATCACTTTGCAGCGGGAGCTCTTTCTGAGGTGAGGGTGGTGATTTCCCTGGGAGACAAACACCACCATGAGTATCATCCCCCTCTGAGCTAGAATGGGAAAGTTGGCGTGTTGGCAAGTCATTAAAGTGGAACTCACCTTCCTTGAGAGGTGAAGCAGCCATCATGTCTCCAGGAGCCACTGTCACAAGGCAGCAAGATGCTTCCACCTCTGAGACTGGCATCCAAGGACCACCTGTTCCTCTCCCCCCTCCTTTTATAGTCCACACTGCATGCCACACCCTGGACCTGCTACAGGACCCACCCATCCGCTTCCAGCCCTTGATGGGATTAGGGGCTTTAGGGTGTGGTCTCACGCCCTCACAGCCTCTGGGCCTTCACCGCTTGATTCCACTACCTGGGGAAGATGCATGTGAAGGATAAGGCTTTCATGTGCCTTGTGGAACTTGGTGATGTGCCATGATGTGCTTCTATGTGCCTTGGAGTTCTTCAAGGAAAACAAAGAAGAATGCTGGAGAGACTGATGGCTGAAAGCAGGTTTTGGGTTTTAGTTTGCTGAGCCCTTATAAAGGAACATTTTAACTTTTGTTTAGTTTTGCAATTCTGTACATATTCTCCAAAGAAGCTTTTTACGTATGGAATACAACCCTTCCAACCCTTCTCCTCATTCATCTGCCATTCCCCGTCCCATTCTCCATTAAGATATATTTTCTTCTTTTTTAAATGGTTCTTTATTTATTGGAAAGTCAGAGTTACACAGAGCGAGCAGAGGCAGAGAGAGAGAGAGAAAGAGAGAGAAAGAGAGAGAGAGGGTTCCATCCGATTACTCACTCCCCTACTGGCCTAAAAAGCAAGAGTTGCACCAATCTGAAGCCAGGAGACAGAGGCTTCCTCCATGTCTCCCATGCAGGAACAGTCGGCCAAGGGCTTGGGCCATCTTGTCCTGCTCTCCAAGGCCATAACAGAGAGCTAGATTGCAAGTGGAGCAGCCGGGTCTCAAACCAGTGCCCATACGGGATGCTGGCATTTCAGGACAGGGCGTTAACCCACTGCACCACAACGATGGCCCCTATACTACTTTTCTAAGATTTCCATATGAATTTGAAAGGTGCTGTTATGTAGAGGCACAGGGAGGGACGCATGAAGGGAGAGAGACTGAGAGAGAGAGAGAGAGAGAGAGAGAGAGAGAGAGAGAGGTTGTCCTTCCAATGGTTCACTCCCCAAATTGCCACAACACATGATCTGTGCCTATCCACATCCTTGAGCCAGAAGCTTCTTCCAGGTCTGCCATGTGTGTGCAGAGGCCCAAGGTTGCAAGCCACCTTGTCCTGCTTTCCCAGGCCATAGCAGAGAGCTGGATCGGAAGTCAAGCAGCTGGGACTTGAACCGGCGCCCATATGGGATGCCAGCACGGCAAGCGGCGGCTTTCCCTGCTCTGCCACAGTGCTGGCCCCTCCATGATGTGCTGGTATGTGCTTCCATTTCTGAAATGCAAACAAAGAAGAACGCTGGAAAGACTAAGAGTGGAAAATAGGTTTCTTTATTTGGTAAACCCTTAGAAAGGCATACTTTAATTTCCTTGGTTTAGTTTTTTTTTAATCTTTTTGTTTAATGAATATAAATTTCCAAAGTACGACTCATGGATTACAATGGCTCCCCCCCCCCATACCGTCCCTCCCACCCACAACCCTCCCCTTTCACATTCCCTCTCCCCTTCCATTCACCTCAAGATTCTTTTTCGATTATCTTAATATACAGAAGATCAGCTTAGTATACATTAAGTAATGATTTCAACAGTTTGTTCCCACACAGTAACATAAAGTGAAAAATAATAGATGATATTTTTTTAAATGATGATGAAATCAGATCAGACCTATTGTCATGTTTAATCCCAGTGAGAGTCAAGTTGGGAATTGATTGTTTCTTTTTTTTCTTTTTTTCTATTTTTTACAGAAGATCAGTTTAGTGTACATTAAGTAAAGATTTCAACCGTTTGCACCCCCATAGTAACACAAAGTGAAATGTACTATTTGAGTACTCATTATAGCATTAAGCCTCAATGTACAGCACATTAAGGACAGAGATCCTACATGAGGAGTAAGTGCACAGTGTCTCCTGTTGTTGACTTTACTAATTGACACTCCTGTTTATGGCATCAGTAATCTCCCTATGCACCAGTCATGAGTTTCCAAGGCTATGGAAGCCCCTTGAGTTCTCCGACTCTTATCTTGTTTAGACACGGTCATAGTCAAAGTGGAGGTTCTCTCCTCCCTTCAGAGAAAGGCACCTCCCTCTTTGAAGACCTGTTCTTTCCACTGGGATCTCACTCACAGAGATCTTTTTGCCAGAGTGTCTTGGCTTTCCATGCCTGAAATACTCTCATGGGCTTTTCAGCCAGATCTGAATGCCTTTAGGGCTGATTCTGAGGCCAGAGTGCTGTTTAGGACATCCGCCATTCTATGAGTCTGCTGAGTATCTCACTTCCCATGTTGGATCACTCTCCCCTTTATTTATTGTATTGGTTAGTGTTAGCAGGTACTAGACTTGTTTATGTGCTCCCTTTGACTCTTAGTCCTTTCATTATGATCAATTGTGAACTGAAATTGATCACTTGGAATAGTGAGATGGCATTGGCACATGCCACCTTGATGGGATTGAACTGGAATCCCCTTGTATGTTTCCAACTCTACCAATTGGGGCAAGTCAGCCCGAGCATGCCCCAAATTATACATCTCTTCCCTCTCTTATTCCCACTCTTATGTTTAACAGGGATCACATTTCAGTTAATTTTCAACACTTAAGAATAACTGTGTGATAATTACAGAATTAAACCAGTCATATTAAGTAGAACAGACAAAAAAATACTAAGAGGGATAATGTATTAAGTTGTCCCTTAACAGTCAGGGCTATGCTGATCAAGTCACCATTTCTCATAGTGTCCATTTCACTTCAGGAGGTTTCCTTTTTGGTGTTCAGTCAGTTGTCACCGATCAGGGAGAACATATGGTATTTGTCCCTTTGGGACTGGCTTAATTCACTCAGCATGATGTGTTCCAGATTCCTCCATTTTGTTGCAAATGACTGGATTTCGTTGTTTCTTACTGCGGTATAGTATTCTAAAGAGTACATATCCCATATTTTCTTTATCCAGTCTACCGTTGATGGGCATTTAGGTTGGTTCCAGGTCTTGGCTGTTGTGAATTGTGCTGCGATAAACATTAGGGTGCAGACCGCTTTTTTGTTTGTCAATTTAAACTCCTTTGGGTAAATTCCAAGGAGTGGGATGGCTGGGTCGAACGGTAGGGTTATATTCAGGTTTCTGAGGAATCTCCAGACTGATTTCCATAGTGGCTTGACGAGTTTGCATTCCCACCAACAGTGGGTTAGTGTCCCTTTTTCCCCACATCCTTGCCAGCATCTGTTGTTGGTAGATTTCTGTATGTGAGCCATTCTAACTGGGGTGAGGTGAAACCTCATTGTGGTTTTGATTTGCATTTCCCTGATTGCTAGTGACCTTGAACATTTTTTCACGTGCCTGTTGGCCATTTGGATTTCCTCTTTTGCAAAATGTCTATTGAAGTCCTTGGCCCATCTCTTAAGTGGGTTGTTGGTTTTGTTTTTGTGGAGTTTCTTGATCTCTTTGTAGATTCTGGTTATTAACCCTTTATCTGTTGCATAGTTTGCAAATATTTTTTCCCATTCTGTCGGTTGTCTCTTCACTCTCCTGACTGTTTCTTTTGCAGTACAGAAACTTCTCAATTTGATGCAATCCCAATAGTTGATTTTGGCTTTGACTGCCTGTGCCTCCCAGGTCTTTTCCAGAAATTCTTTGCCTGTGCCAATATCTTGAAGGGTTTCTCCAATGTTCTCTAATAACTTAATGGTGTCAGGATGTAGATTTAGGTCTTTAATCCACGTTGAGTGGATTTTTGTGTAAGGTGTAAGGTAGGGGTCTTGCTTCATGCTTCTGCACGTGGAAATCCAGTTTTCCCAGCACCATTTATTGAATAGACTGTCCTTGCTCCAGGGATTAGTTTTAGATCCTTGATCAAATATAAGTTGGCTGTAGATGTTTGGATTGATTTCTGGTGTTTCAATTCTGTTCCATTGGTCTATCCATCTGTTTCTGTACCAGTACCATGCTGTTTTGATTACAACTGCCCTGTAGTATGTCCTGAAATCTGGTATTGTGATGCCTCCGGCTTTGTTTTTGTTGTACAAGATTGCTTTAGCTATTCGAGGTCTCTTGTGCCTCCATATGAATTTCAGCATCATTTTTTCTAGATCTGAGAAGAATGTGTTTGGAATCTTGATTGGGATTGCATTGAATCTATAAATTGCTTTTGGGAGAATGGACATTTTGATGATGTTGATTCTTCCCATCCATGAGCATGGAAGATTTTTCCATTTTTTGGTATCCTCTTCTATTTCTTTCTTTAAGATTTTGTAATTCTCATCGTAGAGATCTTTAACGTCCTTGGTTATGTTTATTCCAAGGTATTTGATTGTTTTTGTAGCTATTGTGAATGGGATTGATCTTAGCAGTTCTTTCTCAGTCATGGCATTGCTTGTGTATACAAAGGCTGTTGATTTTTGTGCATTGATTTTATATCCTGCCACTTTGCCAAACTCTTCTATGAGTTCCAATAGTCTCTTAGTAGAGTTCTTTGGATCCTCTAAGTACAGAATCATATCGTCTGCAAAGAGGGATAGTTTGACTTCTTCCTTCTCGATTTGTATTCCTTTGATTTCTTTTTCTTGTCTGATGGCTCTGGCTAAAACTTCCAGAACTATGTTAAATAGCAGTGGTGAGAGGGGGCATCCCTGCCTGGTGCCAGATTTCAGTGGAAATGCTTCCAACTTTTCCCCATTCAATAGGATGCTGGCCGTGGGTTTTTTATAAATTGCTTTGATTATATTGAGGAATGTTCCTTCTACACCCAATTTGCTTAGAGTTTTCATCATGAAAGGGTGTTGAATTTTATCAAATGCTTTCTCTGCATCAATTGAGATAATCATATGGTTTTTGTTTTGCAGTCTGTTAATGTGGTGAATCACATTGATTGATTTGCGAATGTTGAACCATCCCTGCATACCAGGGATGAATCCCACTTGGTCTGGGTGGATGATTTTCCTGATGTGTTGTTGTACTCTATTGGCCAGAATTTTATTGAGGATTTTTGCGTCTATGTTCCTCAGGGATATTGGTCTGTAATTTTCTTTCAGTGCTGCATCTTTCTCTGGCTTAGGGATTAAGGTGATGCTGGCTTCCTAGAAAGAATTTGGGAGGATTCCCTCTTTTTTGATTGTTCTGAATAGTTTGAGAAGAAATGGGATTAGTTCTTCTTTAAATGTCTGGTAGAATTCAGCAGTGAATCCATCTGGTCCTGGGCTTTTCTTTGTTGGGAGGGCCTTTATTACTGTTTCAATTTCTGTTTCAGTTATGGGTCTATTTAGGTTTTCTATGTCTTCATGGTTCAATTTTGGTAGATTGCATGTGTCCAGGAATCTATCCATTTCTGATAGGTTTTCCTGTTTGCTGGCATACAGGTCCTTGTAGTAATTTCTGATGACTCTTTTTATTTCTGTGGTGTCTGTTGTTACGTTTCCTTTTTCATCTCTGATTTTATTGATTTGGGTCTTTTCTCTTCTTTTTTTAGTTAGTTGGGCCAATGGGGTGTCAATTTTGTTTATTTTTTCAAAAAACCAGCTTCTCGCTTGGCTGATTTTTTGTAGTGTTTTTTTTGGATTCAATCCTGTTAATTTCTTCTCTGGTTTTAATTATTTCTCTTCTCCTACTAGATTTGGGTTTGGTTTGCTGCAGTTTTTCTAGGTCCTTGAGATAGGCTGAAAGCTCATTTATTTGGTACCTTTCCAATTTCTTGATATAGGCACCTATTGCTATAAATTTGCCTCTCAATACTGCTTTTGCTGTATCCCATAAGTTTTGATATGTTGTGTTGTTGTCTTCATTTACTTCCAGAAAGTTTTTGATTTCTTGAATGACCCAGTGTGCATTCAGGAGCATGTTGTTCAGTCTCCATGTGTTTGCATACTTTCTGGGGTTTCCTGAGTTGCTAATTTCCAGCTTCATTCCGCTGTGGTCTGAGAAGCTGCATGGTATGATTCTAATTCTTTTAAATTTGCTGAGACTTGCTTTATGGCCTAGTATGTGATCAATCCTGGAGAAGGTTCCATGCGCTGCTGAGAAGAATGTGAAGTCTGTAGATGTAGGGTTGAAAGTTCTGTAGATATCTGTTAGATCCATTTGGGCAATAGTGTCAATTAAATCTGCTGTTTCCTTGTTGATCTTCTGTCCGGATGATCTGTCTATTTCTGAGAGTGGAGTATTGAAGTCCCCCAGTACTATTGTATTGGAATCTAAATCTCCCTTTAAGTCCCTTAACATATCTTTTAAATAGACTGGTGCCCTGTAATTAGGTGCATATACATTTATAATAGTTACATCTTCCTGTTGAATTGAACCCTTAATCATTATATAGTGTCCCTCTTTGTCTCTCTTAACAGTTTTTGTATTAAAGTTTATTTTGTCTGATATTAATATGGCTACACCTGCTTTTTTTTTGGTTTCTGTTGGCATGGAATATCTTTTTCCAACCTTTCACTTTCAGTCTGCTTGCCTCTTTGTTAGAGAGATGTGTTTCTTGTAGGCAACAAATAGTTGGGTTGTGTTCTTTGAGCCAGTCAGCCAAACGGTGTCTTTTACCTGAAGAATTCAGACCATTAATGTTCAATGTGACTATTGATACGTAGTGACTTTGCCCTGCCATTTTCCCGGAAATATTTTCTAGTATATGCTTTGAGCTTCCCATGCTCTTTTACTGGTAGGTGTTCTTCCTTTCCCTTCTTTCATATTGATGGCCGTGTTTCTGTGTTTCTGAGTGTAGCACATCTTTAAGTATCTTTTGCAGGGCCGGACGAGTGGCCACAAAGTCCTCCAATTTCTGTTTGCTATGAAAGGTCTTTATTTCACCTTCATTCACAAATGAGAGCTTGGCAGGATATAATATTCTGGGCTGGCAATTTTTTTCTCTTAGCACCTGTGCTATGTCTCGCCATTCCCTCCTATCCTGTAGTGTTTCTGATGAGAAGTCTGCTGTGAGTCTGATTGGAGATCCTCTGAGAGTAATCTGACGTTTCTCTCTTGCACATTTTAGGATCTTTTCTTTATGTTTCACTGTGGTAAGTTTAATTACCACGTGTCGTGGTGAGGATCTCTTTTGGTCATGTTTATTGGGGGTTCTATGAGCTTCCTGTACTAGGATGTCTCTGTCCTTCTCCAAACCTGGAAAGTTCTCTGCTAGTATCTCACTAAAAAGGCCTTCTAATCCTTTCTCCCTCTCCATGCCTTCAGGAACTCCTAGAACTCGAATGTTGGTTTTTTTAATAGTATCCTGTAGATTCCCAACAATATTTTTTAGATTTCTAATTTCCTCTTCTTTTCTTTGGTTTGACTGTATGTTTTCCTGTGCTCTATCTTCTAAGTCCGATATTCTCTCTTCTGCTTCACCCATTCTGTTTTTAAGGCTTTCTAATGTGTTTGTCATTTGATCTATTGAGCTCTTCATTTCATTTTGATTTCTCTTCACTATCACACTTTCCTGTTCTACTAGTTTCTGAGTTTCATTTTGACTCTTCCTTAAAATTTCATTTTCACGAGAGAGATTTTCAATCTTGTCCAATAAGGATTTCTGTAGTTCAAGGATTTGCTTTTGAAAACTTCTAAATGTTCTTATCATAAATTTTTTGAAATCCGTATCTTGCATTTCTTCTATCTCATCATCTTCATAATCTTGGCTTGGGGACTTTTGCTTATTTGGAGGCATCATAGTGTCATCGTTGATCTTGTTCCCTCTATTTCTGTGTTTGTTACTCGGCATAGTTAATTCTTCTTGCGTCACTGTGCGTTTTTTTTTTTTTTTACTGTGTCCGTGTTAAGTGGACTGCCTGCTGATGGAGGAGCCTTGTAGGCTTGAGATGGGTGCTGCCTGAGAGCTCTGCCTGGTTCTTCCTGGTTAAGGGTGTGCAAAGGTGACACCCTCAGGTTATGCGTGGTAAATCTCTCTCTTTTTATTTATTTATGTATTTTATTTATTCAGGGGGTAAGTAACACCGCAGGGCTTCCAGTCTTTGGCTTCTACCCGCAGAGTCCCAGAGTCCCTTAGGCTCCTCTGGAGTCCCACTGGGTTGCCTAGGCTACTGAATTGTAGTGACTCAGTTCCTTAGCTCTCCCCCATTGGTATGTAAATCCAGAGAGGGGGCCTGCTCTTTGTCTCTTGGGAATTCTTCAAGCCTTGCAGCCTTGTAACCTTTGCAAGGTTAGGGGGAAGAGAAACCTGGAAGCTTTTTTTCCTTCTTTCCGGTAGTGAGTTTGCTGCACTTTCCGGCCCCCCTCTAGATTCTGACCCCGTTTCCCCACCAATGTCTCGGGTTATTGAGCTCACCTCCCCTTCCAGCGCCGATGTGAGGACTCGGAGCCCTGAACATCCCAAGTCTCCCCACTGTTGTGTGTGTGGCATGCACTCCCCTTTGAGCACTGGCGCGCAGACCCTGCTCGGTCCCGCGGCTTGGCTTCCACGCGGTGCGCGACCTTGTTCTCCCAGTAGATCCTCCGATTCATGGCCACTGGATCCAGAAGAGTTTCCCCTGCAACATTTTCCTGGTTCTTTTTTCTGAGGCTACCGTAACTCCCCTTTTATTAAACTAAATTTTCCCGGACTATCGGTGCGCGCCCTTACTATTCCGCCATCTTGGCTCCACCCCCTACTTGGTTTAGTTTAGCCTTGGCACTGGAGACATTGGATTTGAGACCTCCAGTGTCCTCCCACTATCTGCTGGGATGGAGATTGGTCCTCTTGGGGACCCACCCCGTCCGTGAGCCCAGGCAGACCTGCTGCCTTCAGGACATCCAGAGCAAACATCAGAAATTCGTGGGCGTCTTCCTGCCTGTTTGTGTGAAAGCCAGCAGCCAGCACTTGACAGGGCTGGATCACGTCGCCAGGACTGTGCAGGGCCCAGAGAAAGTGCGTTTCCACGGCACACAGAATGCAGCGATCCGAACGACGACAGCTTTGAGAATGCACCTGGGACAGCATATAGTTGGCGAGGGGTGGGGTATACGTGAGACACTGCAGGGCTGCATTCAGGTAGCAGGTGTTGCCCGTATTCTGCAGACCGGCCCCAATGCCATAAGGTCTCTTCCAGCTGCAGCTCAGAGAAGCTCCTCCACTGGGAGCCAGATGGGTCGCCCCCGAAGCCAAATCACTTTGCAGCGGGAGCTCTTTCTGAGGTGAGGGTGGTGATTTCCCTGGGAGACAAACACCACCATGAGTATCATCCCCCTCTGAGCTAGAATGGGAAAGTTGGCATGTTGGCAAGTCATTAAAGTGGAACTCACCTTCCTTGAGAGGTGAAGCAGCCATCATGTCTCCAGGAGCCACTGTCACAAGGCAGCAAGATGCTTCCACCTCTGAGACTGGCATGCAAGGACCACCTACCTGTTCCTCTCCCCCCTCCTTTTATAGTCCACACTGCATGTCACACCCTGGACCTGCTACAGGACCCTCCCATCCGCTTCCAGCCCTTGATGGGATTAGGGGCTTTAAGGTGTGGTCTCATGCCCTCACAGCCTCTGGGCCTTCACCGCTTGATTCCACTACCTGGGGAAGATGCATGTGAAGGATAAGGCTTTCATGTGCCTTGTGGAACTTGGTGATGTGCCATGATGTGCTTCTATGTGCCTTGGAGTTCTTCAAGGAAAACAAAGAAGAATGCTGGAGAGACTGATGGCTGAAAGCAGGTTTTGGGTTTTAGTTTGCTGAGCCCTTATAAAGGAACATTTTAACTTTTGTTTAGTTTTGCAATTCTGTACATATTCTCCAAAGAAGCTTTTTACGTATGGAATACAACCCTTCCAACCCTTCTCCTCATTCATCTGCCATTCCCTGTCCCACTCTTCATTAAGATATATTTTCTTCTTTTTTAAATGGTTCTTTATTTATTGGAAAGTCAGAGTTACACAGAGCGAGGAGAGGCAGAGAGAGAGAGAGAAAGAGAGAGAGAGGGTTCCATCCGATTACTCACTCCCCTACTGGCCTAAAAAGCAAGAGTTGCACCAATCTGAAGCCAGGAGACAGAGGCTTCCTCCATGTCTCCCATGCAGGAACAGTCGGCCAAGGGCTTGGGCCATCTTGTCCTGCTCTCCAAGGCCATAACAGAGAGCTAGATTGCAAGTGGAGCAGCCGGGTCTCAAACCAGTGCCCATACGGGATGCTGGCATTTCAGGACAGGGCGTTAACCCACTGCACCACAACGATGGCCCCTATACTACTTTTCTAAGATTTCCATATGAATTTGAAAGGTGCTGTTATGTAGAGGCACAGGGAGGGACGCATGAAGGGAGAGAGACTGAGAGAGAGAGAGAGAGAGAGAGAGAGAGAGAGGTTGTCCTTCCAATGGTTCACTCCCCAAATTGCCACAACACATGATCTGTGCCTATCCACATCCTTGAGCCAGAAGCTTCTTCCAGGTCTGCCATGTGTGTGCAGAGGCCCAAGGTTGCAAGCCACCTTGTCCTGCTTTCCCAGGCCATAGCAGAGAGCTGGATCGGAAGTCAAGCAGCTGGGACTTGAACCGGCGCCCATATGGGATGCCAGCACGGCAGGCGGCGGCTTTCCCTGCTCTGCCACAGTGCCGGCCCCTCCATGATGTGCTGGTATGTGCTTCCATTTCTGAAATGCAAACAAAGAAGAACGCTGGAAAGACTAAGAGTGGAAAATAGGTTTCTTTATTTGGTAAACCCTTAGAAAGGCATACTTTAATTTCCTTGGTTTAGTTTTACAGTTTTAATTTAGTTACTTTATTTCAAACAAGGTACACACACACACACACACACACACACACAACTGTTTGAAAACACATTTCACAGTTAACTCTCCTAATGCAATTCATTCAGGACAGAGGTCCTGTGTGGGAGGTTAGTACGCTGTGATTTCAGTTGTGAGTTTAACAAACACAAACTGTGGCGATTCTGGAGGATGAAGGGCTCCTGTTCAGGAGCTTGGGATGATCACACAATGTGGTTGATGCTTCAAGACAATGGTTGATTTCCAGAGGCTCCTAGTAGGTGCAACGAAACTCCCAGGGACTGTGACAACCTGAGGTCATACATTGTGGTAAGAGAGAGGGCCATGAGGTTCGCCCTCACGATTGACTTGGAGAAATCTGTCACCAAGACTTCCATGAGAGGTGATGGAGAGGAAAGCATGAAGCAGGATTGTTTGTAGCCAAAGGAGAAGGAGGCCATTATTCCCCATCTTTCTCAGCTGCTTCAGAATTCCTTCATGAAGCAGAGAGTTCTGTGCCTCCAATCTCAACAATTGCTTAGCGACATGACACGCTGGAAAGCACACATCTCGATCCAACATTGTGGCCTCACACAAAACACAGTCTCTCACCCCTTGCAAATGCAGAAGACATAGACATTTGGTTCCAACCTAAGCTTCCAATTCACACCTAGGACAGTTCATAAGGACAAACCCTTTGCCCTTGCAAATACAAACACTTAACTCGTGCACTGTCACCCAACCACATAATCGTGAAGTCCTCTTGCACTAACGTCAGCGGAACAGCAACAACAGAGGCCTCTTTGCAGGTTTGTTCTTCCTCTTGGGAGGTTTGCTCCTTCCTCCCGGACAAGGGAGGTTGCCAGGATTCATGGCTACCTGCTGAGTGATGTGCCCAGCTGCCCCGTGCAGCAGGGCCCTTTCCTGGTCAGGATGGTGCTTCCTCATCCCTGCGGCAGATCTTGCCTGGTGAATTACGATCGCATTGCTGGGCAGCGTGGGCTCCACTGTCCTGAGGCTGAATGCACTCCTTGGTCTGCTCTGGGCTTGGAGGGCTTGCCACGCATCCAAGGTCAAGTCCTGAGTTGTTTGCTCCAAGTGCTCCTCTGACTCTCCAGCTTCAAGAGGGGAAGGCCTTTCAAGCTCTCCTGGTGTATGGCCACGTGTGTTTGCAGCCTCCAAGTCGCAGGGTCCCCTGCCTGGAGACACTGTCCCATGTTCTCCTCCAACTCCACTCTTGCGGACATAAAATAGCACGTAGGCACTTTGATTCAGGACACAAGTGGTGTCACAGGCAGTGACCTTCGCATCATCCATTTTATACCAGTGGCCACTGCCAGCTTTGACATAGCAGAAGTAGTGTCCTGATTGACACCTCAAGCCAATGTGGACGAGAACCGCATAGAGAACATAGTCCAGTGGCCTCCCGTTCTGCTGAGACATGTAAGGTCTCATGTCCAGGCACTCGGGATAGTGCACTTGTCCTCCAAGTTTCTCACCCGTGAACTCAGAAAACCGTTTCAATACAAAGAGAAGCACCTTGCCAGCCGATTGCAAGGTGAGTGTCTTGGAAGCAGCTGTCTTCTGTAGGCAGGTAGCACAGTGATAGGCGTTTTCTCCAGCTAGCTCTTCAGGTTGCACCAAGTGCTGCAAAGCTTGCTCCACACTGTCGGCTGTCTTGATATCCAATGCGATCTCCAGGTAAGGGTCCAAGGTTTCTGAAATGCCTTGGCACTGGAGACATTGGATTTGAGACCTCCAGTGTCCTCCCACTATCTGCTGGGATGGAGATTGGTCCTCTTGGGGACCCACCCCGTCCGTGAGCCCAGGCAGACCTGCTGCCTTCAGGACATCCAGAGCAAACATCAGAAATTCGTGGGCGTCTTCCTGCCTGTTTGTGTGAAAGCCAGCAGCCAGCACTTGACAGGGCTGGATCACGTCGCCAGGACTGTGCAGGGCCCAGAGAAAGTGCGTTTCCACGGCACACAGAATGCAGCGATCCGAACGACGACAGCTTTGAGAATGCACCTGGGACAGCATATAGTTGGCGAGGGGTGGGGTATACGTGAGACACTGCAGGGCTGCATTCAGGTAGCAGGTGTTGCCCGTATTCTGCAGACCGGCCCCAATGCCATAAGGTCTCTTCCAGCTGCAGCTCAGAGAAGCTCCTCCACTGGGAGCCAGATGGGTCGCCCCCGAAGCCAAATCACTTTGCAGCGGGAGCTCTTTCTGAGGTGAGGGTGGTGATTTCCCTGGGAGACAAACACCACCATGAGTATCATCCCCCTCTGAGCTAGAATGGGAAAGTTGGCGTGTTGGCAAGTCATTAAAGTGGAACTCACCTTCCTTGAGAGGTGAAGCAGCCATCATGTCTCCAGGAGCCACTGTCACAAGGCAGCAAGATGCTTCCACCTCTGAGACTGGCATCCAAGGACCACCTGTTCCTCTCCCCCCTCCTTTTATAGTCCACACTGCATGCCACACCCTGGACCTGCTACAGGACCCACCCATCCGCTTCCAGCCCTTGATGGGATTAGGGGCTTTAGGGTGTGGTCTCACGCCCTCACAGCCTCTGGGCCTTCACCGCTTGATTCCACTACCTGGGGAAGATGCATGTGAAGGATAAGGCTTTCATGTGCCTTGTGGAACTTGGTGATGTGCCATGATGTGCTTCTATGTGCCTTGGAGTTCTTCAAGGAAAACAAAGAAGAATGCTGGAGAGACTGATGGCTGAAAGCAGGTTTTGGGTTTTAGTTTGCTGAGCCCTTATAAAGGAACATTTTAACTTTTGTTTAGTTGTGCAATTCTGTACATATTCTCCAAAGAAGCTTTTTACGTATGGAATACAACCCTTCCAACCCTTCTCCTCATTCATCTGCCATTCCCCGTCCCATTCTCCATTAAGATATATTTTCTTCTTTTTTAAATGGTTCTTTATTTATTGGAAAGTCAGAGTTACACAGAGCGAGGAGAGGCAGAGAGAGAGAGAGAAAGAGAGAGAAAGAGAGAGAGAGGGTTCCATCCGATTACTCACTCCCCTACTGGCCTAAAAAGCAAGAGTTGCACCAATCTGAAGCCAGGAGACAGAGGCTTCCTCCATGTCTCCCATGCAGGAACAGTCGGCCAAGGGCTTGGGCCATCTTGTCCTGCTCTCCAAGGCCATAACAGAGAGCTAGATTGCAAGTGGAGCAGCCGGGTCTCAAACCAGTGCCCATACGGGATGCTGGCATTTCAGGACAGGGCGTTAACCCACTGCACCACAACGATGGCCCCTATACTACTTTTCTAAGATTTCCATATGAATTTGAAAGGTGCTGTTATGTAGAGGCACAGGGAGGGACGCATGAAGGGAGAGAGACTGAGAGAGAGAGAGAGAGAGAGAGAGAGAGAGAGAGAGAGGTTGTCCTTCCAATGGTTCACTCCCCAAATTGCCACAACACATGATCTGTGCCTATCCACATCCTTGAGCCAGAAGCTTCTTCCAGGTCTGCCATGTGTGTGCAGAGGCCCAAGGTTGCAAGCCACCTTGTCCTGCTTTCCCAGGCCATAGCAGAGAGCTGGATCGGAAGTCAAGCAGCTGGGACTTGAACCCGCGCCCATATGGGATGCCAGCACGGCAGGCGGCGGCTTTCCCTGCTCTGCCACAGTGCCGGCCCCTCCATGATGTGCTGGTATGTGCTTCCATTTCTGAAATGCAAACAAAGAAGAACGCTGGAAAGACTAAGAGTGGAAAATAGGTTTCTTTATTTGGTAAACCCTTAGAAAGGCATACTTTAATTTCCTTGGTTTAGTTTTACAGTTTTAATTTAGTTACTTTATTTCAAACAAGGTACACACACACACACACACACCCACACACACAACTGTTTGTAAACACATTTCACAGTTAACTCTCCTAATGCAGTTCATTCAGGACAGAGGTCCTGTGTGGGAGGTTAGTACGCTGTGATTTCAGTTGTGAGTTTAACAAACACAAACTGTGGCGATTCTGGAGGATGAAGGGCTCCTGTTCAGGAGCTTGGGATGATCACACAATGTGGTTGATGCTTCAAGACAATGGTTGATTTCCAGAGGCTCCTAGTAGGTGCAACGAAACTCCCAGGGACTGTGACAACCTGAGGTCATACATTGTGGTAAGAGAGAGGGCCATGAGGTTCGCCCTCACGATTGACTTGGAGAAATCTGTCACCAAGACTTCCATGAGAGGTGATGGAGAGGAAAGCATGAAGCAGGATTGTTTGTAGCCAAAGGAGAAGGAGGCCATTATTCCCCATCTTTCTCAGCTGCTTCAGAATTCCTTCATGAAGCAGAGAGTTCTGTGCTTCCAATCTCAACAATTGCTTAGCGACATGACACGCTGGAAAGCACACATCTCGATCCAACATTGTGGCCTCACACAAAACACAGTCTCTCACCCCTTGCAAATGCAGAAGACATTGACATTTGGTTCCAACCTAAGCTTCCAATTCACACCTAGGACAGTTCATAAGGACAAACCCTTTGCCCTTGCAAATGCAAACACTTAACTCGTGCACTGTCACCCAACCACATAATCGTGAAGTCCTCTTGCACTAACGTCAGCGGAACAGCAACAACAGAGGCCTCTTTGCAGGTTTGTTCTTCCTCTTGGGAGGTTTGCTCCTTCCTCCCGGACAAGGGAGGTTGCCAGGATTCATGGCTACCTGCTGAGTGATGTGCCCAGCTGCCCCGTGCAGCAGGGCCCTTTCCTGGTCAGGATGGTGCTTCCTCATCCCTGCGGCAGATCTTGCCTGGTGAATTACGATCGCATTGCTGGGCAGCGTGGGCTCCACTGTCCTGAGGCTGAATGCACTCCTTGCTCTGTTCTGGGCTTGGAGGGCTTGCCACGCATCCAAGGTCAAGTCCTGAGTTGTTTGCTCCAAGTGCTCCTCTGACTCTCCAGCTTCAAGAGGGGAAGGCCTTTCAAGCTCTCCTGGTGTATGGCCACGTGTGTTTGCAGCCTCCAAGTCGGAGGGTCCCCTGCCTGGAGACACTGTCCCATGTTCTCCTCCAACTCCACTCTTGCGGACATAAAATAGCACGTAGGCACTTTGATTCAGGACACAAGTGGTGTCACAGGCAGTGACCTTCGCATCATCCATTTTATACCAGTGGCCACTGCCAGCTTTGACATAGCAGAAGTAGTGTCCTGATTGACACCTCAAGCCAACGTGGACGAGAACCGCATAGAGAACATAGTCCAGTGGCCTCCCGTTCTGCTGAGACATGTAAGGTCTCATGTCCAGGCACTCGGGATAGTGCACTTGTCCTCCAAGTTTCTCACCCGTGAACTCAGAAAACCGTTTCAATACAAAGAGAAGCACCTTGCCAGCCGATTGCAAGGTGAGTGTCTTGGAAGCAGCTGTCTTCTGTAGGCAGGTAGCACAGTGATAGGCGTTTTCTCCAGCTAGCTCTTCAGGTTGCACCAAGTGCTGCAAAGCTTGCTCCACACTGTCGGCTGTCTTGATACCCAACGCGATCTCCAGGTAAGGGTCCAAGGTTTCTGAAATGCCTTGGCACTGGAGACATTGGATTTGAGACCTCCAGTGTCCTCCCACTATCTGCTGGGATGGAGATTGGTCCTCTTGGGGACCCACCCCGTCCGTGAGCCCAGGCAGACCTGCTGCCTTCAGGACATCCAGAGCAAACATCAGAAATTCGTGGGCGTCTTCCTGCCTGTTTGTGTGAAAGCCAGCAGCCAGCACTTGACAGGGCTGGATCACGTCGCCAGGACTGTGGAGGGCCCAGAGAAAGTGCGTTTCCACGGCACACAGAATGCAGCGATCCGAACGACGACAGCTTTGAGAATGCACCTGGGACAGCATATAGTTGGCGAGGGGTGGGGTATACGTGAGACACTGCAGGGCTGCATTCAGGTAGCAGGTGTTGCCCGTATTCTGCAGACCGGCCCCAATGCCATAAGGTCTCTTCCAGCTGCAGCTCAGAGAAGCTCCTCCACTGGGAGCCAGATGGGTCGCCCCCGAAGCCAAATCACTTTGCAGCGGGAGCTCTTTCTGAGGTGAGGGTGGTGATTTCCCTGGGAGACAAACACCACCATGAGTATCATCCCCCTCTGAGCTAGAATGGGAAAGTTGGCGTGTTGGCAAGTCATTAAAGTGGAACTCACCTTCCTTGAGAGGTGAAGCAGCCATCATGTCTCCAGGAGCCACTGTCACAAGGCAGCAAGATGCTTCCACCTCTGAGACTGGCATCCAAGGACCACCTGTTCCTCTCCCCCCTCCTTTTATAGTCCACACTGCATGCCACACCCTGGACCTGCTACAGGACCCACCCATCCGCTTCCAGCCCTTGATGGGATTAGGGGCTTTAGGGTGTGGTCTCACGCCCTCACAGCCTCTGGGCCTTCACCGCTTGATTCCACTACCTGGGGAAGATGCATGTGAAGGATAAGGCTTTCATGTGCCTTGTGGAACTTGGTGATGTGCCATGATGTGCTTCTATGTGCCTTGGAGTTCTTCAAGGAAAACAAAGAAGAATGCTGGAGAGACTGATGGCTGAAAGCAGGTTTTGGGTTTTAGTTTGCTGAGCCCTTATAAAGGAACATTTTAACTTTTGTTTAGTTTTGCAATTCTGTACATATTCTCCAAAGAAGCTTTTTACGTATGGAATGCAACCCTTCCAACCCTTCTCCTCATTCATCTGCCATTCCCCGTCCCATTCTCCATTAAGATATATTTTCTTCTTTTTTAAATGGTTCTTTATTTATTGGAAAGTCAGAGTTACACAGAGCGAGGAGAGGCAGAGAGAGAGAGAGAAAGAGAGAGAAAGAGAGAGAGAGGGTTCCATCCGATTACTCACTCCCCTACTGGCCTAAAAAGCAAGAGTTGCACCAATCTGAAGCCAGGAGACAGAGGCTTCCTCCATGTCTCCCATGCAGGAACAGTCGGCCAAGGGCTTGGGCCATCTTGTCCTGCTCTCCAAGGCCATAACAGAGAGCTAGATTGCAAGTGGAGCAGCCGGGTCTCAAACCAGTGCCCATACGGGATGCTGGCATTTCAGGACAGGGCGTTAACCCACTGCACCACAACGATGGCCCCTATACTACTTTTCTAAGATTTCCATATGAATTTGAAAGGTGCTGTTATGTAGAGGCACAGGGAGGGACGCATGAAGGGAGAGAGACTGAGAGAGAGAGAGAGAGAGAGAGAGAGAGAGAGAGAGGTTGTCCTTCCAATGGTTCACTCCCCAAATTGCCACAACACATGATCTGTGCCTATCCACATCCTTGAGCCAGAAGCTTCTTCCAGGTCTGCCATGTGTGTGCAGAGGCCCAAGGTTGCAAGCCACCTTGTCCTGCTTTCCCAGGCCATAGCAGAGAGCTGGATCGGAAGTCAAGCAGCTGGGACTTGAACCGGCGCCCATATGGGATGCCAGCACGGCAGGCGGCGGCTTTCCCTGCTCTGCCACAGTGCCGGCCACTCCATGATGTGCCGGTATGTGCTTCCATTTCTGAAATGCAAACAAAGAAGAACGCTGGAAAGACTAAGAGTGGAAAATAGGTTTCTTTATTTGGTAAACCCTTAGAAAGGCATACTTTAATTTCCTTGGTTTAGTTTTACAGTTTTAATTTAGTTACTTTATTTCAAACAAGGTACACACACACACACACACACACACAACTGTTTGAAAACACATTTCACAGTTAACTCTCCTAATGCAATTCATTCAGGACAGAGGTCCTGTGTGGGAGGTTAGTACGCTGTGATTTCAGTTGTGAGTTTAAGAAACACAAACTGTGGCGATTCTGGAGGATGAAGGGCTCCTGTTCAGGAGCTTGGGATGATCACACAATGTGGTTGATGCTTCAAGACAATGGTTGATTTCCAGAGGCTCCTAGTAGGTGCAACGAAACTCCCGGGGACTGTGACAACCTGAGGTCATACATTGTGGTAAGAGAGAGGGCCATGAGGTTCGCCCTCACGATTGACTTGGAGAAATCTGTCACCAAGACTTCCATGAGAGGTGATGGAGAGGAAAGCATGAAGCAGGATTGTTTGTAGCCAAAGGAGAAGGAGGCCATTATTCCCCATCTTTCTCAGCTGCTTCAGAATTCCTTCATGAAGCAGAGAGTTCTGTGCCTCCAATCTCAACAATTGCCTAGCGACATGACACGCTGGAAAGCACACATCTCGATCCAACATTGTGGCCTCACACAAAACACAGTCTCTCACCCCTTGCAAATGCAGAAGACATAGACATTTGGTTCCAACCTAAGCTTCCAATTCACACCTAGGACAGTTCATAAGGACAAACCCTTTGCCCTTGCAAATGCAAACACTTAACTCGTGCACTGTCACCCAACCACATAATCGTGAAGTCCTCTTGCACTAACGTCAGCGGAACAGCAACAACAGAGGCCTCTTTGCAGGTTTGTTCTTCCTCTTGGGAGGTTTGCTCCTTCCTCCCGGACAAGGGAGGTTGCCAGGATTCATGGCTACCTGCTGAGTGATGTGCCCAGCTGCCCCGTGCAGCAGGGCCCTTTCCTGGTCAGGATGGTGCTTCCTCATCCCTGCGGCAGATCTTGCCTGGTGAATTACGATCGCATTGCTGGGCAGCGTGGGCTCCACTGTCCTGAGGCTGAATGCACTCCTTGCTCTGTTCTGGGCTTGGAGGGCTTGCCACGCATCCAAGGTCAAGTCCTGAGTTGTTTGCTCCAAGTGCTCCTCTGACTCTCCAGCTTCAAGAGGGGAAGGCCTTTCAAGCTCTCCTGGTGTATGGCCACGTGTGTTTGCAGCCTCCAAGTCGGAGGGTCCCCTGCCTGGAGACACTGTCCCATGTTCTCCTCCAACTCCACTCTTGCGGACATAAAATAGCACGTAGGCACTTTGATTCAGGACACAAGTGGTGTCACAGGCAGTGACCTTCGCATCATCCATTTTATACCAGTGGCCACTGCCAGCTTTGACATAGCAGAAGTAGTGTCCTGATTGACACCTCAAGCCAACGTGGACGAGAACCGCATAGAGAACATAGTCCAGTGGCCTCCCGTTCTGCTGAGACATGTAAGGTCTCATGTCCAGGCACTCGGGATAGTGCACTTGTCCTCCAAGTTTCTCACCCGTGAACTCAGAAAACCGTTTCAATACAAAGAGAAGCACCTTGCCAGCCGATTGCAAGGTGAGTGTCTTGGAAGCAGCTGTCTTCTGTAGGCAGGTAGCACAGTGATAGGCGTTTTCTCCAGCTAGCTCTTCAGGTTGCACCAAGTGCTGCAAAGCTTGCTCCACACTGTCGGCTGTCTTGATATCCAATGCGATCTCCAGGTAAGGGTCCAAGGTTTCTGAAATGCCTTGGCACTGGAGACATTGGATTTGAGACCTCCAGTGTCCTCCCACTATCTTCTGGGATGGAGATTGGTCCTCTTGGGGACCCACCCCGTCCGTGAGCCCAGGCAGACCTGCTGCCTTCAGGACATCCAGAGCAAACATCAGAAATTCGTGGGCGTCTTCCTGCCTGTTTGTGTGAAAGCCAGCAGCCAGCACTTGACAGGGCTGGATCACGTCGCCAGGACTGTGGAGGGCCCAGAGAAAGTGCGTTTCCACGGCACACAGAATGCAGCGATCCAAACGACGACAGCTTTGAGAATGCACCTGGGACAGCATATAGTTGGCGAGGGGTGGGGTATACGTGAGACACTGCAGGGCTGCATTCAGGTAGCAGGTGTTGCCCGTATTCTGCAGACCGGCCCCAATGCCATAAGGTCTCTTCCAGCTGCAGCTCAGAGAAGCTCCTCCACTGGGAGCCAGATGGGTCGCCCCCGAAGCCAAATCACTTTGCAGCGGGAGCTCTTTCTGAGGTGAGGGTGGTGATTTCCCTGGGAGACAAACACCACCATGAGTATCATCCCCCTCTGAGCTAGAATGGGAAAGTTGGCGTGTTGGCAAGTCATTAAAGTGGAACTCACCTTCCTTGAGAGGTGAAGCAGCCATCATGTCTCCAGGAGCCACTGTCACAAGGCAGCAAGATGCTTCCACCTCTGAGACTGGCATCCAAGGACCACCTGTTCCTCTCCCCCCTCCTTTTATAGTCCACACTGCATGCCACACCCTGGACCTGCTACAGGACCCACCCATCCGCTTCCAGCCCTTGATGGGATTAGGGGCTTTAGGGTGTGGTTTCACGCCCTCACAGCCTCTGGGCCTTCACCGCTTGATTCCACTACCTGGGGAAGATGCATGTGAAGGATAAGGCTTTCATGTGCCTTGTGGAACTTGGTGATGTGCCATGATGTGCTTCTATGTGCCTTGGAGTTCTTCAAGGAAAACAAAGAAGAATGCTGGAGAGACTGATGGCTGAAAGCAGGTTTTGGGTTTTAGTTTGCTGAGCCCTTATAAAGGAACATTTTAACTTTTGTTTAGTTGTGCAATTCTGTACATATTCTCCAAAGAAGCTTTTTACGTATGGAATACAACCCTTCCAACCCTTCTCCTCATTCATCTGCCATTCCCCGTCCCATTCTCCATTAAGATATATTTTCTTCTTTTTTAAATGGTTCTTTATTTATTGGAAAGTCAGAGTTACACAGAGCGAGGAGAGGCAGAGAGAGAGAGAGAAAGAGAGAGAAAGAGAGAGAGAGGGTTCCATCCGATTACTCACTCGCCTACTGGCCTAAAAAGCAAGAGTTGCACCAATCTGAAGCCAGGAGACAGAGGCTTCCTCCATGTCTCCCATGCAGGAACAGTCGGCCAAGGGCTTGGGCCATCTTGTCCTGCTCTCCAAGGCCATAACAGAGAGCTAGATTGCAAGTGGAGCAGCCGGGTCTCAAACCAGTGCCCATACGGGATGCTGGCATTTCAGGACAGGGCGTTAACCCACTGCACCACAACGATGGCCCCTATACTACTTTTCTAAGATTTCCATATGAATTTGAAAGGTGCTGTTATGTAGAGGCACAGGGAGGGACGCATGAAGGGAGAGAGACTGAGAGAGAGAGAGAGAGAGAGAGTGAGAGAGAGAGAGAGAGAGGTTGTCCTTCCAATGGTTCACTCCCCAAATTGCCACAACACATGATCTGTGCCTATCCACATCCTTGAGCCAGAAGCTTCTTCCAGGTCTGCCATGTGTGTGCAGAGGCCCAAGGTTGCAAGCCACCTTGTCCTGCTTTCCCAGGCCATAGCAGAGAGCTGGATCGGAAGTCAAGCAGCTGGGACTTGAACCGGCGCCCATATGGGATGCCAGCACGGCAGGCGGCGGCTTTCCCTGCTCTGCCACAGTGCCGGCCCCTCCATGATGTGCCGGTATGTGCTTCCATTTCTGAAATGCAAACAAAGAAGAACGCTGGAAAGACTAAGAGTGGAAAATAGGTTTCTTTATTTGGTAAACCCTTAGAAAGGCATACTTTAATTTCCTTGGTTTAGTTTTACAGTTTTAATTTAGTTACTTTATTTCAAACAAGGTACACACACACACACACACACCCACACACACAACTGTTTGTAAACACATTTCACAGTTAACTCTCCTAATGCAGTTCATTCAGGACAGAGGTCCTGTGTGGGAGGTTAGTACGCTGTGATTTCAGTTGTGAGTTTAACAAACACAAACTGTGGCGATTCTGGAGGATGAAGGGCTCCTGTTCAGGAGCTTGGGATGATCACACAATGTGGTTGATGCTTCAAGACAATGGTTGATTTCCAGAGGCTCCTAGTAGGTGCAACGAAACTCCCAGGGACTGTGACAACCTGAGGTCATACATTGTGGTAAGAGAGAGGGCCATGAGGTTCGCCCTCACGATTGACTTGGAGAAATCTGTCACCAAGACTTCCATGAGAGGTGATGGAGAGGAAAGCATGAAGCAGGATTGTTTGTAGCCAAAGGAGAAGGAGGCCATTATTCCCCATCTTTCTCAGCTGCTTCAGAATTCCTTCATGAAGCAGAGAGTTCTGTGCCTCCAATCTCAACAATTGCCTAGCGACATGACACGCTGGAAAGCACACATCTCGATCCAACATTGTGGCCTCACACAAAACACAGTCTCTCACCCCTTGCAAATGCAGAAGACATAGACATTTGGTTCCAACCTAAGCTTCCAATTCACACCTAGGACAGTTCATAAGGACAAACCCTTTGCCCTTGCAAATGCAAACACTTAACTCGTGCACTGTCACCCAACCACATAATCGTGAAGTCCTCTTGCACTAACGTCAGCGGAACAGCAACAACAGAGGCCTCTTTGCAGGTTTGTTCTTCCTCTTGGGAGGTTTGCTCCTTCCTCCCGGACAAGGGAGGTTGCCAGGATTCATGGCTACCTGCTGAGTGATGTGCCCAGCTGCCCCGTGCAGCAGGGCCCTTTCCTGGTCAGGATGGTGCTTCCTCATCCCTGCGGCAGATCTTGCCTGGTGAATTACGATCGCATTGCTGGGCAGCGTGGGCTCCACTGTCCTGAGGCTGAATGCACTCCTTGGTGTGTTCTGGGCTTGGAGGGCTTGCCACGCATCCAAGGTCAAGTCCTGAGTTGTTTGCTCCAAGTGCTCCTCTGACTCTCCAGCTTCAAGAGGGGAAGGCCTTTCAAGCTCTCCTGGTGTATGGCCACGTGTGTTTGCAGCCTCCAAGTCGGAGGGTCCCCTGCCTGGAGACACTGTCCCATGTTCTCCTCCAACTCCACTCTTGCGGACATAAAATAGCACGTAGGCACTTTGATTCAGGACACAAGTGGTGTCACAGGCAGTGACCTTCGCATCATCCATTTTATACCAGTGGCCACTGCCAGCTTTGACATAGCAGAAGTAGTGTCCTGATTGACACCTCAAGCCAATGTGGACGAGAACCGCATAGAGAACATAGTCCAGTGGCCTCCCGTTCTGCTGAGACATGTAAGGTCTCATGTCCAGGCACTCGGGATAGTGCACTTGTCCTCCAAGTTTCTCACCCGTGAACTCAGAAAACCGTTTCAATACAAAGAGAAGCACCTTGCCAGCCGATTGCAAGGTGAGTGTCTTGGAAGCAGCTGTCTTCTGTAGGCAGGTAGCACAGTGATAGGCGTTTTCTCCAGCTAGCTCTTCAGGTTGCACCAAGTGCTGCAAAGCTTGCTCCACACTGTCGGCTGTCTTGATATCCAATGCGATCTCCAGGTAAGGGTCCAAGGTTTCTGAAATGCCTTGGCACTGGAGACATTGGATTTGAGACCTCCAGTGTCCTCCCACTATCTGCTGGGATGGAGATTGGTCCTCTTGGGGACCCACCCCGTCCGTGAGCCCAGGCAGACCTGCTGCCTTCAGGACATCCAGAGCAAACATCAGAAATTCGTGGGCGTCTTCCTGCCTGTTTGTGTGAAAGCCAGCAGCCAGCACTTGACAGGGCTGGATCACGTCGCCAGGACTGTGCAGGGCCCAGAGAAAGTGCGTTTCCACGGCACACAGAATGCAGCGATCCGAACGACGACAGCTTTGAGAATGCACCTGGGACAGCATATAGTTGGCGAGGGGTGGGGTATACGTGAGACACTGCAGGGCTGCATTCAGGTAGCAGGTGTTGCCCGTATTCTGCAGACCGGCCCCAATGCCATAAGGTCTCTTCCAGCTGCAGCTCAGAGAAGCTCCTCCACTGGGAGCCAGATGGGTCGCCCCCGAAGCCAAATCACTTTGCAGCGGGAGCTCTTTCTGAGGTGAGGGTGGTGATTTCCCTGGGAGACAAACACCACCATGAGTATCATCCCCCTCTGAGCTAGAATGGGAAAGTTGGCGTGTTGGCAAGTCATTAAAGTGGAACTCACCTTCCTTGAGAGGTGAAGCAGCCATCATGTCTCCAGGAGCCACTGTCACAAGGCAGCAAGATGCTTCCACCTCTGAGACTGGCATCCAAGGACCACCTGTTCCTCTCCCCCCTCCTTTTATAGTCCACACTGCATGCCACACCCTGGACCTGCTACAGGACCCACCCATCCGCTTCCAGCCCTTGATGGGATTAGGGGCTTTAGGGTGTGGTCTCACGCCCTCACAGCCTCTGGGCCTTCACCGCTTGATTCCACTACCTGGGGAAGATGCATGTGAAGGATAAGGCTTTCATGTGCCTTGTGGAACTTGGTGATGTGCCATGATGTGCTTCTATGTGCCTTGGAGTTCTTCAAGGAAAACAAAGAAGAATGCTGGAGAGACTGATGGCTGAAAGCAGGTTTTGGGTTTTAGTTTGCTGAGCCCTTATAAAGGAACATTTTAACTTTTGTTTAGTTGTGCAATTCTGTACATATTCTCCAAAGAAGCTTTTTACGTATGGAATACAACCCTTCCAACCCTTCTCCTCATTCATCTGCCATTCCCCGTCCCATTCTCCATTAAGATATATTTTCTTCTTTTTTAAATGGTTCTTTATTTATTGGAAAGTCAGAGTTACACAGAGCGAGGAGAGGCAGAGAGAGAGAGAGAAAGAGAGAGAAAGAGAGAGAGAGGGTTCCATCCGATTACTCACTCGCCTACTGGCCTAAAAAGCAAGAGTTGCACCAATCTGAAGCCAGGAGACAGAGGCTTCCTCCATGTCTCCCATGCAGGAACAGTCGGCCAAGGGCTTGGGCCATCTTGTCCTGCTCTCCAAGGCCATAACAGAGAGCTAGATTGCAAGTGGAGCAGCCGGGTCTCAAACCAGTGCCCATACGGGATGCTGGCATTTCAGGACAGGGCGTTAACCCACTGCACCACAACGATGGCCCCTATACTACTTTTCTAAGATTTCCATATGAATTTGAAAGGTGCTGTTATGTAGAGGCACAGGGAGGGACGCATGAAGGGAGAGAGACTGAGAGAGAGAGAGAGAGAGAGAGTGAGAGAGAGAGAGAGAGAGGTTGTCCTTCCAATGGTTCACTCCCCAAATTGCCACAACACATGATCTGTGCCTATCCACATCCTTGAGCCAGAAGCTTCTTCCAGGTCTGCCATGTGTGTGCAGAGGCCCAAGGTTGCAAGCCACCTTGTCCTGCTTTCCCAGGCCATAGCAGAGAGCTGGATCGGAAGTCAAGCAGCTGGGACTTGAACCCGCGCCCATATGGGATGCCAGCACGGCAGGCGGCGGCTTTCCCTGCTCTGCCACAGTGCCGGCCCCTCCATGATGTGCTGGTATGTGCTTCCATTTCTGAAATGCAAACAAAGAAGAACGCTGGAAAGACTAAGAGTGGAAAATAGGTTTCTTTATTTGGTAAACCCTTAGAAAGGCATACTTTAATTTCCTTGGTTTAGTTTTACAGTTTTAATTTAGTTACTTTATTTCAAACAAGGTACACACACACACACACACACACACAACTGTTTGAAAACACATTTCACAGTTAACTCTCCTAATGCAATTCATTCAGGACAGAGGTCCTGTGTGGGAGGTTAGTACGCTGTGATTTCAGTTGTGAGTTTAAGAAACACAAACTGTGGCGATTCTGGAGGATGAAGGGCTCCTGTTCAGGAGCTTGGGATGATCACACAATGTGGTTGATGCTTCAAGACAATGGTTGATTTCCAGAGGCTCCTAGTAGGTGCAACGAAACTCCCAGGGACTGTGACAACCTGAGGTCATACATTGTGGTAAGAGAGAGGGCCATGAGGTTCGCCCTCATGATTGACTTGGAGAAATCTGTCACCAAGACTTCCATGAGAGGTGATGGAGAGGAAAGCATGAAGCAGGATTGTTTGTAGCCAAAGGAGAAGGAGGCCATTATTCCCCATCTTTCTCAGCTGCTTCAGAATTCCTTCATGAAGCAGAGAGTTCTGTGCCTCCAATCTCAACAATTGCTTAGCGACATGACACGCTGGAAAGCACACATCTCGATCCAACATTGTGGCCTCACACAAAACACAGTCTCTCACCCCTTGCAAATGCAGAAGACATAGACATTTGGTTCCAACCTAAGCTTCCAATTCACACCTAGGACAGTTCATAAGGACAAACCCTTTGCCCTTGCAAATACAAACACTTAACTCGTGCACTGTCACCCAACCACATAATCGTGAAGTCCTCTTGCACTAACGTCAGCGGAACAGCAACAACAGAGGCCTCTTTGCAGGTTTGTTCTTCCTCTTGGGAGGTTTGCTCCTTCCTCCCGGACAAGGGAGGTTGCCAGGATTCATGGCTACCTGCTGAGTGATGTGCCCAGCTGCCCCGTGCAGCAGGGCCCTTTCCTGGTCAGGATGGTGCTTCCTCATCCCTGCGGCAGATCTTGCCTGGTGAATTACGATCGCATTGCTGGGCAGCGTGGGCTCCACTGTCCTGAGGCTGAATGCACTCCTTGGTGTGTTCTGGGCTTGGAGGGCTTGCCACGCATCCAAGGTCAAGTCCTGAGTTGTTTGCTCCAAGTGCTCCTCTGACTCTCCAGCTTCAAGAGGGGAAGGCCTTTCAAGCTCTCCTGGTGTATGGCCACGTGTGTTTGCAGCCTCCAAGTCGGAGGGTCCCCTGCCTGGAGACACTGTCCCATGTTCTCCTCCAACTCCACTCTTGCGGACATAAAATAGCACGTAGGCACTTTGATTCAGGACACAAGTGGTGTCACAGGCAGTGACCTTCGCATCATCCATTTTATACCAGTGGCCACTGCCAGCTTTGACATAGCAGAAGTAGTGTCCTGATTGACACCTCAAGCCAACGTGGACGAGAACCACATAGAGAACATAGTCCAGTGGCCGCCCGTTCTGCTGAGACATGTAAGGTCTCATGTCCAGGCACTCGGGATAGTGCACTTGTCCTCCAAGTTTCTCACCCGTGAACTCAGAAAACCGTTTCAATACAAAGAGAAGCACCTTGCCAGCCGATTGCAAGGTGAGTGTCTTGGAAGCAGCTGTCTTCTGTCGGCAGGTAGCACAGTGATAGGCGTTTTCTCCAGCTAGCTCTTCAGGTTGCACCAAGTGCTGCAAAGCTTGCTCCACACTGTCGGCTGTCTTGATATCCAACGCGATCTCCAGGTAAGGGTCCAAGGTTTCTGAAATGCCTTGGCACTGGAGACATTGGATTTGAGACCTCCAGTGTCCTCCCACTATCTGCTGGGATGGAGATTGGTCCTCTTGGGGACCCACCCCGTCCGTGAGCCCAGGCAGACCTGCTGCCTTCAGGACATCCAGAGCAAACATCAGAAATTCGTGGGCGTCTTCCTGCCTGTTTGTGTGAAAGCCAGCAGCCAGCACTTGACAGGGCTGGATCACGTCGCCAGGACTGTGCAGGGCCCAGAGAAAGTGCGTTTCCACGGCACACAGAATGCAGCGATCCGAACGACGACAGCTTTGAGAATGCACCTGGGACAGCATATAGTTGGCGAGGGGTGGGGTATACGTGAGACACTGCAGGGCTGCATTCAGGTAGCAGGTGTTGCCCGTATTCTGCAGACCGGCCCCAATGCCATAAGGTCTCTTCCAGCTGCAGCTCAGAGAAGCTCCTCCACTGGGAGCCAGATGGGTCGCCCCCGAAGCCAAATCACTTTGCAGCGGGAGCTCTTTCTGAGGTGAGGGTGGTGATTTCCCTGGGAGACAAACACCACCATGAGTATCATCCCCCTCTGAGCTAGAATGGGAAAGTTGGCGTGTTGGCAAGTCATTAAAGTGGAACTCACCTTCCTTGAGAGGTGAAGCAGCCATCATGTCTCCAGGAGCCACTGTCACAAGGCAGCAAGATGCTTCCACCTCTGAGACTGGCATCCAAGGACCACCTGTTCCTCTCCCCCCTCCTTTTATAGTCCACACTGCATGCCACACCCTGGACCTGCTACAGGACCCACCCATCCGCTTCCAGCCCTTGATGGGATTAGGGGCTTTAGGGTGTGGTCTCATGCCCTCACAGCCTCTGGGCCTTCACCGCTTGATTCCACTACCTGGGGAAGATGCATGTGAAGGATAAGGCTTTCATGTGCCTTGTGGAACTTGGTGATGTGCCATGATGTGCTTCTATGTGCCTTGGAGTTCTTCAAGGAAAACAAAGAAGAATGCTGGAGAGACTGATGGCTGAAAGCAGGTTTTGGGTTTTAGTTTGCTGAGCCCTTATAAAGGAACATTTTAACTTTTGTTTAGTTGTGCAATTCTGTACATATTCTCCAAAGAAGCTTTTTACGTATGGAATACAACCCTTCCAACCCTTCTCCTCATTCATCTGCCATTCCCCGTCCCATTCTCCATTAAGATATATTTTCTTCTTTTTTAAATGGTTCTTTATTTATTGGAAAGTCAGAGTTACACAGAGCGAGGAGAGGCAGAGAGAGAGAGAGAAAGAGAGAGAAAGAGAGAGAGAGGGTTCCATCCGATTACTCACTCCCCTACTGGCCTAAAAAGCAAGAGTTGCACCAATCTGAAGCCAGGAGACAGAGGCTTCCTCCATGTCTCCCATGCAGGAACAGTCGGCCAAGGGCTTGGGCCATCTTGTCCTGCTCTCCAAGGCCATAACAGAGAGCTAGATTGCAAGTGGAGCAGCCGGGTCTCAAACCAGTGCCCATACGGGATGCTGGCATTTCAGGACAGGGCGTTAACCCACTGCACCACAACGATGGCCCCTATACTACTTTTCTAAGATTTCCATATGAATTTGAAAGGTGCTGTTATGTAGAGGCACAGGGAGGGACGCATGAAGGGAGAGAGACTGAGAGAGAGAGAGAGAGAGAGAGTGAGAGAGAGAGAGAGAGAGGTTGTCCTTCCAATGGTTCACTCCCCAAATTGCCACAACACATGATCTGTGCCTATCCACATCCTTGAGCCAGAAGCTTCTTCCAGGTCTGCCATGTGTGTGCAGAGGCCCAAGGTTGCAAGCCACCTTGTCCTGCTTTCCCAGGCCATAGCAGAGAGCTGGATCGGAAGTCAAGCAGCTGGGACTTGAACCGGTGCCCATATGGGATGCCAGCACGGCAGGCGGCGGCTTTCCCTGCTCTGCCACAGTGCCGGCCCCTCCATGATGTGCTGGTATGTGCTTCCATTTCTGAAATGCAAACAAAGAAGAACGCTGGAAAGACTAAGAGTGGAAAATAGGTTTCTTTATTTGGTAAACCCTTAGAAAGGCATACTTTAATTTCCTTGGTTTAGTTTTACAGTTTTAATTTAGTTACTTTATTTCAAACAAGGTACACACACACACACACACACACACAACTGTTTGTAAACACATTTCACAGTTAACTCTCCTAATGCAATTCATTCAGGACAGAGGTCCTGTGTGGGAGGTTAGTACGCTGTGATTTCAGTTGTGAGTTTAAGAAACACAAACTGTGGCGATTCTGGAGGATGAAGGGCTCCTGTTCAGGAGCTTGGGATGATCACACAATGTGGTTGATGCTTCAAGACAATGGTTGATTTCCAGAGGCTCCTAGTAGGTGCAACGAAACTCCCAGGGACTGTGACAACCTGAGGTCATACATTGTGGTAAGAGAGAGGGCCATGAGGTTCGCCCTCACGATTGACTTGGAGAAATCTGTCACGGAACAGCAACAACAGAGGCCTCTTTGCAGGTTTGTTCTTCCTCTTGGGGGGTTTGCTCCTTCCTCCCGGACAAGGGAGGTTGCCAGGATTCATGGCTACCTGCTGAGTGATGTGCCCAGCTGCCCCGTGCAGCAGGGCCCTTTCCTGGTCAGGATGGTGCTTCCTCATCCCTGCGGCAGATCTTGCCTGGTGAATTACCATCGCATTGCTGGGCAGCGTGGGCTCCACTGTCCTGAGGCTGAATGCACTCCTTGCTCTGTTCTGGGCTTGGAGGGCTTGCCACGCATCCAAGGTCAAGTCCCATATTTTCTTTATCCAGTCTACCGTTGATGGGCATTTAGGTTGGTTCCAGGTCTTGGCTGTTGTGAATTGTGCTGCGATAAACATTAGGGTGCAGACCGCTTTTTTGTTTGTCAATTTAAACTCCTTTGGGTAAATTCCAAGGAGTGGGATGGCTGGGTCGAACGGTAGGGTTATATTCAGGTTTCTGAGGAATCTCCAGACTGATTTCCATAGTGGCTTGACGAGTTTGCATTCCCACCAACAGTGGGTTAGTGTCCCTTTTTCCCCACATCCTTGCCAGCATCTGTTGTTGGTAGATTTCTGTATGTGAGCCATTCTAACTGGGGTGAGGTGAAACCTCATTGTGGTTTTGATTTGCATTTCCCTGATTGCTAGTGACCTTGAACATTTTTTCACGTGCCTGTTGGCCATTTGGATTTCCTCTTTTGCGAAATGTCTATTGAAGTCCTTGGCCCATCTCTTAAGTGGGTTGTTGGTTTTGTTTTTGTGGAGTTTCTTGATCTCTTTGTAGATTCTGGTTATTAACCCTTTATCTGTTGCATAGGTTGCAAATATTTTTTCCCATTCTGTCGGTTGTCTCTTCACTCTCCTGACTGTTTCTTTTGCAGTACAGAAACTTCTCAATTTGATGCAATCCCAATAGTTGATTTTGGCTTTGACTGCCTGTGCCTCCCAGGTCTTTTCCAGAAATTCTTTGCCTGTGCCAATATCTTGAAGGGTTTCTTCAATGTTCTCTAATAACTTAATGGTGTCAGGACGTAGATTTAGGTCTTTAATCCACGTTGAGTTGATTTTTGTGTAAGGTGTAAGGTAGGGGTCTTGCTTCATGCTTCTGCACGTGGAAATCCAGTTTTCCCAGCACCATTTATTGAATAGACTGTCCTTGCTCCAGGGATTAGTTTTAGATCCTTGATCAAATATAAGTTGGCTGTAGATGTTTGGATTGATTTCTGGCGTTTCAATTCTGTTCCATTGGTCTATCCATCTGTTTCTGTACCAGTACCATGCTGTTTTGATTACAACTGCCCTGTAGTATGTCCTGAAATCTGGTATTGTGATGCCTCCGGCTTTGTTTTTGTTGTACAAGATTGCTTTAGCTATTCGAGGTCTCTTGTGCCTCCATATGAATTTCAGCATCATTTTTTCTAGATCTGAGAAGAATGTGTTTGGAATCTTGATTGGGATTGCATTGAATCTATAAATTGCTTTTGGGAGAATGGACATTTTGATGATGTTGATTCTTCCCATCCATGAGCATGGAAGATTTTTCCATTTTTTGGTATCCTCTTCTATTTCTTTCTTTAAGATTTTGTAATTCTCATCGTAGAGATCTTTAACGTCCTTGGTTACGTTTATTCCAAGGTATTTGATTGTTTTTGTAGCTATTGTGAATGGGATTGATCTTAGCAGTTCTTTCTCAGTCATGGCATTGCTTGTGTATACAAAGGCTGTTGATTTTTGTGCATTGATTTTATATCCTGCCACTTTGCCAAACTCCTCTATGAGTTCCAATAGTCTCTTAGTAGAGTTCTTTGGATCCTCTAAGTACAGAATCATATCGTCTGCAAAGAGGGATAGTTTGACTTCTTCCTTCTCGATTTGTATTCCTTTGATTTCTTTTTCTTGTCTGATGGCTCTGGCTAAAACTTCCAGAACTATGTTAAATAGCAGTGGTGAGAGTGGGCATCCCTGCCTGGTGCCAGATTTCAGTGGAAATGCTTCCAACTTTTCCCCATTCAATAGGATGCTGGCTGTGGGTTTTTTATAAATTGCTTTTACTATATTGAGGAATGTTCCTTCTACACCCAATTTGCTTAGAGTTTTCATCATGAAAGGGTGTTGAATTTTATCAAATGCTTTCTCTGCATCAATTGAGATAATCATATGGTTTTTGTTTTGCAGTCTGTTAATGTGGTGAATCACATTGATTGATTTGCGAATGTTGAACCATCCCTGCATACCAGGGATGAATCCCACTTGGTCTGGGTGGATGATTTTCCTGATGTGTTGTTGTACTCTATTGGCCAGAATTTTATTGAGGATTTTTGTGTCTATGTTCATCAGGGATATTGGTCTGTAATTTTCTTTCAGTGCTGCATCTTTCTCTGGCTTAGGGATTAAGGTGATGCTGGCTTCCTAAAAAGAATTTGGGAGGATTCCCTCTTTTTTGATTGTTCTGAATAGTTTGAGAAGAAATGGGATTAGTTCTTCTTTAAATGTCTGGTAGAATTCAGCAGTGAATCCATCTGGTCCTGGGCTTTTCTTTGTTGGGAGGGCCTTTATTACTGTTTCAATTTCTGTTTCAGTTATGGGTCTATTTAGGTTTTCTATGTCTTCATGGTTCAATTTTGGTAGATTGCATGTGTCCAGGAATCTATCCATTTCTGATAGGTTTTCCTGTTTGCTGGCATACAGGTCCTTGTAGTAATTTCTGATGACTCTTTTTATTTCTGTGGTGTCTGTTGTTACGTTTCCTTTTTCATCTCTGATTTTATTGATTTGGGTCTTTTCTCTTCTTTTTTTAGTTAGTTGGGCCAATGGGGTGTCAATTTTGTTTATTTTTTCAAAAAACCAGCTTCTCGCTTGGCTGATTTTTTGTAGTGTTTTTTTTGGATTCAATCCTGTTAATTTCTTCTCTGGTTTTAATTATTTCTCTTCTCCTACTAGATTTGGGTTTGGTTTGCTGCAGTTTTTCTAGGTCCTTGAGATAGGCTGAAAGCTCATTTATTTGGTACCTTTCCAATTTCTTGATATAGGCACCTATTGCTATAAATTTGCCTCTCAATACTGCTTTTGCTGTATCCCATAAGTTTTGATATGTTGTGTTGTTGTCTTCATTTACTTCCAGAAAGTTTTTGATTTCTCTTTTGATTTCTTGAATGACCCAGTGTGCATTCAGGAGCATGTTGTTCAGTCTCCATGTGTTTGCATACTTTCTGGGGTTTCCTGAGTTGCTAATTTCCAGCTTCATTCCGCTGTGGTCTGAGAAGCTGCATGGTATGATTCTAATTCTTTTAAATTTGCTGAGACTTGCTTTATGGCCTAGTATGTGATCAATCCTGGAGAAGGTTCCATGCGCTGCTGAGAAGAATGTGAAGTCTGTAGATGTAGGGTTGAAAGTTCTGTAGATATCTGTTAGATCCATTTGGGCAATAGTGTCAATTAAATCTGCTGTTTCCTTGTTGATCTTCTGTCCGGATGATCTGTCTATTTCTGAGAGTGGAGTATTGAAGTCCCCCAGTACTATTGTATTGGAATCTAAATCTCCCTTTAAGTCCCTTAACATATCTTTTAAATAGACTGGTGCCCTGTAATTAGGTGCATATACATTTATAATAGTTACATCTTCCTGTTGAATTGAACCCTTAATCATTATATAGTGTCCCTCTTTGTCTCTCTTAACAGTTTTTGTATTAAAGTTTATTTTGTCTGATATTAATATGGCTACACCTGCTTTTTTTTTGGTTTCTGTTGGCATGGAATATCTTTTTCCAACCTTTCACTTTCAGTCTGCTTGCCTCTTTGTTAGAGAGATGTGTTTCTTGTAGGCAACAAATAGTTGGGTTGTGTTCTTTGAGCCAGTCAGCCAAACGGTGTCTTTTACCTGAAGAATTCAGACCATTAATGTTCAATGTGACTATTGATACGTAGTGACTTTGCCCTGCCATTTTCCCGGAAATATTTTCTAGTATATGCTTTGAGCTTCCCATGCTCTTTTACTGGTAGGTGTTCTTCCTTTCCCTTCTTTCATATTGATGGCCGTGTTTCTGTGTTTCTGAGTGTAGCACATCTTCAAGTATCTTTTGCAGGGCCGGACGAGTGGCCACAAAGTCCTCCAATTTCTGTTTGCTATGAAAGGTCTTTATTTCACCTTCATTCACAAATGAGAGCTTGGCAGGATATAATATTCTGGGCTGGCAATTTTTTTCTCTTAGCACCTGTGCTATGTCTCGCCATTCCCTCCTAGCCTGTAGTGTTTCTGATGAGAAGTCTGCTGTGAGTCTGATTGGAGATCCTCTGAGAGTAATCTGACGTTTCTCTCTTGCACATTTTAGGATCTTTTCTTTATGTTTCACTGTGGTAAGTTTAATTACCACGTGTCGTGGTGAGGATCTCTTTTGGTCATGTTTATTGGGGGTTCTATGAGCTTCCTGTACTAGGATGTCTCTGTCCTTCTCCAAACCTGGAAAGTTCTCTGCTAGTATCTCACTAAAAAGGCCTTCTAATCCTTTCTCCCTCTCCATGCCTTCAGGAACTCCTAGAAATCGAATGTTGGTTTTTTTAATAGTATCCTGTAGATTCCCAACAATATTTTTTAGATTTCTAATTTCCTCTTCTTTTCTTTGGTTTGACTGTATGTTTTCCTGTGCTCTATCTTCTAAGTCCGATATTCTCTCTTCTGCTTCACCCATTCTGTTTTTAAGGCTTTCTAATGTGTTTGTCATTTGATCTATTGAGCTCTTCATTTCATTTTGATTTCTCTTCACTATCACACTTTCCTGTTCTACTAGTTTCTGAGTTTCATTTTGACTCTTCCTTAAAATTTCATTTTCACGAGAGAGATTTTCAATCTTGTCCAATAAGGATTTCTGTAGTTCAAGGATTTGCTTTTGAAAACTTCTAAATGTTCTTATCATAAATTTTTTGAAATCCGTATCTTGCATTTCTTCTATCTCATCATCTTCATAATCTTGGCTTGGGGACTTTTGCTTATTTGGAGGCATCATAGTGTCATCGTTGATCTTGTTCCCTCTATTTCTGTGTTTGTTACTCGGCATAGTTAATTCTTCTTGCGTCACTGTGCGTTTTTTTTTTTTTTTACTGTGTCCGTGTTAAGTGGACTGCCTGCTGATGGAGGAGCCTTGTAGGCTTGAGATGGGTGCTGCCTGAGAGCTCTGCCTGGTTCTTCCTGGTTAAGGGTGTGCAAAGGTGACACCCTCAGGTTATGCGTGGTAAATCTCTCTCTTTTTATTTATTTATGTATTTTATTTATTCAGGGGGTAAGTAACACCGCAGGGCTTCCAGTCTTTGGCTTCTACCCACAGAGTCCCAGAGTCCCTTAGGCTCCTCTGGAGTCCCACTGGGTTGCCTAGGCTACTGAATTGTAGTGACTCAGTTCCTTAGCTCTCCCCCATTGGTATGTAAATCCAGAGAGGGGGCCTGCTCTTTGTCTCTTGGGAATTCTTCAAGCCTTGCAGCCTTGTAACCTTTGCAAGGTTAGGGGGAAGAGAAACCTGGAAGCTTTTTTTCCTTCTTTCCGGTAGTGAGTTTGCTGCACTTTCCGGCCCCCCTCTAGATTCTGACCCCGTTTCCCCACCAATGTCTCGGGTTATTGAGCTCACCTCCCCTTCCAGCGCCGATGTGAGGACTCGGAGCCCTGAACATCCCAAGTCTCACCACTGTTGTGTGTGTGGCATGCACTCCCCTTTGAGCACTGGCGCGCAGACCCTGCTCGGTCCCGCGGCTTGGCTTCCACGCGGTGCGCGACCTTGTTCTCCCAGTAGATCCTCCGATTCACGGCCACTGGATCCAGAAGAGTTTCCCCTGCAACATTTTCCTGGTTCTTTTTTCTGAGGCTACCGTAACTCCCCTTTTATTAAACTAAATTTTCCCGGACTATCGGTGCGCGCCCTCACTATTCCGCCATCTTGGCTCCACCCCCTACTTGGTTTAGTTTAGCCTTGGCACTGGAGACATTGGATTTGAGACCTCCAGTGTCCTCCCACTATCTGCTGGGATGGAGATTGGTCCTCTTGGGGACCCACCCCGTCCGTGAGCCCAGGCAGACCTGCTGCCTTCAGGACATCCAGAGCAAACATCAGAAATTCGTGGGCGTCTTCCTGCCTGTTTGTGTGAAAGCCAGCAGCCAGCACTTGACAGGGCTGGATCACGTCGCCAGGACTGTGGAGGGCCAAGGGAAAGTGCGTTTCCACGGCACACAGAATGCAGTGATCCGAACGACGACAGCTTTGAGAATGCACCTGGGACAGCATATAGTTGGCGAGGGGTGGGGTATACGTGAGACACTGCAGGGCTGCATTCAGGTAGCAGGTGTTGCCCGTATTCTGCAGACCGGCCCCAATGCCATAAGGTCTCTTCCAGCTGCAGCTCAGAGAAGCTCCTCCACTGGGAGCCAGATGGGTCGCCCCCGAAGCCAAATCACTTTGCAGCGGGAGCTCTTTCTGAGGTGAGGGTGGTGATTTCCCTGGGAGACAAACACCACCATGAGTATCATCCCCCTCTGAGCTAGAATGGGAAAGTTGGCGTGTTGGCAAGTCATTAAAGTGGAACTCACCTTCCTTGAGAGGTGAAGCAGCCATCATGTCTCCAGGAGCCACTGTCACAAGGCAGCAAGATGCTTCCACCTCTGAGACTGGCATCCAAGGACCACCTACCTGTTCCTCTCCCCCCTCCTTTTATAGTCCACACTGCATGTCACACCCTGGACCTGCTACAGGACCCACCCATCCGCTTCCAGCCCTTGATGGGATTCGGGGCTTTAAGGTGTGGTCTCATGCCCTCACAGCCTCTGGGCCTTCACCGCTTGATTCCACTACCTGGGGAAGATGCATGTGAAGGATAAGGCTTTCATGTGCCTTGTGGAACTTGGTGATGTGCCATGATGTGCTTCTATGTGCCTTGGAGTTCTTCAAGGAAAACAAAGAAGAATGCTGGAGAGACTGATGGCTGAAAGCAGGTTTTGGGTTTTAGTTTGCTGAGCCCTTATAAAGGAACATTTTAACTTTTGTTTAGTTTTGCAATTCTGTACATATTCTCCAAAGAAGCTTTTTACGTATGGAATACAACCCTTCCAACCCTTCTCCTCATTCATCTGCCATTCCCTGTCCCATTCTTCATTACGATACATTTTCTTCTTTTTTAAATGGTTCTTTATTTATTGGAAAGTCAGAGTTACACAGAGCGAGGAGAGGCAGAGAGAGAGAGAGAAAGAGAGAGAGAGGGTTCCATCCGATTACTCACTCCCCTACTGGCCTAAAAAGCAAGAGTTGCACCAATCTGAAGCCAGGAGACAGAGGCTTCCTCCATGTCTCCCATGCAGGAACAGTCGGCCAAGGGCTTGGGCCATCTTGTCCTGCTCTCCAAGGCCATAACAGAGAGCTAGATTGCAAGTGGAGCAGCCAGGTCTCAAACCAGTGCCCATACGGGATGCTGGCATTTCAGGACAGGGCGTTAACCCACTGTACCACAAAAATGGCCCCTATACTACTTTTCTAAGATTTCCATATGAATTTGAAAGGTGCTGTTATGTAGAGGCACAGGGAGGGACGCATGAAGGGAGAGAGACTGAGAGAGAGAGAGAGAGAGAGAGAGAGAGAGAGAGGTTGTCCTTCCAATGGTTCACTCCCCAAATTGCCACAACACATGATCTGTGCCTATCCACATCCTTGAGCCAGAAGCTTCTTCCAGGTCTGCCATGTGTGTGCAGAGGCCCAAGGTTGCAAGCCACCTTGTCCTGCTTTCCCAGGCCATAGCAGAGAGCTGGATCGGAAGTCAAGCAGCTGGGACTTGAACCCGCGCCCATATGGGATGCCAGCACGGCAGGCGGCGGCTTTCCCTGCTCTGCCACAGTGCCGGCCCCTCCATGATGTGCTGGTATGTGCTTCCATTTCTGAAATGCAAACAAAGAAGAACGCTGGAAAGACTAAGAGTGGAAAATAGGTTTCTTTATTTGGTAAACCCTTAGAAAGGCATACTTTAATTTCCTTGGTTTAGTTTTACAGTTTTAATTTAGTTACTTTATTTCAGAGTGTCTTGGCTTTCCATGCCTGAAATACTCTCATGGGCTTTTCAGCCAGATCCGAGTGCCTTTAGGGCTGATTCTGAGGCCAGAGTGCTATTTAGGACATCCGCCATTCTATGAGTCTGCTGAGTATCTCACTTCCCATGTTGGATCACTCTCCCCTTTATTTATTCTATCGGTTAGTGTTAGCAGATACTAGACTTGTTTATGTGCTCCCTTTGACTCTTAGTCCTTTCATTATGATCAATTGTGAACTGAAATTGAGTGAGATCCCAGTGGAAAGAACAGGTCTTCAAAGAGGGAGGTGCCTTTCTCTGAAGGGAGGAGAGAAACTCCACTTTGACTATGACCTTGTCTAAACAAGATAAGAGTCGGAGAACTCAAGGGGCTTCCATAGCCTTGGAAACTCGTGACTGGTGCATAGGGAGATTACTGATGCCATAGACAGGAGTGTCAATTGGTAAAGTCAACAACAGGAGTCACTGTGCACTTACTCCTCATGTAGGATCTCTGTCCTTAATGTGCTGTACAATGAGGCTTGATGCTATAACGAGTACTCAAACAGTATATTTCACTTTGTGTTTCTATGGGGGTGCAAACGATTGAAATCTTTACTTAATGTACACTAAACTGATCTTCTGTTAAAAAAAAAAATAAAGAAACTATCAATTCCCAACTTGACTCTCACTGGGATTAAACATGACAATAGGTCTGATCTGATTTCATCGTCATTTAAAAAAAATCATCTATTATTTTTCACTTTATGTTTCTGTGTGGGAACAAACTGTTGAAATCCTTACTTAAGGTATACTAAGCTGATCTTCTGTATACTAAGATAATCGAAAATGAATCTTGATGTGGATGGAAGGGGAGAGGGAGTGGGAAAGGGGAGGGAGGTGGGTGGGAGGGACGGTATGGGGGGGAAAGCCATCATAACCCATGAGACGTGCTTTGGAAATTTATATTCATTAAATAAAAGATAAAAAAAAAATTTAGTTACTTTATTTCAAACAAGGTACACACAATCACACACACACACACAACTGTTTGAAAACACATTTCACAGTTAACTCTCCTAATGCAATTCATTCAGGACAGAGGTCCTGTGTGGGAGGTTAGTACGCTGTGATTTCAGTTGTGAGTTTAACAAACACAAACTGTGGCGATTCTGGAGGATGAAGGGCTCCTGTTCAGGAGCTTGGGATGATCACACAATGTGGTTGATGCTTCAAGACAATGGTTGATTTCCAGAGGCTCCTAGTAGGTGCAACGAAACTCCCAGGGACTGTGACAACCTGAGGTCATACATTGTGGTAAGAGAGAGGGCCATGAGGTTCGCCCTCACGATTGACTTGGAGAAATCTGTCACCAAGACTTCCATGAGAGGTGATGGAGAGGAAAGCATGAAGCAGGATTGTTTGTAGCCAAAGGAGAAGGAGGCCATTATTCCCCATCTTTCTCAGCTGCTTCAGAATTCCTTCATGAAGCAGAGAGTTCTGTGCCTCCAATCTCAACAATTGCTTAGCGACATGACACGCTGGAAAGCACACATCTCGATCCAACATTGTGGCCTCACACAAAACACAGTCTCTCACCCCTTGCAAATGCAGAAGACATAGACATTTGGTTCCAACCTAAGCTTCCAATTCACACCTAGGACAGTTCATAAGGACAAACCCTTTGCCCTTGCAAATACAAACACTTAACTCGTGCACTGTCACCCAACCACATAATCGTGAAGTCCTCTTGCACTAACGTCAGCGGAACAGCAACAACAGAGGCCTCTTTGCAGGTTTGTTCTTCCTCTTGGGAGGTTTGCTCCTTCCTCCCGGACAAGGGAGGTTGCCAGGATTCATGGCTACCTGCTGAGTGATGTGCCCAGCTGCCCCGTGCAGCAGGGCCCTTTCCTGGTCAGGATGGTGCTTCCTCATCCCTGCGGCAGATCTTGCCTGGTGAATTACGATCGCATTGCTGGGCAGCGTGGGCTCCACTGTCCTGAGGCTGAATGCACTCCTTGGTGTGTTCTGGGCTTGGAGGGATTGCCACGCATCCAAGGTCAAGTCCTGAGTTGTTTGCTCCAAGTGCTCCTCTGACTCTCCAGCTTCAAGAGGGGAAGGCCTTTCAAGCTCTCCTGGTGTATGGCCACGTGTGTTTGCAGCCTCCAAGTCGGAGGGTCCCCTGCCTGGAGACACTGTCCCATGTTCTCCTCCAACTCCACTCTTGCGGACATAAAATAGCACGTAGGCACTTTGATTCAGGACACAAGTGGTGTCACAGGCAGTGACCTTCGCATCATCCATTTTATACCAGTGGCCACTGCCAGCTTTGACATAGCAGAAGTAGTGTCCTGATTGACACCTCAAGCCAACGTGGACGAGAACCGCATAGAGAACATAGTCCAGTGGCCTCCCGTTCTGCTGAGACATGTAAGGTCTCATGTCCAGGCACTCGGGATAGTGCACTTGTCCTCCAAGTTTCTCACCCGTGAACTCAGAAAACCGTTTCAATACAAAGAGAAGCACCTTGCCAGCCGATTGCAAGGTGAGTGTCTTGGAAGCAGCTGTCTTCTGTCGGCAGGTAGCACAGTGATAGGCGTTTTCTCCAGCTAGCTCTTCAGGTTGCACCAAGTGCTGCAAAGCTTGCTCCACACTGTCGGCTGTCTTGATATCCAACGCGATCTCCAGGTAAGGGTCCAAGGTTTCTGAAATGCCTTGGCACTGGAGACATTGGATTTGAGACCTCCAGTGTCCTCCCACTATCTGCTGGGATGGAGATTGGTCCTCTTGGGGACCCACCCCGTCCGTGAGCCCAGGCAGACCTGCTGCCTTCAGGACATCCAGAGCAAACATCAGAAATTCGTGGGCGTCTTCCTGCCTGTTTGTGTGAAAGCCAGCAGCCAGCACTTGACAGGGCTGGATCACGTCGCCAGGACTGTGCAGGGCCCAGAGAAAGTGCGTTTCCACGGCACACAGAATGCAGCGATCCGAACGACGACAGCTTTGAGAATGCACCTGGGACAGCATATAGTTGGCGAGGGGTGGGGTATACGTGAGACACTGCAGGGCTGCATTCAGGTAGCAGGTGTTGCCCGTATTCTGCAGACCGGCCCCAATGCCATAAGGTCTCTTCCAGCTGCAGCTCAGAGAAGCTCCTCCACTGGGAGCCAGATGGGTCGCCCCCGAAGCCAAATCACTTTGCAGCGGGAGCTCTTTCTGAGGTGAGGGTGGTGATTTCCCTGGGAGACAAACACCACCATGAGTATCATCCCCCTCTGAGCTAGAATGGGAAAGTTGGCGTGTTGGCAAGTCATTAAAGTGGAACTCACCTTCCTTGAGAGGTGAAGCAGCCATCATGTCTCCAGGAGCCACTGTCACAAGGCAGCAAGATGCTTCCACCTCTGAGACTGGCATCCAAGGACCACCTGTTCCTCTCCCCCCTCCTTTTATAGTCCACACTGCATGCCACACCCTGGACCTGCTACAGGACCCACCCATCCGCTTCCAGCCCTTGATGGGATTAGGGGCTTTAGGGTGTGGTCTCACGCCCTCACAGCCTCTGGGCCTTCACCGCTTGATTCCACTACCTGGGGAAGATGCATGTGAAGGATAAGGCTTTCATGTGCCTTGTGGAACTTGGTGATGTGCCATGATGTGCTTCTATGTGCCTTGGAGTTCTTCAAGGAAAACAAAGAAGAATGCTGGAGAGACTGATGGCTGAAAGCAGGTTTTGGGTTTTAGTTTGCTGAGCCCTTATAAAGGAACATTTTAACTTTTGTTTAGTTTTGCAATTCTGTACATATTCTCCAAAGAAGCTTTTTACGTATGGAATACAACCCTTCCAACCCTTCTCCTCATTCATCTGCCATTCCCCGTCCCATTCTCCATTAAGATATATTTTCTTCTTTTTTAAATGGTTCTTTATTTATTGGAAAGTCAGAGTTACACAGAGCGAGGAGAGGCAGAGAGAGAGAGAGAGAAAGAGAGAGAAAGAGAGAGAGAGGGTTCCATCCGATTACTCACTCGCCTACTGGCCTAAAAAGCAAGAGTTGCACCAATCTGAAGCCAGGAGACAGAGGCTTCCTCCATGTCTCCCATGCAGGAACAGTCGGCCAAGGGCTTGGGCCATCTTGTCCTGCTCTCCAAGGCCATAACAGAGAGCTAGATTGCAAGTGGAGCAGCCGGGTCTCAAACCAGTGCCCATACGGGATGCTGGCATTTCAGGACAGGGCGTTAACCCACTGCACCACAACGATGGCCCCTATACTACTTTTCTAAGATTTCCATATGAATTTGAAAGGTGCTGTTATGTAGAGGCACAGGGAGGGACGCATGAAGGGAGAGAGACTGAGAGAGAGAGAGAGAGAGAGAGAGAGAGGTTGTCCTTCCAATGGTTCACTCCCCAAATTGCCACAACACATGATCTGTGCCTATCCACATCCTTGAGCCAGAAGCTTCTTCCAGGTCTGCCATGTGTGTGCAGAGGCCCAAGGTTGCAAGCCACCTTGTCCTGCTTTCCCAGGCCATAGCAGAGAGCTGGATCGGAAGTCAAGCAGCTGGGACTTGAACCCGCGCCCATATGGGATGCCAGCACGGCAGGCGGCGTCTTTCCCTGCTCTGCCACAGTGCTGGCCCCTCCATGATGTGCTGGTATGTGCTTCCATTTCTGAAATGCAAACAAAGAAGGACGCTGGAAAGACTAAGAGTGGAAAATAGGTTTCTTTATTTGGTAAACCCTTAGAAAGGCATACTTTAATTTCCTTGGTTTAGTTTTACAGTTTTAATTTAGTTACTTTATTTCAAACAAGGTACACACACACACACACACACACACACAACTGTTTGAAAACACATTTCACAGTTAACTCTCCTAATGCAATTCATTCAGGACAGAGGTCCTGTGTGGGAGGTTAGTACGCTGTGATTTCAGTTGTGAGTTTAAGAAACACAAACTGTGGCGATTCTGGAGGACGAAGGGCTCCTGTTCAGGAGCTTGGGATGATCACACAATGTGGTTGATGCTTCAAGACAATGGTTGATTTCCAGAGGCTCCTAGTAGGTGCAACGAAACTCCCAGGGACTGTGACAACCTGAGGTCATACATTGTGGTAAGAGAGAGGGCCATGAGGTTCGCCCTCACGATTGACTTGGAGAAATCTGTCACCAAGACTTCCATGAGAGGTGATGGAGAGGAAAGCATGAAGCAGGATTGTTTGTAGCCAAAGGAGAAGGAGGCCATTATTCCCCATCTTTCTCAGCTGCTTCAGAATTCCTTCATGAAGCAGAGAGTTCTGTGCCTCCAATCTCAACAATTGCTTAGCGACATGACACGCTGGAAAGCACACATCTCGATCCAACATTGTGGCCTCACACAAAACACAGTCTCTCACCCCTTGCAAATGCAGAAGACATAGACATTTGGTTCCAACCTAAGCTTCCAATTCACACCTAGGACAGTTCATAAGGACAAACCCTTTGCCCTTGCAAATACAAACACTTAACTCGTGCACTGTCACCCAACCACATAATCGTGAAGTCCTCTTGCACTAACGTCAGCGGAACAGCAACAACAGAGGCCTCTTTGCAGGTTTGTTCTTCCTCTTGGGAGGTTTGCTCCTTCCTCCCGGACAAGGGAGGTTGCCAGGATTCATGGCTACCTGCTGAGTGATGTGCCCAGCTGCCCCGTGCAGCAGGGCCCTTTCCTGGTCAGGATGGTGCTTCCTCATCCCTGCGGCAGATCTTGCCTGGTGAATTACGATCGCATTGCTGGGCAGCGTGGGCTCCACTGTCCTGAGGCTGAATGCACTCCTTGGTCTGCTCTGGGCTTGGAGGGCTTGCCACGCATCCAAGGTCAAGTCCTGAGTTGTTTGCTCCAAGTGCTCCTCTGACTCTCCAGCTTCAAGAGGGGAAGGCCTTTCAAGCTCTCCTGGTGTATGGCCACGTGTGTTTGCAGCCTCCAAGTCGGAGGGTCCCCTGCCTGGAGACACTGTCCCATGTTCTCCTCCAACTCCACTCTTGCGGACATAAAATAGCACGTAGGCACTTTGATTCAGGACACAAGTGGTGTCACAGGCAGTGACCTTCGCATCATCCATTTTATACCAGTGGCCATTGCCAGCTTTGACATAGCAGAAGTAGTGTCCTGATTGACACCTCAAGCCAACGTGGACGAGAACCGCATAGAGAACATAGTCCAGTGGCCTCCCGTTCTGCTGAGACATGTAAGGTCTCATGTCCAGGCACTCGGGATAGTGCACTTGTCCTCCAAGTTTCTCACCCGTGAACTCAGAAAACCGTTTCAATACAAAGAGAAGCACCTTGCCAGCCGATTGCAAGGTGAGTGTCTTGGAAGCAGCTGTCTTCTGTAGGCAGGTAGCACAGTGATAGGCGTTTTCTCCAGCTAGCTCTTCAGGTTGCACCAAGTGCTGCAAAGCTTGCTCCACACTGTCGGCTGTCTTGATATCCAACGCGATCTCCAGGTAAGGGTCCAAGGTTTCTGAAATGCCTTGGCACTGGAGACATTGGATTTGAGACCTCCAGTGTCCTCCCACTATCTGCTGGGATGGAGATTGGTCCTCTTGGGGACCCACCCCGTCCGTGAGCCCAGGCAGACCTGCTGCCTTCAGGACATCCAGAGCAAACATCAGAAATTCGTGGGCGTCTTCCTGCCTGTTTGTGTGAAAGCCAGCAGCCAGCACTTGACAGGGCTGGATCACGTCGCCAGGACTGTGGAGGGCCCAGAGAAAGTGCGTTTCCACGGCACACAGAATGCAGCGATCCGAACGACGACAGCTTTGAGAATGCACCTGGGACAGCATATAGTTGGCGAGGGGTGGGGTATACGTGAGACACTGCAGGGCTGCATTCAGGTAGCAGGTGTTGCCCGTATTCTGCAGACCGGCCCCAATGCCATAAGGTCTCTTCCAGCTGCAGCTCAGAGAAGCTCCTCCACTGGGAGCCAGATGGGTCGCCCCCGAAGCCAAATCACTTTGCAGCGGGAGCTCTTTCTGAGGTGAGGGTGGTGATTTCCCTGGGAGACAAACACCACCATGAGTATCATCCCCCTCTGAGCTAGAATGGGAAAGTTGGCGTGTTGGCAAGTCATTAAAGTGGAACTCACCTTCCTTGAGAGGTGAAGCAGCCATCATGTCTCCAGGAGCCACTGTCACAAGGCAGCAAGATGCTTCCACCTCTGAGACTGGCATCCAAGGACCACCTGTTCCTCTCCCCCCTCCTTTTATAGTCCACACTGCATGCCACACCCTGGACCTGCTACAGGACCCACCCATCCGCTTCCAGCCCTTGATGGGATTAGGGGCTTTAGGGTGTGGTCTCACGCCCTCACAGCCTCTGGGCCTTCACCGCTTGATTCCACTACCTGGGGAAGATGCATGTGAAGGATAAGGCTTTCATGTGCCTTGTGGAACTTGGTGATGTGCCATGATGTGCTTCTATGTGCCTTGGAGTTCTTCAAGGAAAACAAAGAAGAATGCTGGAGAGACTGATGGCTGAAAGCAGGTTTTGGGTTTTAGTTTGCTGAGCCCTTATAAAGGAACATTTTAACTTTTGTTTAGTTGTGCAATTCTGTACATATTCTCCAAAGAAGCTTTTTACGTATGGAATACAACCCTTCCAACCCTTCTCCTCATTCATCTGCCATTCCCCGTCCCATTCTCCATTAAGATATATTTTCTTCTTTTTTAAATGGTTCTTTATTTATTGGAAAGTCAGAGTTACACAGAGCGAGGAGAGGCAGAGAGAGAGAGAGAGAAAGAGAGAGAGAGGGTTCCATCCGATTACTCACTCCCCTACTGGCCTAAAAAGCAAGAGTTGCACCAATCTGAAGCCAGGAGACAGAGGCTTCCTCCATGTCTCCCATGCAGGAACAGTCGGCCAAGGGCTTGGGCCATCTTGTCCTGCTCTCCAAGGCCATAACAGAGAGCTAGATTGCAAGTGGAGCAGCCGGGTCTCAAACCAGTGCCCATACGGGATGCTGGCATTTCAGGACAGGGCGTTAACCCACTGCACCACAACGATGGCCCCTATACTACTTTTCTAAGATTTCCATATGAATTTGAAAGGTGCTGTTATGTAGAGGCACAGGGAGGGACGCATGAAGGGAGAGAGACTGAGAGAGAGAGAGAGAGAGAGAGAGAGAGAGAGAGAAGTTGTCCTTCCAATGGTTCACTCCCCAAATTGCCACAACACATGATCTGTGCCTATCCACATCCTTGAGCCAGAAGCTTCTTCCAGGTCTGCCATGTGTGTGCAGAGGCCCAAGGTTGCAAGCCACCTTGTCCTGCTTTCCCAGGCCATAGCAGAGAGCTGGATCGGAAGTCAAGCAGCTGGGACTTGAACCCGCGCCCATATGGGATGCCAGCACGGCAGGCGGCGTCTTCCCCTGCTCTGCCACAGTGCCGGCCCCTCCATGATGTGCTGGTATGTGCTTCCATTTCTGAAATGCAAACAAAGAAGAACGCTGGAAAGACTAAGAGTGGAAAATAGGTTTCTTTATTTGGTAAACCCTTAGAAAGGCATACTTTAATTTCCTTGGTTTAGTTTTACAGTTTTAATTTAGTTACTTTATTTCAAACAAGGTACACACACACACACACACACACACAACTGTTTGAAAACACATTTCACAGTTAACTCTCCTAATGCAATTCATTCAGGACAGAGGTCCTGTGTGGGAGGTTAGTACGCTGTGATTTCAGTTGTGAGTTTAAGAAACACAAACTGTGGCGATTCTGGAGGACGAAGGGCTCCTGTTCAGGAGCTTGGGATGATCACACAATGTGGTTGATGCTTCAAGACAATGGTTGATTTCCAGAGGCTCCTAGTAGGTGCAACGAAACTCCCAGGGACTGTGACAACCTGAGGTCATACATTGTGGTAAGAGAGAGGGCCATGAGGTTCGCCCTCACGATTGACTTGGAGAAATCTGTCACCAAGACTTCCATGAGAGGTGATGGAGAGGAAAGCATGAAGCAGGATTGTTTGTAGCCAAAGGAGAAGGAGGCCATTATTCCCCATCTTTCTCAGCTGCTTCAGAATTCCTTCATGAAGCAGAGAGTTCTGTGCCTCCAATCTCAACAATTGCTTAGCGACATGACACGCTGGAAAGCACACATCTCGATCCAACATTGTGGCCTCACACAAAACACAGTCTCTCACCCCTTGCAAATGCAGAAGACATAGACATTTGGTTCCAACCTAAGCTTCCAATTCACACCTAGGACAGTTCATAAGGACAAACCCTTTGCCCTTGCAAATACAAACACTTAACTCGTGCACTGTCACCCAACCACATAATCGTGAAGTCCTCTTGCACTAACGTCAGCGGAACAGCAACAACAGAGGCCTCTTTGCAGGTTTGTTCTTCCTCTTGGGAGGTTTGCTCCTTCCTCCCGGACAAGGGAGGTTGCCAGGATTCATGGCTACCTGCTGAGTGATGTGCCCAGCTGCCCCGTGCAGCAGGGCCCTTTCCTGGTCAGGATGGTGCTTCCTCATCCCTGCGGCAGATCTTGCCTGGTGAATTACGATCGCATTGCTGGGCAGCGTGGGCTCCACTGTCCTGAGGCTGAATGCACTCCTTGGTGTGTTCTGGGCTTGGAGGGATTGCCACGCATCCAAGGTCAAGTCCTGAGTTGTTTGCTCCAAGTGCTCCTCTGACTCTCCAGCTTCAAGAGGGGAAGGCCTTTCAAGCTCTCCTGGTGTATGGCCACGTGTGTTTGCAGCCTCCAAGTCGGAGGGTTCCCTGCCTGGAGACACTGTCCCATGTTCTCCTCCAACTCCACTCTTGCGGACATAAAATAGCACGTAGGCACTTTGATTCAGGACACAAGTGGTGTCACAGGCAGTGACCTTCGCATCATCCATTTTATACCAGTGGCCACTGCCAGCTTTGACATAGCAGAAGTAGTGTCCTGATTGACACCTCAAGCCAACGTGGACGAGAACCGCATAGAGAACATAGTCCAGTGGCCTCCCGTTCTGCTGAGACATGTAAGGTCTCATGTCCAGGCACTCGGGATAGTGCACTTGTCCTCCAAGTTTCTCACCCGTGAACTCAGAAAACCGTTTCAATACAAAGAGAAGCACCTTGCCAGCCGATTGCAAGGTGAGTGTCTTGGAAGCAGCTGTCTTCTGTCGGCAGGTAGCACAGTGATAGGCATTTTCTCCAGCCAGCTCTTCAGGTTGCACCAAGTGCTGCAAAGCTTGCTCCACACTGTCGGCTGTCTTGATATCCAACGCGATCTCCAGGTAAGGGTCCAAGGTTTCTGAAATGCCTTGGCACTGGAGACATTGGATTTGAGACCTCCAGTGTCCTCCCACTATCTGCTGGGATGGAGATTGGTCCTCTTGGGGACCCACCCCGTCCGTGAGCCCAGGCAGACCTGCTGCCTTCAGGACATCCAGAGCAAACATCAGAAATTCGTGGGCGTCTTCCTGCCTGTTTGTGTGAAAGCCAGCAGCCAGCACTTGACAGGGCTGGATCACGTCGCCAGGACTGTGCAGGGCCCAGAGAAAGTGCGTTTCCACGGCACACAGAATGCAGCGATCCGAACGACGACAGCTTTGAGAATGCACCTGGGACAGCATATAGTTGGCGAGGGGTGGGGTATACGTGAGACACTGCAGGGCTGCATTCAGGTAGCAGGTGTTGCCCGTATTCTGCAGACCGGCCCCAATGCCATAAGGTCTCTTCCAGCTGCAGCTCAGAGAAGCTCCTCCACTGGGAGCCAGATGGGTCGCCCCCGAAGCCAAATCACTTTGCAGCGGGAGCTCTTTCTGAGGTGAGGGTGGTGATTTCCCTGGGAGACAAACACCACCATGAGTATCATCCCCCTCTGAGCTAGAATGGGAAAGTTGGCGTGTTGGCAAGTCATTAAAGTGGAACTCACCTTCCTTGAGAGGTGAAGCAGCCATCATGTCTCCAGGAGCCACTGTCACAAGGCAGCAAGATGCTTCCACCTCTGAGACTGGCATCCAAGGACCACCTGTTCCTCTCCCCCCTCCTTTTATAGTCCACACTGCATGCCACACCCTGGACCTGCTACAGGACCCACCCATCCGCTTCCAGCCCTTGATGGGATTAGGGGCTTTAGGGTGTGGTCTCACGCCCTCACAGCCTCTGGGCCTTCACCGCTTGATTCCACTACCTGGGGAAGATGCATGTGAAGGATAAGGCTTTCATGTGCCTTGTGGAACTTGGTGATGTGCCATGATGTGCTTCTATGTGCCTTGGAGTTCTTCAAGGAAAACAAAGAAGAATGCTGGAGAGACTGATGGCTGAAAGCAGGTTTTGGGTTTTAGTTTGCTGAGCCCTTATAAAGGAACATTTTAACTTTTGTTTAGTTGTGCAATTCTGTACATATTCTCCAAAGAAGCTTTTTACGTATGGAATACAACCCTTCCAACCCTTCTCCTCATTCATCTGCCATTCCCCGTCCCATTCTCCATTAAGATATATTTTCTTCTTTTTTAAATGGTTCTTTATTTATTGGAAAGTCAGAGTTACACAGAGCGAGGAGAGGCAGAGAGAGAGAGAGAGAAAGAGAGAGAGAGGGTTCCATCCGATTACTCACTCCCCTACTGGCCTAAAAAGCAAGAGTTGCACCAATCTGAAGCCAGGAGACAGAGGCTTCCTCCATGTCTCCCATGCAGGAACAGTCGGCCAAGGGCTTGGGCCATCTTGTCCTGCTCTCCAAGGCCATAACAGAGAGCTAGATTGCAAGTGGAGCAGCCGGGTCTCAAACCAGTGCCCATACGGGATGCTGGCATTTCAGGACAGGGCGTTAACCCACTGCACCACAACGATGGCCCCTATACTACTTTTCTAAGATTTCCATATGAATTTGAAAGGTGCTGTTATGTAGAGGCACAGGGAGGGACGCATGAAGGGAGAGAGACTGAGAGAGAGAGAGAGAGAGAGAGAGAGGTTGTCCTTCCAATGGTTCACTCCCCAAATTGCCACAACACGTGATCTGTGCCTATCCACATCCTTGAGCCAGAAGCTTCTTCCAGGTCTGCCATGTGTGTGCAGAGGCCCAAGGTTGCAAGCCACCTTGTCCTGCTTTCCCAGGCCATAGCAGAGAGCTGGATCGGAAGTCAAGCAGCTGGGACTTGAACCCGCGCCCATATGGGATGCCAGCACGGCAGGCGGCGTCTTTCCCTGCTCTGCCACAGTGCTGGCCCCTCCATGATGTGCTGGTATGTGCTTCCATTTCTGAAATGCAAACAAAGAAGGACGCTGGAAAGACTAAGAGTGGAAAATAGGTTTCTTTATTTGGTAAACCCTTAGAAAGGCATACTTTAATTTCCTTGGTTTAGTTTTACAGTTTTAATTTAGTTACTTTATTTCAAACAAGGTACACACACACACACACACACACACAACTGTTTGAAAACACATTTCACAGTTAACTCTCCTAATGCAATTCATTCAGGACAGAGGTCCTGTGTGGGAGGTTAGTACGCTGTGATTTCAGTTGTGAGTTTAAGAAACACAAACTGTGGCGTTTCTGGAGGATGAAGGGCTCCTGTTCAGGAGCTTGGGATGATCACACAATGTGGTTGATGCTTCAAGACAATGGTTGATTTCCAGAGGCTCCTAGTAGGTGCAACGAAACTCCCAGGGACTGTGACAACCTGAGGTCATACATTGTGGTAAGAGAGAGGGCCATGAGGTTCGCCCTCACGATTGACTTGGAGAAATCTGTCACCAAGACTTCCATGAGAGGTGATGGAGAGGAAAGCATGAAGCAGGATTGTTTGTAGCCAAAGGAGAAGGAGGCCATTATTCCCCATCTTTCTCAGCTGCTTCAGAATTCCTTCATGAAGCAGAGAGTTCTGTGCCTCCAATCTCAACAATTGCTTAGCGACATGACACGCTGGAAAGCACACATCTCGATCCAACATTGTGGCCTCACACAAAACACAGTCTCTCACCCCTTGCAAATGCAGAAGACATAGACATTTGGTTCCAACCTAAGCTTCCAATTCACACCTAGGACAGTTCATAAGGACAAACCCTTTGCCCTTGCAAATACAAACACTTAACTCGTGCACTGTCACCCAACCACATAATCGTGAAGTCCTCTTGCACTAACGTCAGCGGAACAGCAACAACAGAGGCCTCTTTGCAGGTTTGTTCTTCCTCTTGGGAGGTTTGCTCCTTCCTCCCGGACAAGGGAGGTTGCCAGGATTCATGGCTACCTGCTGAGTGATGTGCCCAGCTGCCCCGTGCAGCAGGGCCCTTTCCTGGTCAGGATGGTGCTTCCTCATCCCTGCGGCAGATCTTGCCTGGTGAATTACGATCGCATTGCTGGGCAGCGTGGGCTCCACTGTCCTGAGGCTGAATGCACTCCTTGGTCTGCTCTGGGCTTGGAGGGCTTGCCACGCATCCAAGGTCAAGTCCTGAGTTGTTTGCTCCAAGTGCTCCTCTGACTCTCCAGCTTCAAGAGGGGAAGGCCTTTCAAGCTCTCCTGGTGTATGGCCACGTGTGTTTGCAGCCTCCAAGTCGGAGGGTCCCCTGCCTGGAGACACTGTCCCATGTTCTCCTCCAACTCCACTCTTGCGGACATAAAATAGCACGTAGGCACTTTGATTCAGGACACAAGTGGTGTCACAGGCAGTGACCTTCGCATCATCCATTTTATACCAGTGGCCACTGCCAGCTTTGACATAGCAGAAGTAGTGTCCTGATTGACACCTCAAGCCAACGTGGACGAGAACCGCATAGAGAACATAGTCCAGTGGCCTCCCGTTCTGCTGAGACATGTAAGGTCTCATGTCCAGGCACTCGGGATAGTGCACTTGTCCTCCAAGTTTCTCACCCGTGAACTCAGAAAACCGTTTCAATACAAAGAGAAGCACCTTGCCAGCCGATTGCAAGGTGAGTGTCTTGGAAGCAGCTGTCTTCTGTAGGCAGGTAGCACAGTGATAGGCGTTTTCTCCAGCTAGCTCTTCAGGTTGCACCAAGTGCTGCAAAGCTTGCTCCACACTGTCGGCTGTCTTGATATCCAACGCGATCTCCAGGTAAGGGTCCAAGGTTTCTGAAATGCCTTGGCACTGGAGACATTGGATTTGAGACCTCCAGTGTCCTCCCACTATCTGCTGGGATGGAGATTGGTCCTCTTGGGGACCCACCCCGTCCGTGAGCCCAGGCAGACCTGCTGCCTTCAGGACATCCAGAGCAAACATCAGAAATTCGTGGGCGTCTTCCTGCCTGTTTGTGTGAAAGCCAGCAGCCAGCACTTGACAGGGCTGGATCACGTCGCCAGGACTGTGCAGGGCCCAGAGAAAGTGCGTTTCCACGGCACACAGAATGCAGCGATCCGAACGACGACAGCTTTGAGAATGCACCTGGGACAGCATATAGTTGGCGAGGGGTGGGGTATACGTGAGACACTGCAGGGCTGCATTCAGGTAGCAGGTGTTGCCCGTATTCTGCAGACCGGCCCCAATGCCATAAGGTCTCTTCCAGCTGCAGCTCAGAGAAGCTCCTCCACTGGGAGCCAGATGGGTCGCCCCCGAAGCCAAATCACTTTGCAGCGGGAGCTCTTTCTGAGGTGAGGGTGGTGATTTCCCTGGGAGACAAACACCACCATGAGTATCATCCCCCTCTGAGCTAGAATGGGAAAGTTGGCGTGTTGGCAAGTCATTAAAGTGGAACTCACCTTCCTTGAGAGGTGAAGCAGCCATCATGTCTCCAGGAGCCACTGTCACAAGGCAGCAAGATGCTTCCACCTCTGAGACTGGCATCCAAGGACCACCTGTTCCTCTCCCCCCTCCTTTTATAGTCCACACTGCATGCCACACCCTGGACCTGCTACAGGACCCACCCATCCGCTTCCAGCCCTTGATGGGATTAGGGGCTTTAGGGTGTGGTCTCACGCCCTCACAGCCTCTGGGCCTTCACCGCTTGATTCCACTACCTGGGGAAGATGCATGTGAAGGATAAGGCTTTCATGTGCCTTGTGGAACTTGGTGATGTGCCATGATGTGCTTCTATGTGCCTTGGAGTTCTTCAAGGAAAACAAAGAAGAATGCTGGAGAGACTGATGGCTGAAAGCAGGTTTTGGGTTTTAGTTTGCTGAGCCCTTATAAAGGAACATTTTAACTTTTGTTTAGTTGTGCAATTCTGTACATATTCTCCAAAGAAGCTTTTTACGTATGGAATACAACCCTTCCAACCCTTCTCCTCATTCATCTGCCATTCCCCGTCCCATTCTCCATTAAGATATATTTTCTTCTTTTTTAAATGGTTCTTTATTTATTGGAAAGTCAGAGTTACACAGAGCGAGGAGAGGCAGAGAGAGAGAGAGAGAAAGAGAGAGAGAGGGTTCCATCCGATTACTCACTCCCCTACTGGCCTAAAAAGCAAGAGTTGCACCAATCTGAAGCCAGGAGACAGAGGCTTCCTCCATGTCTCCCATGAAGGAACAGTCGGCCAAGGGCTTGGGCCATCTTGTCCTGCTCTCCAAGGCCATAACAGAGAGCTAGATTGCAAGTGGAGCAGCCGGGTCTCAAACCAGTGCCCATACGGGATGCTGGCATTTCAGGACAGGGCGTTAACCCACTGCACCACAACGATGGCCCCTATACTACTTTTCTAAGATTTCCATATGAATTTGAAAGGTGCTGTTATGTAGAGGCACAGGGAGGGACGCATGAAGGGAGAGAGACTGAGAGAGAGAGAGAGAGAGAGAGAGAGAGAGAGAGAGAGGTTGTCCTTCCAATGGTTCACTCCCCAAATTGCCACAACACATGATCTGTGCCTATCCACATCCTTGAGCCAGAAGCTTCTTCCAGGTCTGCCATGTGTGTGCAGAGGCCCAAGGTTGCAAGCCACCTTGTCCTGCTTTCCCAGGCCATAGCAGAGAGCTGGATCGGAAGTCAAGCAGCTGGGACTTGAACCCGCGCCCATATGGGATGCCAGCACGGCAGGCGGCGTCTTCCCCTGCTCTGCCACAGTGCCGGCCCCTCCATGATGTGCTGGTATGTGCTTCCATTTCTGAAATGCAAACAAAGAAGAACGCTGGAAAGACTAAGAGTGGAAAATAGGTTTCTTTATTTGGTAAACCCTTAGAAAGGCATACTTTAATTTCCTTGGTTTAGTTTTACAGTTTTAATTTAGTTACTTTATTTCAAACAAGGTACACACACACACACACACACACACAACTGTTTGAAAACACATTTCACAGTTAACTCTCCTAATGCAATTCATTCAGGACAGAGGTCCTGTGTGGGAGGTTAGTACGCTGTGATTTCAGTTGTGAGTTTAAGAAACACAAACTGTGGCGATTCTGGAGGACGAAGGGCTCCTGTTCAGGAGCTTGGGATGATCACACAATGTGGTTGATGCTTCAAGACAATGGTTGATTTCCAGAGGCTCCTAGTAGGTGCAACGAAACTCCCAGGGACTGTGACAACCTGAGGTCATACATTGTGGTAAGAGAGAGGGCCATGAGGTTCGCCCTCACGATTGACTTGGAGAAATCTGTCACCAAGACTTCCATGAGAGGTGATGGAGAGGAAAGCATGAAGCAGGATTGTTTGTAGCCAAAGGAGAAGGAGGCCATTATTCCCCATCTTTCTCAGCTGCTTCAGAATTCCTTCATGAAGCAGAGAGTTCTGTGCCTCCAATCTCAACAATTGCTTAGCGACATGACACGCTGGAAAGCACACATCTCGATCCAACATTGTGGCCTCACACAAAACACAGTCTCTCACCCCTTGCAAATGCAGAAGACATAGACATTTGGTTCCAACCTAAGCTTCCAATTCACACCTAGGACAGTTCATAAGGACAAACCCTTTGCCCTTGCAAATACAAACACTTAACTCGTGCACTGTCACCCAACCACATAATCGTGAAGTCCTCTTGCACTAACGTCAGCGGAACAGCAACAACAGAGGCCTCTTTGCAGGTTTGTTCTTCCTCTTGGGAGGTTTGCTCCTTCCTCCCGGACAAGGGAGGTTGCCAGGATTCATGGCTACCTGCTGAGTGATGTGCCCAGCTGCCCCGTGCAGCAGGGCCCTTTCCTGGTCAGGATGGTGCTTCCTCATCCCTGCGGCAGATCTTGCCTGGTGAATTACGATCGCATTGCTGGGCAGCGTGGGCTCCACTGTCCTGAGGCTGAATGCACTCCTTGGTCTGCTCTGGGCTTGGAGGGCTTGCCACGCATCCAAGGTCAAGTCCTGAGTTGTTTGCTCCAAGTGCTCCTCTGACTCTCCAGCTTCAAGAGGGGAAGGCCTTTCAAGCTCTCCTGGTGTATGGCCACGTGTGTTTGCAGCCTCCAAGTCGGAGGGTCCCCTGCCTGGAGACACTGTCCCATGTTCTCCTCCAACTCCACTCTTGCGGACATAAAATAGCACGTAGGCACTTTGATTCAGGACACAAGTGGTGTCACAGGCAGTGACCTTCGCATCATCCATTTTATACCAGTGGCCACTGCCAGCTTTGACATAGCAGAAGTAGTGTCCTGATTGACACCTCAAGCCAACGTGGACGAGAACCGCATAGAGAACATAGTCCAGTGGCCTCCCGTTCTGCTGAGACATGTAAGGTCTCATGTCCAGGCACTCGGGATAGTGCACTTGTCCTCCAAGTTTCTCACCCGTGAACTCAGAAAACCGTTTCAATACAAAGAGAAGCACCTTGCCAGCCGATTGCAAGGTGAGTGTCTTGGAAGCAGCTGTCTTCTGTCGGCAGGTAGCACAGTGATAGGCATTTTCTCCAGCCAGCTCTTCAGGTTGCACCAAGTGCTGCAAAGCTTGCTCCACACTGTCGGCTGTCTTGATATCCAACGCGATCTCCAGGTAAGGGTCCAAGGTTTCTGAAATGCCTTGGCACTGGAGACATTGGATTTGAGACCTCCAGTGTCCTCCCACTATCTGCTGGGATGGAGATTGGTCCTCTTGGGGACCCACCCCGTCCGTGAGCCCAGGCAGACCTGCTGCCTTCAGGACATCCAGAGCAAACATCAGAAATTCGTGGGCGTCTTCCTGCCTGTTTGTGTGAAAGCCAGCAGCCAGCACTTGACAGGGCTGGATCACGTCGCCAGGACTGTGCAGGGCCCAGAGAAAGTGCGTTTCCACGGCACACAGAATGCAGCGATCCGAACGACGACAGCTTTGAGAATGCACCTGGGACAGCATATAGTTGGCGAGGGGTGGGGTATACGTGAGACACTGCAGGGCTGCATTCAGGTAGCAGGTGTTGCCCGTATTCTGCAGACCGGCCCCAATGCCATAAGGTCTCTTCCAGCTGCAGCTCAGAGAAGCTCCTCCACTGGGAGCCAGATGGGTCGCCCCCGAAGCCAAATCACTTTGCAGCGGGAGCTCTTTCTGAGGTGAGGGTGGTGATTTCCCTGGGAGACAAACACCACCATGAGTATCATCCCCCTCTGAGCTAGAATGGGAAAGTTGGCGTGTTGGCAAGTCATTAAAGTGGAACTCACCTTCCTTGAGAGGTGAAGCAGCCATCATGTCTCCAGGAGCCACTGTCACAAGGCAGCAAGATGCTTCCACCTCTGAGACTGGCATCCAAGGACCACCTGTTCCTCTCCCCCCTCCTTTTATAGTCCACACTGCATGCCACACCCTGGACCTGCTACAGGACCCACCCATCCGCTTCCAGCCCTTGATGGGATTAGGGGCTTTAGGGTGTGGTCTCACGCCCTCACAGCCTCTGGGCCTTCACCGCTTGATTCCACTACCTGGGGAAGATGCATGTGAAGGATAAGGCTTTCATGTGCCTTGTGGAACTTGGTGATGTGCCATGATGTGCTTCTATGTGCCTTGGAGTTCTTCAAGGAAAACAAAGAAGAATGCTGGAGAGACTGATGGCTGAAAGCAGGTTTTGGGTTTTAGTTTGCTGAGCCCTTATAAAGGAACATTTTAACTTTTGTTTAGTTTTGCAATTCTGTACATATTCTCCAAAGAAGCTTTTTACGTATGGAATACAACCCTTCCAACCCTTCTCCTCATTCATCTGCCATTCCCCGTCCCATTCTCCATTAAGATATATTTTCTTCTTTTTTAAATGGTTCTTTATTTATTGGAAAGTCAGAGTTACACAGAGCGAGGAGAGGCAGAGAGAGAGAGAGAGAAAGAGAGAGAGAGGGTTCCATCCGATTACTCACTCCCCTACTGGCCTAAAAAGCAAGAGTTGCACCAATCTGAAGCCAGGAGACAGAGGCTTCCTCCATGTCTCCCATGCAGGAACAGTCGGCCAAGGGCTTGGGCCATCTTGTCCTGCTCTCCAAGGCCATAACAGAGAGCTAGATTGCAAGTGGAGCAGCCGGGTCTCAAACCAGTGCCCATACGGGATGCTGGCATTTCAGGACAGGGCGTTAACCCACTGCACCACAACGATGGCCCCTATACTACTTTTCTAAGATTTCCATATGAATTTGAAAGGTGCTGTTATGTAGAGGCACAGGGAGGGACGCATGAAGGGAGAGAGACTGAGAGAGAGAGAGAGAGAGAGAGACAGAGAGAGAGAGGTTGTCCTTCCAATGGTTCACTCCCCAAATTGCCACAACACATGATCTGTGCCTATCCACATCCTTGAGCCAGAAGCTTCTTCCAGGTCTGCCATGTGTGTGCAGAGGCCCAAGGTTGCAAGCCACCTTGTCCTGCTTTCCCAGGCCATAGCAGAGAGCTGGATCGGAAGTCAAGCAGCTGGGACTTGAACCCGCGCCCATATGGGATGCCAGCACGGCAGGCGGCGTCTTTCCCTGCTCTGCCACAGTGCTGGCCCCTCCATGATGTGCTGGTATGTGCTTCCATTTCTGAAATGCAAACAAAGAAGGACGCTGGAAAGACTAAGAGTGGAAAATAGGTTTCTTTATTTGGTAAACCCTTAGAAAGGCATACTTTAATTTCCTTGGTTTAGTTTTACAGTTTTAATTTAGTTACTTTATTTCAAACAAGGTACACACACACACACACACACACACACAACTGTTTGAAAACACATTTCACAGTTAACTCTCCTAATGCAATTCATTCAGGACAGAGGTCCTGTGTGGGAGGTTAGTACGCTGTGATTTCAGTTGTGAGTTTAAGAAACACAAACTGTGGCGTTTCTGGAGGATGAAGGGCTCCTGTTCAGGAGCTTGGGATGATCACACAATGTGGTTGATGCTTCAAGACAATGGTTGATTTCCAGAGGCTCCTAGTAGGTGCAACGAAACTCCCAGGGACTGTGACAACCTGAGGTCATACATTGTGGTAAGAGAGAGGGCCATGAGGTTCGCCCTCACGATTGACTTGGAGAAATCTGTCACCAAGACTTCCATGAGAGGTGATGGAGAGGAAAGCATGAAGCAGGATTGTTTGTAGCCAAAGGAGAAGGAGGCCATTATTCCCCATCTTTCTCAGCTGCTTCAGAATTCCTTCATGAAGCAGAGAGTTCTGTGCCTCCAATCTCAACAATTGCTTAGCGACATGACACGCTGGAAAGCACACATCTCGATCCAACATTGTGGCCTCACACAAAACACAGTCTCTCACCCCTTGCAAATGCAGAAGACATAGACATTTGGTTCCAACCTAAGCTTCCAATTCACACCTAGGACACTTCATAAGGACAAACCCTTTGCCCTTGCAAATGCAAACACTTAACTCGTGCACTGTCACCCAACCACATAATCGTGAAGTCCTCTTGCACTAACGTCAGCGGAACAGCAACAACAGAGGCCTCTTTGCAGGTTTGTTCTTCCTCTTGGGAGGTTTGCTCCTTCCTCCCGGACAAGGGAGGTTGCCAGGATTCATGGCTACCTGCTGAGTGATGTGCCCAGCTGCCCCGTGCAGCAGGGCCCTTTCCTGGTCAGGATGGTGCTTCCTCATCCCTGCGGCAGATCTTGCCTGGTGAATTACCATCGCATTGCTGGGCAGCGTGGGCTCCACTGTCCTGAGGCTGAATGCACTCCTTGGTGTGTTCTGGGCTTGGAGGGATTGCCACGCATCCAAGGTCAAGTCCTGAGTTGTTTGCTCCAAGTGCTCCTCTGACTCTCCAGCTTCAAGAGGGGAAGGCCTTTCAAGCTCTCCTGGTGTATGGCCACGTGTGTTTGCAGCCTCCAAGTCGGAGGGTCCCCTGCCTGGAGACACTGTCCCATGTTCTCCTCCAACTCCACTCTTGCGGACATAAAATAGCACGTAGGCACTTTGATTCAGGACACAAGTGGTGTCACAGGCAGTGACCTTCGCATCATCCATTTTATACCAGTGGCCATTGCCAGCTTTGACATAGCAGAAGTAGTGTCCTGATTGACACCTCAAGCCAACGTGGACGAGAACCGCATAGAGAACATAGTCCAGTGGCCTCCCGTTCTGCTGAGACATGTAAGGTCTCATGTCCAGGCACTCGGGATAGTGCACTTGTCCTCCAAGTTTCTCACCCGTGAACTCAGAAAACCGTTTCAATACAAAGAGAAGCACCTTGCCAGCCGATTGCAAGGTGAGTGTCTTGGAAGCAGCTGTCTTCTGTAGGCAGGTAGCACAGTGATAGGCGTTTTCTCCAGCTAGCTCTTCAGGTTGCACCAAGTGCTGCAAAGCTTGCTCCACACTGTCGGCTGTCTTGATATCCAACGCGATCTCCAGGTAAGGGTCCAAGGTTTCTGAAATGCCTTGGCACTGGAGACATTGGATTTGAGACCTCCAGTGTCCTCCCACTATCTGCTGGGATGGAGATTGGTCCTCTTGGGGACCCACCCCGTCCGTGAGCCCAGGCAGACCTGCTGCCTTCAGGACATCCAGAGCAAACATCAGAAATTCGTGGGCGTCTTCCTGCCTGTTTGTGTGAAAGCCAGCAGCCAGCACTTGACAGGGCTGGATCACGTCGCCAGGACTGTGCAGGGCCCAGAGAAAGTGCGTTTCCACGGCACACAGAATGCAGCGATCCGAACGACGACAGCTTTGAGAATGCACCTGGGACAGCATATAGTTGGCGAGGGGTGGGGTATACGTGAGACACTGCAGGGCTGCATTCAGGTAGCAGGTGTTGCCCGTATTCTGCAGACCGGCCCCAATGCCATAAGGTCTCTTCCAGCTGCAGCTCAGAGAAGCTCCTCCACTGGGAGCCAGATGGGTCGCCCCCGAAGCCAAATCACTTTGCAGCGGGAGCTCTTTCTGAGGTGAGGGTGGTGATTTCCCTGGGAGACAAACACCACCATGAGTATCATCCCCCTCTGAGCTAGAATGGGAAAGTTGGCGTGTTGGCAAGTCATTAAAGTGGAACTCACCTTCCTTGAGAGGTGAAGCAGCCATCATGTCTCCAGGAGCCACTGTCACAAGGCAGCAAGATGCTTCCACCTCTGAGACTGGCATCCAAGGACCACCTGTTCCTCTCCCCCCTCCTTTTATAGTCCACACTGCATGCCACACCCTGGACCTGCTACAGGACCCACCCATCCGCTTCCAGCCCTTGATGGGATTAGGGGCTTTAGGGTGTGGTCTCACGCCCTCACAGCCTCTGGGCCTTCACCGCTTGATTCCACTACCTGGGGAAGATGCATGTGAAGGATAAGGCTTTCATGTGCCTTGTGGAACTTGGTGATGTGCCATGATGTGCTTCTATGTGCCTTGGAGTTCTTCAAGGAAAACAAAGAAGAATGCTGGAGAGACTGATGGCTGAAAGCAGGTTTTGGGTTTTAGTTTGCTGAGCCCTTATAAAGGAACATTTTAACTTTTGTTTAGTTTTGCAATTCTGTACATATTCTCCAAAGAAGCTTTTTACGTATGGAATACAACCCTTCCAACCCTTCTCCTCATTCATCTGCCATTCCCCGTCCCATTCTCCATTAAGATATATTTTCTTCTTTTTTAAATGGTTCTTTATTTATTGGAAAGTCAGAGTTACACAGAGCGAGGAGAGGCAGAGAGAGAGAGAGAGAAAGAGAGAGAAAGAGAGAGAAAGAGAGAGAGAGGGTTCCATCCGATTACTCACTCCCCTACTGGCCTAAAAAGCAAGAGTTGCACCAATCTGAAGCCAGGAGACAGAGGCTTCCTCCATGTCTCCCATGCAGGAACAGTCGGCCAAGGGCTTGGGCCATCTTGTCCTGCTCTCCAAGGCCATAACAGAGAGCTAGATTGCAAGTGGAGCAGCCGGGTCTCAAACCAGTGCCCATACGGGATGCTGGCATTTCAGGACAGGGCGTTAACCCACTGCACCACAACGATGGCCCCTATACTACTTTTCTAAGATTTCCATATGAATTTGAAAGGTGCTGTTATGTAGAGGCACAGGGAGGGACGCATGAAGGGAGAGAGACTGAGAGAGAGAGAGAGAGAGAGAGAGAGAGGTTGTCCTTCCAATGGTTCACTCCCCAAATTGCCACAACACATGATCTGTGCCTATCCACATCCTTGAGCCAGAAGCTTCTTCCAGGTCTGCCATGTGTGTGCAGAGGCCCAAGGTTGCAAGCCACCTTGTCCTGCTTTCCCAGGCCATAGCAGAGAGCTGGATCGGAAGTCAAGCAGCTGGGACTTGAACCGGCGCCCATATGGGATGCCAGCACGGCAGGCGGCGTCTTTCCCTGCTCTGCCACAGTGCCGGCCCCTCCATGATGTGCTGGTATGTGCTTCCATTTCTGAAATGCAAACAAAGAAGAACGCTGGAAAGACTAAGAGTGGAAAATAGGTTTCTTTATTTGGTAAACCCTTAGAAAGGCATACTTTAATTTCCTTGGTTTAGTTTTACAGTTTTAATTTAGTTACTTTATTTCAAACAAGGTACACACACACACACACACACACACAACTGTTTGAAAACACATTTCACAGTTAACTCTCCTAATGCAATTCATTCAGGACAGAGGTCCTGTGTGGGAGGTTAGTACGCTGTGATTTCAGTTGTGAGTTTAAGAAACACAAACTGTGGCGATTCTGGAGGACGAAGGGCTCCTGTTCAGGAGCTTGGGATGATCACACAATGTGGTTGATGCTTCAAGACAATGGTTGATTTCCAGAGGCTCCTAGTAGGTGCAACGAAACTCCCAGGGACTGTGACAACCTGAGGTCATACATTGTGGTAAGAGAGAGGGCCATGAGGTTCGCCCTCACGATTGACTTGGAGAAATCTGTCACCAAGACTTCCATGAGAGGTGATGGAGAGGAAAGCATGAAGCAGGATTGTTTGTAGCCAAAGGAGAAGGAGGCCATTATTCCCCATCTTTCTCAGCTGCTTCAGAATTCCTTCATGAAGCAGAGAGTTCTGTGCCTCCAATCTCAACAATTGCTTAGCGACATGACACGCTGGAAAGCACACATCTCGATCCAACATTGTGGCCTCACACAAAACACAGTCTCTCACCCCTTGCAAATGCAGAAGACATAGACATTTGGTTCCAACCTAAGCTTCCAATTCACACCTAGGACAGTTCATAAGGACAAACCCTTTGCCCTTGCAAATACAAACACTTAACTCGTGCACTGTCACCCAACCACATAATCGTGAAGTCCTCTTGCACTAACGTCAGCGGAACAGCAACAACAGAGGCCTCTTTGCAGGTTTGTTCTTCCTCTTGGGAGGTTTGCTCCTTCCTCCCGGACAAGGGAGGTTGCCAGGATTCATGGCTACCTGCTGAGTGATGTGCCCAGCTGCCCCGTGCAGCAGGGCCCTTTCCTGGTCAGGATGGTGCTTCCTCATCCCTGCGGCAGATCTTGCCTGGTGAATTACGATCGCATTGCTGGGCAGCGTGGGCTCCACTGTCCTGAGGCTGAATGCACTCCTTGGTCTGTTCTGGGCTTGGAGGGCTTGCCACGCATCCAAGGTCAAGTCCTGAGTTGTTTGCTCCAAGTGCTCCTCTGACTCTCCAGCTTCAAGAGGGGAAGGCCTTTCAAGCTCTCCTGGTGTATGGCCACGTGTGTTTGCAGCCTCCAAGTCGGAGGGTCCCCTGCCTGGAGACACTGTCCCATGTTCTCCTCCAACTCCACTCTTGCGGACATAAAATAGCACGTAGGCACTTTGATTCAGGACACAAGTGGTGTCACAGGCAGTGACCTTCGCATCATCCATTTTATACCAGTGGCCACTGCCAGCTTTGACATAGCAGAAGTAGTGTCCTGATTGACACCTCAAGCCAACGTGGACGAGAACCGCATAGAGAACATAGTCCAGTGGCCTCCCGTTCTGCTGAGACATGTAAGGTCTCATGTCCAGGCACTCGGGATAGTGCACTTGTCCTCCAAGTTTCTCACCCGTGAACTCAGAAAACCGTTTCAATACAAAGAGAAGCACCTTGCCAGCCGATTGCAAGGTGAGTGTCTTGGAAGCAGCTGTCTTCTGTCGGCAGGTAGCACAGTGATAGGCATTTTCTCCAGCCAGCTCTTCAGGTTGCACCAAGTGCTGCAAAGCTTGCTCCACACTGTCGGCTGTCTTGATATCCAACGCGATCTCCAGGTAAGGGTCCAAGGTTTCTGAAATGCCTTGGCACTGGAGACATTGGATTTGAGACCTCCAGTGTCCTCCCACTATCTGCTGGGATGGAGATTGGTCCTCTTGGGGACCCACCCCGTCCGTGAGCCCAGGCAGACCTGCTGCCTTCAGGACATCCAGAGCAAACATCAGAAATTCGTGGGCGTCTTCCTGCCTGTTTGTGTGAAAGCCAGCAGCCAGCACTTGACAGGGCTGGATCACGTCGCCAGGACTGTGCAGGGCCCAGAGAAAGTGCGTTTCCACGGCACACAGAATGCAGCGATCCGAACGACGACAGCTTTGAGAATGCACCTGGGACAGCATATAGTTGGCGAGGGGTGGGGTATACGTGAGACACTGCAGGGCTGCATTCAGGTAGCAGGTGTTGCCCGTATTCTGCAGACCGGCCCCAATGCCATAAGGTCTCTTCCAGCTGCAGCTCAGAGAAGCTCCTCCACTGGGAGCCAGATGGGTCGCCCCCGAAGCCAAATCACTTTGCAGCGGGAGCTCTTTCTGAGGTGAGGGTGGTGATTTCCCTGGGAGACAAACACCACCATGAGTATCATCCCCCTCTGAGCTAGAATGGGAAAGTTGGCGTGTTGGCAAGTCATTAAAGTGGAACTCACCTTCCTTGAGAGGTGAAGCAGCCATCATGTCTCCAGGAGCCACTGTCACAAGGCAGCAAGATGCTTCCACCTCTGAGACTGGCATCCAAGGACCACCTGTTCCTCTCCCCCCTCCTTTTATAGTCCACACTGCATGCCACACCCTGGACCTGCTACAGGACCCACCCATCCGCTTCCAGCCCTTGATGGGATTAGGGGCTTTAGGGTGTGGTCTCACGCCCTCACAGCCTCTGGGCCTTCACCGCTTGATTCCACTACCTGGGGAAGATGCATGTGAAGGATAAGGCTTTCATGTGCCTTGTGGAACTTGGTGATGTGCCATGATGTGCTTCTATGTGCCTTGGAGTTCTTCAAGGAAAACAAAGAAGAATGCTGGAGAGACTGATGGCTGAAAGCAGGTTTTGGGTTTTAGTTTGCTGAGCCCTTATAAAGGAACATTTTAACTTTTGTTTAGTTTTGCAATTCTGTACATATTCTCCAAAGAAGCTTTTTACGTATGGAATACAACCCTTCCAACCCTTCTCCTCATTCATCTGCCATTCCCCGTCCCATTCTCCATTAAGATATATTTTCTTCTTTTTTAAATGGTTCTTTATTTATTGGAAAGTCAGAGTTACACAGAGCGAGGAGAGGCAGAGAGAGAGAGAGAGAAAGAGAGAGAAAGAGAGAGAAAGAGAGAGAGAGGGTTCCATCCGATTACTCACTCCCCTACTGGCCTAAAAAGCAAGAGTTGCACCAATCTGAAGCCAGGAGACAGAGGCTTCCTCCATGTCTCCCATGCAGGAACAGTCGGCCAAGGGCTTGGGCCATCTTGTCCTGCTCTCCAAGGCCATAACAGAGAGCTAGATTGCAAGTGGAGCAGCCGGGTCTCAAACCAGTGCCCATACGGGATGCTGGCATTTCAGGACAGGGCGTTAACCCACTGCACCACAACGATGGCCCCTATACTACTTTTCTAAGATTTCCATATGAATTTGAAAGGTGCTGTTATGTAGAGGCACAGGGAGGGACGCATGAAGGGAGAGAGACTGAGAGAGAGAGAGAGAGAGAGAGAGAGGTTGTCCTTCCAATGGTTCACTCCCCAAATTGCCACAACACATGATCTGTGCCTATCCACATCCTTGAGCCAGAAGCTTCTTCCAGGTCTGCCATGTGTGTGCAGAGGCCCAAGGTTGCAAGCCACCTTGTCCTGCTTTCCCAGGCCATAGCAGAGAGCTGGATCGGAAGTCAAGCAGCTGGGACTTGAACCCGCGCCCATATGGGATGCCAGCACGGCAGGCGGCAGCTTTCCCTGCTCTGCCACAGTGCCGGCCCCTCCATGATGTGCTGGTATGTGCTTCCATTTCTGAAATGCAAACAAAGAAGAACGCTGGAAAGACTAAGAGTGGAAAATAGGTTTCTTTATTTGGTAAACCCTTAGAAAGGCATACTTTAATTTCCTTGGTTTAGTTTTACAGTTTTAATTTAGTTACTTTATTTCAAACAAGGTACACACACACACACACACACACACACACAACTGTTTGAAAACACATTTCACAGTTAACTCTCCTAATGCAATTCATTCAGGACAGAGGTCCTGTGTGGGAGGTTAGTACGCTGTGATTTCAGTTGTGAGTTTAAGAAACACAAACTGTGGCGATTCTGGAGGATGAAGGGCTCCTGTTCAGGAGCTTGGGATGATCACACAATGTGGTTGATGCTTCAAGACAATGGTTGATTTCCAGAGGCTCCTAGTAGGTGCAACGAAACTCCCAGGGACTGTGACAACCTGAGGTCATACATTGTGGTAAGAGAGAGGGCCATGAGGTTCGCCCTCACGATTGACTTGGAGAAATCTGTCACCAAGACTTCCATGAGAGGTGATGGAGAGGAAAGCATGAAGCAGGATTGTGTGTAGCCAAAGGAGAAGGAGGCCATTATTCCCCATCTTTCTCAGCTGCTTCAGAATTCCTTCATGAAGCAGAGAGTTCTGTGCCTCCAATCTCAACAATTGCTTAGCGACATGACACGCTGGAAAGCACACATCTCGATCCAACATTGTGGCCTCACACAAAACACAGTCTCTCACCCCTTGCAAATGCAGAAGACATAGACATTTGGTTCCAACCTAAGCTTCCAATTCACACCTAGGACAGTTCATAAGGACAAACCCTTTGCCCTTGCAAATACAAACACTTAACTCGTGCACTGTCACCCAACCACATAATCGTGAAGTCCTCTTGCACTAACGTCAGCGGAACAGCAACAACAGAGGCCTCTTTGCAGGTTTGTTCTTCCTCTTGGGAGGTTTGCTCCTTCCTCCCGGACAAGGGAGGTTGCCAGGATTCATGGCTACCTGCTGAGTGATGTGCCCAGCTGCCCCGTGCAGCAGGGCCCTTTCCTGGTCAGGATGGTGCTTCCTCATCCCTGCGGCAGATCTTGCCTGGTGAATTACGATCGCATTGCTGGGCAGCGTGGGCTCCACTGTCCTGAGGCTGAATGCACTCCTTGGTGTGTTCTGGGCTTGGAGGGATTGCCACGCATCCAAGGTCAAGTCCTGAGTTGTTTGCTCCAAGTGCTCCTCTGACTCTCCAGCTTCAAGAGGGGAAGGCCTTTCAAGCTCTCCTGGTGTATGGCCACGTGTGTTTGCAGCCTCCAAGTCGGAGGGTCCCCTGCCTGGAGACACTGTCCCATGTTCTCCTCCAACTCCACTCTTGCGGACATAAAATAGCACGTAGGCACTTTGATTCAGGACACAAGTGGTGTCACAGGCAGTGACCTTCGCATCATCCATTTTATACCAGTGGCCATTGCCAGCTTTGACATAGCAGAAGTAGTGTCCTGATTGACACCTCAAGCCAACGTGGACGAGAACCGCATAGAGAACATAGTCCAGTGGCCTCCCGTTCTGCTGAGACATGTAAGGTCTCATGTCCAGGCACTCGGGATAGTGCACTTGTCCTCCAAGTTTCTCACCCGTGAACTCAGAAAACCGTTTCAATACAAAGAGAAGCACCTTGCCAGCCGATTGCAAGGTGAGTGTCTTGGAAGCAGCTGTCTTCTGTAGGCAGGTAGCACAGTGATAGGCGTTTTCTCCAGCTAGCTCTTCAGGTTGCACCAAGTGCTGCAAAGCTTGCTCCACACTGTCGGCTGTCTTGATATCCAACGCGATCTCCAGGTAAGGGTCCAAGGTTTCTGAAATGCCTTGGCACTGGAGACATTGGATTTGAGACCTCCAGTGTCCTCCCACTATCTGCTGGGATGGAGATTGGTCCTCTTGGGGACCCACCCCGTCCGTGAGCCCAGGCAGACCTGCTGCCTTCAGGACATCCAGAGCAAACATCAGAAATTCGTGGGCGTCTTCCTGCCTGTTTGTGTGAAAGCCAGCAGCCAGCACTTGACAGGGCTGGATCACGTCGCCAGGACTGTGGAGGGCCCAGAGAAAGTGCGTTTCCACGGCACACAGAATGCAGCGATCCGAACGACGACAGCTTTGAGAATGCACCTGGGACAGCATATAGTTGGCGAGGGGTGGGGTATACGTGAGACACTGCAGGGCTGCATTCAGGTAGCAGGTGTTGCCCGTATTCTGCAGACCGGCCCCAATGCCATAAGGTCTCTTCCAGCTGCAGCTCAGAGAAGCTCCTCCACTGGGAGCCAGATGGGTCGCCCCCGAAGCCAAATCACTTTGCAGCGGGAGCTCTTTCTGAGGTGAGGGTGGTGATTTCCCTGGGAGACAAACACCACCATGAGTATCATCCCCCTCTGAGCTAGAATGGGAAAGTTGGCGTGTTGGCAAGTCATTAAAGTGGAACTCACCTTCCTTGAGAGGTGAAGCAGCCATCATGTCTCCAGGAGCCACTGTCACAAGGCAGCAAGATGCTTCCACCTCTGAGACTGGCATCCAAGGACCACCTGTTCCTCTCCCCCCTCCTTTTATAGTCCACACTGCATGCCACACCCTGGACCTGCTACAGGACCCACCCATCCGCTTCCAGCCCTTGATGGGATTAGGGGCTTTAGGGTGTGGTCTCACGCCCTCACAGCCTCTGGGCCTTCACCGCTTGATTCCACTACCTGGGGAAGATGCATGTGAAGGATAAGGCTTTCATGTGCCTTGTGGAACTTGGTGATGTGCCATGATGTGCTTCTATGTGCCTTGGAGTTCTTCAAGGAAAACAAAGAAGAATGCTGGAGAGACTGATGGCTGAAAGCAGGTTTTGGGTTTTAGTTTGCTGAGCCCTTATAAAGGAACATTTTAACTTTTGTTTAGTTTTGCAATTCTGTACATATTCTCCAAAGAAGCTTTTTACGTATGGAATACAACCCTTCCAACCCTTCTCCTCATTCATCTGCCATTCCCCGTCCCATTCTCCATTAAGATATATTTTCTTCTTTTTTAAATGGTTCTTTATTTATTGGAAAGTCAGAGTTACACAGAGCGAGGAGAGGCAGAGAGAGAGAGAGAGAAAGAGAGAGAAAGAGAGAGAGAGGGTTCCATCCGATTACTCACTCCCCTACTGGCCTAAAAAGCAAGAGTTGCACCAATCTGAAGCCAGGAGACAGAGGCTTCCTCCATGTCTCCCATGCAGGAACAGTCGGCCAAGGGCTTGGGCCATCTTGTCCTGCTCTCCAAGGCCATAACAGAGAGCTAGATTGCAAGTGGAGCAGCCGGGTCTCAAACCAGTGCCCATACGGGATGCTGGCATTTCAGGACAGGGCGTTAACCCACTGCACCACAACGATGGCCCCTATACTACTTTTCTAAGATTTCCATATGAATTTGAAAGGTGCTGTTATGTAGAGGCACAGGGAGGGACGCATGAAGGGAGAGAGACTGAGAGAGAGAGAGAGAGAGAGAGAGAGAGAGAGAGAGAGGTTGTCCTTCCAATGGTTCACTCCCCAAATTGCCACAACACGTGATCTGTGCCTATCCACATCCTTGAGCCAGAAGCTTCTTCCAGGTCTGCCATGTGTGTGCAGAGGCCCAAGGTTGCAAGCCACCTTGTCCTGCTTTCCCAGGCCATAGCAGAGAGCTGGATCGGAAGTCAAGCAGCTGGGACTTGAACCGGCGCCCATATGGGATGCCAGCACGGCAGGCGGCGGCTTTCCCTGCTCTGCCACAGTGCCGGCCCCTCCATGATGTGCTGGTATGTGCTTCCATTTCTGAAATGCAAACAAAGAAGAACGCTGGAAAGACTAAGAGTGGAAAATAGGTTTCTTTATTTGGTAAACCCTTAGAAAGGCATACTTTAATTTCCTTGGTTTAGTTTTACAGTTTTAATTTAGTTACTTTATTTCAAACAAGGTACACACACACACACACACACACACACACAACTGTTTGAAAACACATTTCACAGTTAACTCTCCTAATGCAATTCATTCAGGACAGAGGTCCTGTGTGGGAGGTTAGTACGCTGTGATTTCAGTTGTGAGTTTAAGAAACACAAACTGTGGCGATTCTGGAGGATGAAGGGCTCCTGTTCAGGAGCTTGGGATGATCACACAATGTGGTTGATGCTTCAAGACAATGGTTGATTTCCAGAGGCTCCTAGTAGGTGCAACGAAACTCCCAGGGACTGTGACAACCTGAGGTCATACATTGTGGTAAGAGAGAGGGCCATGAGGTTCGCCCTCACGATTGACTTGGAGAAATCTGTCACCAAGACTTCCATGAGAGGTGATGGAGAGGAAAGCATGAAGCAGGATTGTTTGTAGCCAAAGGAGAAGGAGGCCATTATTCCCCATCTTTCTCAGCTGCTTCAGAATTCCTTCATGAAGCAGAGAGTTCTGTGCCTCCAATCTCAACAATTGCTTAGCGACATGACACGCTGGAAAGCACACATCTCGATCCAACATTGTGGCCTCACACAAAACACAGTCTCTCACCCCTTGCAAATGCAGAAGACATAGACATTTGGTTCCAACCTAAGCTTCCAATTCACACCTAGGACAGTTCATAAGGACAAACCCTTTGCCCTTGCAAATGCAAACACTTAACTCGTGCACTGTCACCCAACCACATAATCGTGAAGTCCTCTTGCACTAACGTCAGCGGAACAGCAACAACAGAGGCCTCTTTGCAGGTTTGTTCTTCCTCTTGGGAGGTTTGCTCCTTCCTCCCGGACAAGGGAGGTTGCCAGGATTCATGGCTACCTGCTGAGTGATGTGCCCAGCTGCCCCGTGCAGCAGGGCCCTTTCCTGGTCAGGATGGTGCTTCCTCATCCCTGCGGCAGATCTTGCCTGGTGAATTACAATCGCATTGCTGGGCAGCGTGGGCTCCACTGTCCTGAGGCTGAATGCACTCCTTGGTGTGTTCTGGGCTTGGAGGGATTGCCACGCATCCAAGGTCAAGTCCTGAGTTGTTTGCTCCAAGTGCTCCTCTGACTCTCCAGCTTCAAGAGGGGAAGGCCTTTCAAGCTCTCCTGGTGTATGGCCATGTGTGTTTGCAGCCTCCAAGTCGGAGGGTCCCCTGCCTGGAGACACTGTCCCATGTTCTCCTCCAACTCCACTCTTGCGGACATAAAATAGCACGTAGGCACTTTGATTCAGGACACAAGTGGTGTCACAGGCAGTGACCTTCGCATCATCCATTTTATACCAGTGGCCACTGCCAGCTTTGACATAGCAGAAGTAGTGTCCTGATTGACACCTCAAGCCAACGTGGACGAGAACCGCATAGAGAACATAGTCCAGTGGCCTCCCGTTCTGCTGAGACATGTAAGGTCTCATGTCCAGGCACTCGGGATAGTGCACTTGTCCTCCAAGTTTCTCACCCGTGAACTCAGAAAACCGTTTCAATACAAAGAGAAGCACCTTGCCAGCCGATTGCAAGGTGAGTGTCTTGGAAGCAGCTGTCTTCTGTAGGCAGGTAGCACAGTGATAGGCGTTTTCTCCAGCTAGCTCTTCAGGTTGCACCAAGTGCTGCAAAGCTTGCTCCACACTGTCGGCTGTCTTGATATCCAACGCGATCTCCAGGTAAGGGTCCAAGGTTTCTGAAATGCCTTGGCACTGGAGACATTGGATTTGAGACCTCCAGTGTCCTCCCACTATCTGCTGGGATGGAGATTGGTCCTCTTGGGGACCCACCCCGTCCGTGAGCCCAGGCAGACCTGCTGCCTTCAGGACATCCAGAGCAAACATCAGAAATTCGTGGGCGTCTTCCTGCCTGTTTGTGTGAAAGCCAGCAGCCAGCACTTGACAGGGCTGGATCACGTCGCCAGGACTGTGCAGGGCCCAGAGAAAGTGCGTTTCCACGGCACACAGAATGCAGCGATCCGAACGACGACAGCTTTGAGAATGCACCTGGGACAGCATATAGTTGGCGAGGGGTGGGGTATACGTGAGACACTGCAGGGCTGCATTCAGGTAGCAGGTGTTGCCCGTATTCTGCAGACCGGCCCCAATGCCATAAGGTCTCTTCCAGCTGCAGCTCAGAGAAGCTCCTCCACTGGGAGCCAGATGGGTCGCCCCCGAAGCCAAATCACTTTGCAGCGGGAGCTCTTTCTGAGGTGAGGGTGGTGATTTCCCTGGGAGACAAACACCACCATGAGTATCATCCCCCTCTGAGCTAGAATGGGAAAGTTGGCATGTTGGCAAGTCATTAAAGTGGAACTCACCTTCCTTGAGAGGTGAAGCAGCCATCATGTCTCCAGGAGCCACTGTCACAAGGCAGCAAGATGCTTCCACCTCTGAGACTGGCATCCAAGGACCACCTGTTCCTCTCCCCCCTCCTTTTATAGTCCACACTGCATGCCACACCCTGGACCTGCTACAGGACCCACCCATCCGCTTCCAGCCCTTGATGGGATTAGGGGCTTTAGGGTGTGGTCTCACGCCCTCACAGCCTCTGGGCCTTCACCGCTTGATTCCACTACCTGGGGAAGATGCATGTGAAGGATAAGGCTTTCATGTGCCTTGTGGAACTTGGTGATGTGCCATGATGTGCTTCTATGTGCCTTGGAGTTCTTCAAGGAAAACAAAGAAGAATGCTGGAGAGACTGATGGCTGAAAGCAGGTTTTGGGTTTTAGTTTGCTGAGCCCTTATAAAGGAACATTTTAACTTTTGTTTAGTTGTGCAATTCTGTACATATTCTCCAAAGAAGCTTTTTACGTATGGAATACAACCCTTCCAACCCTTCTCCTCATTCATCTGCCATTCCCCGTCCCATTCTCCATTAAGATATATTTTCTTCTTTTTTAAATGGTTCTTTATTTATTGGAAAGTCAGAGTTACACAGAGCGAGGAGAGGCAGAGAGAGAGAGAGAGAAAGAGAGAGAGAGGGTTCCATCCGATTACTCACTCCCCTACTGGCCTAAAAAGCAAGAGTTGCACCAATCTGAAGCCAGGAGACAGAGGCTTCCTCCATGTCTCCCATGCAGGAACAGTCGGCCAAGGGCTTGGGCCATCTTGTCCTGCTCTCCAAGGCCATAACAGAGAGCTAGATTGCAAGTGGAGCAGCCGGGTCTCAAACCAGTGCCCATACGGGATGCTGGCATTTCAGGACAGGGCGTTAACCCACTGCACCACAACGATGGCCCCTATACTACTTTTCTAAGATTTCCATATGAATTTGAAAGGTGCTGTTATGTAGAGGCACAGGGAGGGACGCATGAAGGGAGAGAGACTGAGAGAGAGAGAGAGAGAGAGAGACAGAGAGAGAGAGGTTGTCCTTCCAATGGTTCACTCCCCAAATTGCCACAACACATGATCTGTGCCTATCCACATCCTTGAGCCAGAAGCTTCTTCCAGGTCTGCCATGTGTGTGCAGAGGCCCAAGGTTGCAAGCCACCTTGTCCTGCTTTCCCAGGCCATAGCAGAGAGCTGGATCGGAAGTCAAGCAGCTGGGACTTGAACCGGCGCCCATATGGGATGCCAGCACGGCAGGCGGCGGCTTTCCCTGCTCTGCCACAGTGCCGGCCCCTCCATGATGTGCTGGTATGTGCTTCCATTTCTGAAATGCAAACAAAGAAGAACGCTGGAAAGACTAAGAGTGGAAAATAGGTTTCTTTATTTGGTAAACCCTTAGAAAGGCATACTTTAATTTCCTTGGTTTAGTTTTACAGTTTTAATTTAGTTACTTTATTTCAAACAAGGTACACACACACACACACACACACAACTGTTTGAAAACACATTTCACAGTTAACTCTCCTAATGCAATTCATTCAGGACAGAGGTCCTGTGTGGGAGGTTAGTACGCTGTGATTTCAGTTGTGAGTTTAAGAAACACAAACTGTGGCGATTCTGGAGGATGAAGGGCTCCTGTTCAGGAGCTTGGGATGATCACACAATGTGGTTGATGCTTCAAGACAATGGTTGATTTCCAGAGGCTCCTAGTAGGTGCAACGAAACTCCCAGGGACTGTGACAACCTGAGGTCATACATTGTGGTAAGAGAGAGGGCCATGAGGTTCGCCCTCACGATTGACTTGGAGAAATCTGTCACCAAGACTTCCATGAGAGGTGATGGAGAGGAAAGCATGAAGCAGGATTGTGTGTAGCCAAAGGAGAAGGAGGCCATTATTCCCCATCTTTCTCAGCTGCTTCAGAATTCCTTCATGAAGCAGAGAGTTCTGTGCCTCCAATCTCAACAATTGCTTAGCGACATGACACGCTGGAAAGCACACATCTCGATCCAACATTGTGGCCTCACACAAAACACAGTCTCTCACCCCTTGCAAATGCAGAAGACATAGACATTTGGTTCCAACCTAAGCTTCCAATTCACACCTAGGACAGTTCATAAGGACAAACCCTTTGCCCTTGCAAATACAAACACTTAACTCGTGCACTGTCACCCAACCACATAATCGTGAAGTCCTCTTGCACTAACGTCAGCGGAACAGCAACAACAGAGGCCTCTTTGCAGGTTTGTTCTTCCTCTTGGGAGGTTTGCTCCTTCCTCCCGGACAAGGGAGGTTGCCAGGATTCATGGCTACCTGCTGAGTGATGTGCCCAGCTGCCCCGTGCAGCAGGGCCCTTTCCTGGTCAGGATGGTGCTTCCTCATCCCTGCGGCAGATCTTGCCTGGTGAATTACGATCGCATTGCTGGGCAGCGTGGGCTCCACTGTCCTGAGGCTGAATGCACTCCTTGGTGTGTTCTGGGCTTGGAGGGATTGCCACGCATCCAAGGTCAAGTCCTGAGTTGTTTGCTCCAAGTGCTCCTCTGACTCTCCAGCTTCAAGAGGGGAAGGCCTTTCAAGCTCTCCTGGTGTATGGCCACGTGTGTTTGCAGCCTCCAAGTCGGAGGGTCCCCTGCCTGGAGACACTGTCCCATGTTCTCCTCCAACTCCACTCTTGCGGACATAAAATAGCACGTAGGCACTTTGATTCAGGACACAAGTGGTGTCACAGGCAGTGACCTTCGCATCATCCATTTTATACCAGTGGCCATTGCCAGCTTTGACATAGCAGAAGTAGTGTCCTGATTGACACCTCAAGCCAACGTGGACGAGAACCGCATAGAGAACATAGTCCAGTGGCCTCCCGTTCTGCTGAGACATGTAAGGTCTCATGTCCAGGCACTCGGGATAGTGCACTTGTCCTCCAAGTTTCTCACCCGTGAACTCAGAAAACCGTTTCAATACAAAGAGAAGCACCTTGCCAGCCGATTGCAAGGTGAGTGTCTTGGAAGCAGCTGTCTTCTGTAGGCAGGTAGCACAGTGATAGGCGTTTTCTCCAGCTAGCTCTTCAGGTTGCACCAAGTGCTGCAAAGCTTGCTCCACACTGTCGGCTGTCTTGATATCCAACGCGATCTCCAGGTAAGGGTCCAAGGTTTCTGAAATGCCTTGGCACTGGAGACATTGGATTTGAGACCTCCAGTGTCCTCCCACTATCTGCTGGGATGGAGATTGGTCCTCTTGGGGACCCACCCCGTCCGTGAGCCCAGGCAGACCTGCTGCCTTCAGGACATCCAGAGCAAACATCAGAAATTCGTGGGCGTCTTCCTGCCTGTTTGTGTGAAAGCCAGCAGCCAGCACTTGACAGGGCTGGATCACGTCGCCAGGACTGTGGAGGGCCCAGAGAAAGTGCGTTTCCACGGCACACAGAATGCAGCGATCCGAACGACGACAGCTTTGAGAATGCACCTGGGACAGCATATAGTTGGCGAGGGGTGGGGTATACGTGAGACACTGCAGGGCTGCATTCAGGTAGCAGGTGTTGCCCGTATTCTGCAGACCGGCCCCAATGCCATAAGGTCTCTTCCAGCTGCAGCTCAGAGAAGCTCCTCCACTGGGAGCCAGATGGGTCGCCCCCGAAGCCAAATCACTTTGCAGCGGGAGCTCTTTCTGAGGTGAGGGTGGTGATTTCCCTGGGAGACAAACACCACCATGAGTATCATCCCCCTCTGAGCTAGAATGGGAAAGTTGGCGTGTTGGCAAGTCATTAAAGTGGAACTCACCTTCCTTGAGAGGTGAAGCAGCCATCATGTCTCCAGGAGCCACTGTCACAAGGCAGCAAGATGCTTCCACCTCTGAGACTGGCATCCAAGGACCACCTGTTCCTCTCCCCCCTCCTTTTATAGTCCACACTGCATGCCACACCCTGGACCTGCTACAGGACCCACCCATCCGCTTCCAGCCCTTGATGGGATTAGGGGCTTTAGGGTGTGGTCTCACGCCCTCACAGCCTCTGGGCCTTCACCGCTTGATTCCACTACCTGGGGAAGATGCATGTGAAGGATAAGGCTTTCATGTGCCTTGTGGAACTTGGTGATGTGCCATGATGTGCTTCTATGTGCCTTGGAGTTCTTCAAGGAAAACAAAGAAGAATGCTGGAGAGACTGATGGCTGAAAGCAGGTTTTGGGTTTTAGTTTGCTGAGCCCTTATAAAGGAACATTTTAACTTTTGTTTAGTTTTGCAATTCTGTACATATTCTCCAAAGAAGCTTTTTACGTATGGAATACAACCCTTCCAACCCTTCTCCTCATTCATCTGCCATTCCCCGTCCCATTCTCCATTAAGATATATTTTCTTCTTTTTTAAATGGTTCTTTATTTATTGGAAAGTCAGAGTTACACAGAGCGAGGAGAGGCAGAGAGAGAGAGAGAGAAAGAGAGAGAAAGAGAGAGAGAGGGTTCCATCCGATTACTCACTCCCCTACTGGCCTAAAAAGCAAGAGTTGCACCAATCTGAAGCCAGGAGACAGAGGCTTCCTCCATGTCTCCCATGCAGGAACAGTCGGCCAAGGGCTTGGGCCATCTTGTCCTGCTCTCCAAGGCCATAACAGAGAGCTAGATTGCAAGTGGAGCAGCCGGGTCTCAAACCAGTGCCCATACGGGATGCTGGCATTTCAGGACAGGGCGTTAACCCACTGCACCACAACGATGGCCCCTATACTACTTTTCTAAGATTTCCATATGAATTTGAAAGGTGCTGTTATGTAGAGGCACAGGGAGGGACGCATGAAGGGAGAGAGACTGAGAGAGAGAGAGAGAGAGAGAGAGAGAGAGAGAGGTTGTCCTTCCAATGGTTCACTCCCCAAATTGCCACAACACGTGATCTGTGCCTATCCACATCCTTGAGCCAGAAGCTTCTTCCAGGTCTGCCATGTGTGTGCAGAGGCCCAAGGTTGCAAGCCACCTTGTCCTGCTTTCCCAGGCCATAGCAGAGAGCTGGATCGGAAGTCAAGCAGCTGGGACTTGAACCCGCGCCCATATGGGATGCCAGCACGGCAGGCGGCGGCTTTCCCTGCTCTGCCACAGTGCCGGCCCCTCCATGATGTGCTGGTATGTGCTTCCATTTCTGAAATGCAAACAAAGAAGAACGCTGGAAAGACTAAGAGTGGAAAATAGGTTTCTTTATTTGGTAAACCCTTAGAAAGGCATACTTTAATTTCCTTGGTTTAGTTTTACAGTTTTAATTTAGTTACTTTATTTCAAACAAGGTACACACACACACACACACACACACACAACTGTTTGAAAACACATTTCACAGTTAACTCTCCTAATGCAATTCATTCAGGACAGAGGTCCTGTGTGGGAGGTTAGTACGCTGTGATTTCAGTTGTGAGTTTAAGAAACACAAACTGTGGCGATTCTGGAGGATGAAGGGCTCCTGTTCAGGAGCTTGGGATGATCACACAATGTGGTTGATGCTTCAAGACAATGGTTGATTTCCAGAGGCTCCTAGTAGGTGCAACGAAACTCCCAGGGACTGTGACAACCTGAGGTCATACATTGTGGTAAGAGAGAGGGCCATGAGGTTCGCCCTCACGATTGACTTGGAGAAATCTGTCACCAAGACTTCCATGAGAGGTGATGGAGAGGAAAGCATGAAGCAGGATTGTGTGTAGCCAAAGGAGAAGGAGGCCATTATTCCCCATCTTTCTCAGCTGCTTCAGAATTCCTTCATGAAGCAGAGAGTTCTGTGCCTCCAATCTCAACAATTGCTTAGCGACATGACACGCTGGAAAGCACACATCTCGATCCAACATTGTGGCCTCACACAAAACACAGTCTCTCACCCCTTGCAAATGCAGAAGACATAGACATTTGGTTCCAACCTAAGCTTCCAATTCACACCTAGGACAGTTCATAAGGACAAACCCTTTGCCCTTGCAAATACAAACACTTAACTCGTGCACTGTCACCCAACCACATAATCGTGAAGTCCTCTTGCACTAACGTCAGCGGAACAGCAACAACAGAGGCCTCTTTGCAGGTTTGTTCTTCCTCTTGGGAGGTTTGCTCCTTCCTCCCGGACAAGGGAGGTTGCCAGGATTCATGGCTACCTGCTGAGTGATGTGCCCAGCTGCCCCGTGCAGCAGGGCCCTTTCCTGGTCAGGATGGTGCTTCCTCATCCCTGCGGCAGATCTTGCCTGGTGAATTACGATCGCATTGCTGGGCAGCGTGGGCTCCACTGTCCTGAGGCTGAATGCACTCCTTGGTGTGTTCTGGGCTTGGAGGGATTGCCACGCATCCAAGGTCAAGTCCTGAGTTGTTTGCTCCAAGTGCTCCTCTGACTCTCCAGCTTCAAGAGGGGAAGGCCTTTCAAGCTCTCCTGGTGTATGGCCACGTGTGTTTGCAGCCTCCAAGTCGGAGGGTCCCCTGCCTGGAGACACTGTCCCATGTTCTCCTCCAACTCCACTCTTGCGGACATAAAATAGCACGTAGGCACTTTGATTCAGGACACAAGTGGTGTCACAGGCAGTGACCTTCGCATCATCCATTTTATACCAGTGGCCATTGCCAGCTTTGACATAGCAGAAGTAGTGTCCTGATTGACACCTCAAGCCAACGTGGACGAGAACCGCATAGAGAACATAGTCCAGTGGCCTCCCGTTCTGCTGAGACATGTAAGGTCTCATGTCCAGGCACTCGGGATAGTGCACTTGTCCTCCAAGTTTCTCACCCGTGAACTCAGAAAACCGTTTCAATACAAAGAGAAGCACCTTGCCAGCCGATTGCAAGGTGAGTGTCTTGGAAGCAGCTGTCTTCTGTCGGCAGGTAGCACAGTGATAGGCGTTTTCTCCAGCTAGCTCTTCAGGTTGCACCAAGTGCTGCAAAGCTTGCTCCACACTGTCGGCTGTCTTGATATCCAACGCGATCTCCAGGTAAGGGTCCAAGGTTTCTGAAATGCCTTGGCACTGGAGACATTGGATTTGAGACCTCCAGTGTCCTCCCACTATCTGCTGGGATGGAGATTGGTCCTCTTGGGGACCCACCCCGTCCGTGAGCCCAGGCAGACCTGCTGCCTTCAGGACATCCAGAGCAAACATCAGAAATTCGTGGGCGTCTTCCTGCCTGTTTGTGTGAAAGCCAGCAGCCAGCACTTGACAGGGCTGGATCACGTCGCCAGGACTGTGCAGGGCCCAGAGAAAGTGCGTTTCCACGGCACACAGAATGCAGCGATCCGAACGACGACAGCTTTGAGAATGCACCTGGGACAGCATATAGTTGGCGAGGGGTGGGGTATACGTGAGACACTGCAGGGCTGCATTCAGGTAGCAGGTGTTGCCCGTATTCTGCAGACCGGCCCCAATGCCATAAGGTCTCTTCCAGCTGCAGCTCAGAGAAGCTCCTCCACTGGGAGCCAGATGGGTCGCCCCCGAAGCCAAATCACTTTGCAGCGGGAGCTCTTTCTGAGGTGAGGGTGGTGATTTCCCTGGGAGACAAACACCACCATGAGTATCATCCCCCTCTGAGCTAGAATGGGAAAGTTGGCGTGTTGGCAAGTCATTAAAGTGGAACTCACCTTCCTTGAGAGGTGAAGCAGCCATCATGTCTCCAGGAGCCACTGTCACAAGGCAGCAAGATGCTTCCACCTCTGAGACTGGCATCCAAGGACCACCTGTTCCTCTCCCCCCTCCTTTTATAGTCCACACTGCATGCCACACCCTGGACCTGCTACAGGACCCACCCATCCGCTTCCAGCCCTTGATGGGATTAGGGGCTTTAGGGTGTGGTCTCACGCCCTCACAGCCTCTGGGCCTTCACCGCTTGATTCCACTACCTGGGGAAGATGCATGTGAAGGATAAGGCTTTCATGTGCCTTGTGGAACTTGGTGATGTGCCATGATGTGCTTCTATGTGCCTTGGAGTTCTTCAAGGAAAACAAAGAAGAATGCTGGAGAGACTGATGGCTGAAAGCAGGTTTTGGGTTTTAGTTTGCTGAGCCCTTATAAAGGAACATTTTAACTTTTGTTTAGTTTTGCAATTCTGTACATATTCTCCAAAGAAGCTTTTTACGTATGGAATACAACCCTTCCAACCCTTCTCCTCATTCATCTGCCATTCCCCGTCCCATTCTCCATTAAGATATATTTTCTTCTTTTTTAAATGGTTCTTTATTTATTGGAAAGTCAGAGTTACACAGAGCGAGGAGAGGCAGAGAGAGAGAGAGAGAAAGAGAGAGAAAGAGAGAGAGAGGGTTCCATCCGATTACTCACTCCCCTACTGGCCTAAAAAGCAAGAGTTGCACCAATCTGAAGCCAGGAGACAGAGGCTTCCTCCATGTCTCCCATGCAGGAACAGTCGGCCAAGGGCTTGGGCCATCTTGTCCTGCTCTCCAAGGCCATAACAGAGAGCTAGATTGCAAGTGGAGCAGCCGGGTCTCAAACCAGTGCCCATACGGGATGCTGGCATTTCAGGACAGGGCGTTAACCCACTGCACCACAACGATGGCCCCTATACTACTTTTCTAAGATTTCCATATGAATTTGAAAGGTGCTGTTATGTAGAGGCACAGGGAGGGACGCATGAAGGGAGAGAGACTGAGAGAGAGAGAGAGAGAGAGAGAGAGAGAGAGAGAGAGAGAGAGGTTGTCCTTCCAATGGTTCACTCCCCAAATTGCCACAACACGTGATCTGTGCCTATCCACATCCTTGAGCCAGAAGCTTCTTCCAGGTCTGCCATGTGTGTGCAGAGGCCCAAGGTTGCAAGCCACCTTGTCCTGCTTTCCCAGGCCATAGCAGAGAGCTGGATCGGAAGTCAAGCAGCTGGGACTTGAACCCGCGCCCATATGGGATGCCAGCACGGCAGGCGGCGGCTTTCCCTGCTCTGCCACAGTGCCGGCCCCTCCATGATGTGCTGGTATGTGCTTCCATTTCTGAAATGCAAACAAAGAAGAACGCTGGAAAGACTAAGAGTGGAAAATAGGTTTCTTTATTTGGTAAACCCTTAGAAAGGCATACTTTAATTTCCTTGGTTTAGTTTTACAGTTTTAATTTAGTTACTTTATTTCAAACAAGGTACACACACACACACACACACACACACACACAACTGTTTGAAAACACATTTCACAGTTAACTCTCCTAATGCAATTCATTCAGGACAGAGGTCCTGTGTGGGAGGTTAGTACGCTGTGATTTCAGTTGTGAGTTTAAGAAACACAAACTGTGGCGATTCTGGAGGATGAAGGGCTCCTGTTCAGGAGCTTGGGATGATCACACAATGTGGTTGATGCTTCAAGACAATGGTTGATTTCCAGAGGCTCCTAGTAGGTGCAACGAAACTCCCAGGGACTGTGACAACCTGAGGTCATACATTGTGGTAAGAGAGAGGGCCATGAGGTTCGCCCTCACGATTGACTTGGAGAAATCTGTCACCAAGACTTCCATGAGAGGTGATGGAGAGGAAAGCATGAAGCAGGATTGTTTGTAGCCAAAGGAGAAGGAGGCCATTATTCCCCATCTTTCTCAGCTGCTTCAGAATTCCTTCATGAAGCAGAGAGTTCTGTGCCTCCAATCTCAACAATTGCTTAGCGACATGACACGCTGGAAAGCACACATCTCGATCCAACATTGTGGCCTCACACAAAACACAGTCTCTCACCCCTTGCAAATGCAGAAGACATAGACATTTGGTTCCAACCTAAGCTTCCAATTCACACCTAGGACAGTTCATAAGGACAAACCCTTTGCCCTTGCAAATGCAAACACTTAACTCGTGCACTGTCACCCAACCACATAATCGTGAAGTCCTCTTGCACTAACGTCAGCGGAACAGCAACAACAGAGGCCTCTTTGCAGGTTTGTTCTTCCTCTTGGGAGGTTTGCTCCTTCCTCCCGGACAAGGGAGGTTGCCAGGATTCATGGCTACCTGCTGAGTGATGTGCCCAGCTGCCCCGTGCAGCAGGGCCCTTTCCTGGTCAGGATGGTGCTTCCTCATCCCTGCGGCAGATCTTGCCTGGTGAATTACAATCGCATTGCTGGGCAGCGTGGGCTCCACTGTCCTGAGGCTGAATGCACTCCTTGGTGTGTTCTGGGCTTGGAGGGATTGCCACGCATCCAAGGTCAAGTCCTGAGTTGTTTGCTCCAAGTGCTCCTCTGACTCTCCAGCTTCAAGAGGGGAAGGCCTTTCAAGCTCTCCTGGTGTATGGCCATGTGTGTTTGCAGCCTCCAAGTCGGAGGGTCCCCTGCCTGGAGACACTGTCCCATGTTCTCCTCCAACTCCACTCTTGCGGACATAAAATAGCACGTAGGCACTTTGATTCAGGACACAAGTGGTGTCACAGGCAGTGACCTTCGCATCATCCATTTTATACCAGTGGCCACTGCCAGCTTTGACATAGCAGAAGTAGTGTCCTGATTGACACCTCAAGCCAACGTGGACGAGAACCGCATAGAGAACATAGTCCAGTGGCCTCCCGTTCTGCTGAGACATGTAAGGTCTCATGTCCAGGCACTCGGGATAGTGCACTTGTCCTCCGAGTTTCTCACCCGTGAACTCAGAAAACCGTTTCAATACAAAGAGAAGCACCTTGCCAGCCGATTGCAAGGTGAGTGTCTTGGAAGCAGCTGTCTTCTGTCGGCAGGTAGCACAGTGATAGGCATTTTCTCCAGCCAGCTCTTCAGGTTGCACCAAGTGCTGCAAAGCTTGCTCCACACTGTCGGCTGTCTTGATATCCAACGCGATCTCCAGGTAAGGGTCCAAGGTTTCTGAAATGCCTTGGCACTGGAGACATTGGATTTGAGACCTCCAGTGTCCTCCCACTATCTGCTGGGATGGAGATTGGTCCTCTTGGGGACCCACCCCATCCGTGAGCCCAGGCAGACCTGCTGCCTTCAGGACATCCAGAGCAAACATCAGAAATTCGTGGGCGTCTTCCTGCCTGTTTGGGTGAAAGCCAGCAGCCAGCACTTGACAGGGCTGGATCACGTCGCCAGGACTGTGCAGGGCCCAGAGAAAGTGCGTTTCCACGGCACACAGAATGCAGCGATCCGAACGACGACAGCTTTGAGAATGCACCTGGGACAGCATATAGTTGGCGAGGGGTGGGGTATACGTGAGACACTGCAGGGCTGCATTCAGGTAGCAGGTGTTGCCCGTATTCTGCAGACCGGCCCCAATGCCATAAGGTCTCTTCCAGCTGCAGCTCAGAGAAGCTCCTCCACTGGGAGCCAGATGGGTCGCCCCCGAAGCCAAATCACTTTGCAGCGGGAGCTCTTTCTGAGGTGAGGGTGGTGATTTCCCTGGGAGACAAACACCACCATGAGTATCATCCCCCTCTGAGCTAGAATGGGAAAGTTGGCGTGTTGGCAAGTCATTAAAGTGGAACTCACCTTCCTTGAGAGGTGAAGCAGCCATCATGTCTCCAGGAGCCACTGTCACAAGGCAGCAAGATGCTTCCACCTCTGAGACTGGCATCCAAGGACCACCTGTTCCTCTCCCCCCTCCTTTTATAGTCCACACTGCATGCCACACCCTGGACCTGCTACAGGACCCACCCATCCGCTTCCAGCCCTTGATGGGATTAGGGGCTTTAGGGTGTGGTCTCACGCCCTCACAGCCTCTGGGCCTTCACCGCTTGATTCCACTACCTGGGGAAGATGCATGTGAAGGATAAGGCTTTCATGTGCCTTGTGGAACTTGGTGATGTGCCATGATGTGCTTCTATGTGCCTTGGAGTTCTTCAAGGAAAACAAAGAAGAATGCTGGAGAGACTGATGGCTGAAAGCAGGTTTTGGGTTTTAGTTTGCTGAGCCCTTATAAAGGAACATTTTAACTTTTGTTTAGTTTTGCAATTCTGTACATATTCTCCAAAGAAGCTTTTTACGTATGGAATACAACCCTTCCAACCCTTCTCCTCATTCATCTGCCATTCCCCGTCCCATTCTCCATTAAGATATATTTTCTTCTTTTTTAAATGGTTCTTTATTTATTGGAAAGTCAGAGTTACACAGAGCGAGGAGAGGCAGAGAGAGAGAGAGAGAAAGAGAGAGAAAGAGAGAGAGAGGGTTCCATCCGATTACTCACTCCCCTACTGGCCTAAAAAGCAAGAGTTGCACCAATCTGAAGCCAGGAGACAGAGGCTTCCTCCATGTCTCCCATGCAGGAACAGTCGGCCAAGGGCTTGGGCCATCTTGTCCTGCTCTCCAAGGCCATAACAGAGAGCTAGATTGCAAGTGGAGCAGCCGGGTCTCAAACCAGTGCCCATAGGGGATGCTGGCATTTCAGGACAGGGCGTTAACCCACTGCACCACAACGATGGCCCCTATACTACTTTTCTAAGATTTCCATATGAATTTGAAAGGTGCTGTTATGTAGAGGCACAGGGAGGGACGCATGAAGGGAGAGAGACTGAGAGAGAGAGAGAGAGAGAGAGAGAGAGAGAGGTTGTCCTTCCAATGGTTCACTCCCCAAATTGCCACAACACATGATCTGTGCCTATCCACATCCTTGAGCCAGAAGCTTCTTCCAGGTCTGCCATGTGTGTGCAGAGGCCCAAGGTTGCAAGCCACCTTGTCCTGCTTTCCCAGGCCATAGCAGAGAGCTGGATCAGAAGTCAAGCAGCTGGGACTTGAACCCGCGCCCATATGGGATGCCAGCACGGCAGGCGGCGGCTTTCCCTGCTCTGCCACAGTGCCGGCCCCTCCATGATGTGCTGGTATGTGCTTCCATTTCTGAAATGCAAACAAAGAAGAACGCTGGAAAGACTAAGAGTGGAAAATAGGTTTCTTTATTTGGTAAACCCTTAGAAAGGCATACTTTAATTTCCTTGGTTTAGTTTTACAGTTTTAATTTAGTTACTTTATTTCAAACAAGGTACACACACACACACACACACACACAACTGTTTGAAAACACATTTCACAGTTAACTCTCCTAATGCAATTCATTCAGGACAGAGGTCCTGTGTGGGAGGTTAGTACGCTGTGATTTCAGTTGTGAGTTTAAGAAACACAAACTGTGGCGATTCTGGAGGATGAAGGGCTCCTGTTCAGGAGCTTGGGATGATCACACAATGTGGTTGATGCTTCAAGACAATGGTTGATTTCCAGAGGCTCCTAGTAGGTGCAACGAAACTCCCAGGGACTGTGACAACCTGAGGTCATACATTGTGGTAAGAGAGAGGGCCATGAGGTTCGCCCTCACGATTGACTTGGAGAAATCTGTCACCAAGACTTCCATGAGAGGTGATGGAGAGGAAAGCATGAAGCAGGATTGTGTGTAGCCAAAGGAGAAGGAGGCCATTATTCCCCATCTTTCTCAGCTGCTTCAGAATTCCTTCATGAAGCAGAGAGTTCTGTGCCTCCAATCTCAACAATTGCTTAGCGACATGACACGCTGGAAAGCACACATCTCGATCCAACATTGTGGCCTCACACAAAACACAGTCTCTCACCCCTTGCAAATGCAGAAGACATAGACATTTGGTTCCAACCTAAGCTTCCAATTCACACCTAGGACAGTTCATAAGGACAAACCCTTTGCCCTTGCAAATACAAACACTTAACTCGTGCACTGTCACCCAACCACATAATCGTGAAGTCCTCTTGCACTAACGTCAGCGGAACAGCAACAACAGAGGCCTCTTTGCAGGTTTGTTCTTCCTCTTGGGAGGTTTGCTCCTTCCTCCCGGACAAGGGAGGTTGCCAGGATTCATGGCTACCTGCTGAGTGATGTGCCCAGCTGCCCCGTGCAGCAGGGCCCTTTCCTGGTCAGGATGGTGCTTCCTCATCCCTGCGGCAGATCTTGCCTGGTGAATTACGATCGCATTGCTGGGCAGCGTGGGCTCCACTGTCCTGAGGCTGAATGCACTCCTTGGTGTGTTCTGGGCTTGGAGGGCTTGCCACGCATCCAAGGTCAAGTCCTGAGTTGTTTGCTCCAAGTGCTCCTCTGACTCTCCAGCTTCAAGAGGGGAAGGCCTTTCAAGCTCTCCTGGTGTATGGCCACGTGTGTTTGCAGCCTCCAAGTCGGAGGGTCCCCTGCCTGGAGACACTGTCCCATGTTCTCCTCCAACTCCACTCTTGCGGACATAAAATAGCACGTAGGCACTTTGATTCAGGACACAAGTGGTGTCACAGGCAGTGACCTTCGCATCATCCATTTTATACCAGTGGCCACTGCCAGCTTTGACATAGCAGAAGTAGTGTCCTGATTGACACCTCAAGCCAACGTGGACGAGAACCGCATAGAGAACATAGTCCAGTGGCCTCCCGTTCTGCTGAGACATGTAAGGTCTCATGTCCAGGCACTCGGGATAGTGCACTTGTCCTCCAAGTTTCTCACCCGTGAACTCAGAAAACCGTTTCAATACAAAGAGAAGCACCTTGCCAGCCGATTGCAAGGTGAGTGTCTTGGAAGCAGCTGTCTTCTGTCGGCAGGTAGCACAGTGATAGGCATTTTCTCCAGCCAGCTCTTCAGGTTGCACCAAGTGCTGCAAAGCTTGCTCCACACTGTCGGCTGTCTTGATATCCAACGCGATCTCCAGGTAAGGGTCCAAGGTTTCTGAAATGCCTTGGCACTGGAGACATTGGATTTGAGACCTCCAGTGTCCTCCCACTATCTGCTGGGATGGAGATTGGTCCTCTTGGGGACCCACCCCGTCCGTGAGCCCAGGCAGACCTGCTGCCTTCAGGACATCCAGAGCAAACATCAGAAATTCGTGGGCATCTTCCTGCCTGTTTGGGTGAAAGCCAGCAGCCAGCACTTGACAGGGCTGGATCACGTCGCCAGGACTGTGCAGGGCCCAGAGAAAGTGCGTTTCCACGGCACACAGAATGCAGCGATCCGAACGACGACAGCTTTGAGAATGCACCTGGGACAGCATATAGTTGGCGAGGGGTGGGGTATACGTGAGACACTGCAGGGCTGCATTCAGGTAGCAGGTGTTGCCCGTATTCTGCAGACCGGCCCCAATGCCATAAGGTCTCTTCCAGCTGCAGCTCAGAGAAGCTCCTCCACTGGGAGCCAGATGGGTCGCCCCCGAAGCCAAATCACTTTGCAGCGGGAGCTCTTTCTGAGGTGAGGGTGGTGATTTCCCTGGGAGACAAACACCACCATGAGTATCATCCCCCTCTGAGCTAGAATGGGAAAGTTGGCGTGTTGGCAAGTCATTAAAGTGGAACTCACCTTCCTTGAGAGGTGAAGCAGCCATCATGTCTCCAGGAGCCACTGTCACAAGGCAGCAAGATGCTTCCACCTCTGAGACTGGCATCCAAGGACCACCTGTTCCTCTCCCCCCTCCTTTTATAGTCCACACTGCATGCCACACCCTGGACCTGCTACAGGACCCACCCATCCGCTTCCAGCCCTTGATGGGATTAGGGGCTTTAGGGTGTGGTCTCACGCCCTCACAGCCTCTGGGCCTTCACCGCTTGATTCCACTACCTGGGGAAGATGCATGTGAAGGATAAGGCTTTCATGTGCCTTGTGGAACTTGGTGATGTGCCATGATGTGCTTCTATGTGCCTTGGAGTTCTTCAAGGAAAACAAAGAAGAATGCTGGAGAGACTGATGGCTGAAAGCAGGTTTTGGGTTTTAGTTTGCTGAGCCCTTATAAAGGAACATTTTAACTTTTGTTTAGTTGTGCAATTCTGTACATATTCTCCAAAGAAGCTTTTTACGTATGGAATACAACCCTTCCAACCCTTCTCCTCATTCATCTGCCATTCCCCGTCCCATTCTCCATTAAGATATATTTTCTTCTTTTTTAAATGGTTCTTTATTTATTGGAAAGTCAGAGTTACACAGAGCGAGGAGAGGCAGAGAGAGAGAGAGAAAGAGAGAGAAAGAGAGAGAGAGGGTTCCATCCGATTACTCACTCCCCTACTGGCCTAAAAAGCAAGAGTTGCACCAATCTGAAGCCAGGAGACAGAGGCTTCCTCCATGTCTCCCATGCAGGAACAGTCGGCCAAGGGCTTGGGCCATCTTGTCCTGCTCTCCAAGGCCATAACAGAGAGCTAGATTGCAAGTGGAGCAGCCGGGTCTCAAACCAGTGCCCATACGGGATGCTGGCATTTCAGGACAGGGCGTTAACCCACTGCACCACAACGATGGCCCCTATACTACTTTTCTAAGATTTCCATATGAATTTGAAAGGTGCTGTTATGTAGAGGCACAGGGAGGGACGCATGAAGGGAGAGAGACTGAGAGAGAGAGAGAGAGAGAGAGAGAGAGAGAGAGAGAGGTTGTCCTTCCAATGGTTCACTCCCCAAATTGCCACAACACATGATCTGTGCCTATCCACATCCTTGAGCCAGAAGCTTCTTCCAGGTCTGCCATGTGTGTGCAGAGGCCCAAGGTTGCAAGCCACCTTGTCCTGCTTTCCCAGGCCATAGCAGAGAGCTGGATCGGAAGTCAAGCAGCTGGGACTTGAACCCGCGCCCATATGGGATGCCAGCACGGCAGGCGGCGGCTTTCCCTGCTCTGCCACAGTGCCGGCCCCTCCATGATGTGCTGGTATGTGCTTCCATTTCTGAAATGCAAACAAAGAAGAACGCTGGAAAGACTAAGAGTGGAAAATAGGTTTCTTTATTTGGTAAACCCTTAGAAAGGCATACTTTAATTTCCTTGGTTTAGTTTTACAGTTTTAATTTAGTTACTTTATTTCAAACAAGGTACACACACACACACACACACACACACAACTGTTTGAAAACACATTTCACAGTTAACTCTCCTAATGCAATTCATTCAGGACAGAGGTCCTGTGTGGGAGGTTAGTACGCTGTGATTTCAGTTGTGAGTTTAAGAAACACAAACTGTGGCGATTCTGGAGGATGAAGGGCTCCTGTTCAGGAGCTTGGGATGATCACACAATGTGGTTGATGCTTCAAGACAATGGTTGATTTCCAGAGGCTCCTAGTAGGTGCAACGAAACTCCCAGGGACTGTGACAACCTGAGGTCATACATTGTGGTAAGAGAGAGGGCCATGAGGTTCGCCCTCACGATTGACTTGGAGAAATCTGTCACCAAGACTTCCATGAGAGGTGATGGAGAGGAAAGCATGAAGCAGGATTGTGTGTAGCCAAAGGAGAAGGAGGCCATTATTCCCCATCTTTCTCAGCTGCTTCAGAATTCCTTCATGAAGCAGAGAGTTCTGTGCCTCCAATCTCAACAATTGCTTAGCGACATGACACGCTGGAAAGCACACATTTCGATCCAACATTGTGGCCTCACACAAAACACAGTCTCTCACCCCTTGCAAATGCAGAAGACATAGACATTTGGTTCCAACCTAAGCTTCCAATTCACACCTAGGACAGTTCATAAGGACAAACCCTTTGCCCTTGCAAATGCAAACACTTAACTCGTGCACTGTCACCCAACCACATAATCGTGAAGTCCTCTTGCACTAACGTCAGCGGAACAGCAACAACAGAGGCCTCTTTGCAGGTTTGTTCTTCCTCTTGGGAGGTTTGCTCCTTCCTCCCGGACAAGGGAGGTTGCCAGGATTCATGGCTACCTGCTGAGTGATGTGCCCAGCTGCCCCGTGCAGCAGGGCCCTTTCCTGGTCAGGATGGTGCTTCCTCATCCCTGCGGCAGATCTTGCCTGGTGAATTACGATCGCATTGCTGGGCAGCGTGGGCTCCACTGTCCTGAGGCTGAATGCACTCCTTGGTGTGTTCTGGGCTTGGAGGGCTTGCCACGCATCCAAGGTCAAGTCCTGAGTTGTTTGCTCCAAGTGCTCCTCTGACTCTCCAGCTTCAAGAGGGGAAGGCCTTTCAAGCTCTCCTGGTGTATGGCCACGTGTGTTTGCAGCCTCCAAGTCGGAGGGTCCCCTGCCTGGAGACACTGTCCCATGTTCTCCTCCAACTCCACTCTTGCGGACATAAAATAGCACGTAGGCACTTTGATTCAGGACACAAGTGGTGTCACAGGCAGTGACCTTCGCATCATCCATTTTATACCAGTGGCCACTGCCAGCTTTGACATAGCAGAAGTAGTGTCCTGATTGACACCTCAAGCCAACGTGGACGAGAACCGCATAGAGAACATAGTCCAGTGGCCTCCCGTTCTGCTGAGACATGTAAGGTCTCATGTCCAGGCACTCGGGATAGTGCACTTGTCCTCCAAGTTTCTCACCCGTGAACTCAGAAAACCGTTTCAATACAAAGAGAAGCACCTTGCCAGCCGATTGCAAGGTGAGTGTCTTGGAAGCAGCTGTCTTCTGTCGGCAGGTAGCACAGTGATAGGCATTTTCTCCAGCCAGCTCTTCAGGTTGCACCAAGTGCTGCAAAGCTTGCTCCACACTGTCGGCTGTCTTGATATCCAACGCGATCTCCAGGTAAGGGTCCAAGGTTTCTGAAATGCCTTGGCACTGGAGACATTGGATTTGAGACCTCCAGTGTCCTCCCACTATCTGCTGGGATGGAGATTGGTCCTCTTGGGGACCCACCCCGTCCGTGAGCCCAGGCAGACCTGCTGCCTTCAGGACATCCAGAGCAAACATCAGAAATTCGTGGGCGTCTTCCTGCCTGTTTGTGTGAAAGCCAGCAGCCAGCACTTGACAGGGCTGGATCACGTCGCCAGGACTGTGCAGGGCCCAGAGAAAGTGCGTTTCCACGGCACACAGAATGCAGCGATCCGAACGACGACAGCTTTGAGAATGCACCTGGGACAGCATATAGTTGGCGAGGGGTGGGGTATACGTGAGACACTGCAGGGCTGCATTCAGGTAGCAGGTGTTGCCCGTATTCTGCAGACCGGCCCCAATGCCATAAGGTCTCTTCCAGCTGCAGCTCAGAGAAGCTCCTCCACTGGGAGCCAGATGGGTCGCCCCCGAAGCCAAATCACTTTGCAGCGGGAGCTCTTTCTGAGGTGAGGGTGGTGATTTCCCTGGGAGACAAACACCACCATGAGTATCATCCCCCTCTGAGCTAGAATGGGAAAGTTGGCGTGTTGGCAAGTCATTAAAGTGGAACTCACCTTCCTTGAGAGGTGAAGCAGCCATCATGTCTCCAGGAGCCACTGTCACAAGGCAGCAAGATGCTTCCACCTCTGAGACTGGCATCCAAGGACCACCTGTTCCTCTCCCCCCTCCTTTTATATTCCACACTGCATGCCACACCCTGGACCTGCTACAGGACCCACCCATCCGCTTCCAGCCCTTGATGGGATTAGGGGCTTTAGGGTATGGTCTCATGCCCTCACAGCCTCTGGGCCTTCACCGCTTGATTCCACTACCTGGGGAAGATGCATGTGAAGGATAAGGCTTTCATGTGCCTTGTGAAACTTGGTGATGTGCCATGATGTGCTTCTATGTGCCTTGGAGTTCTTCAAGGAAAACAAAGAAGAATGCTGGAGAGACTGATGGCTGAAAGCAGGTTTTGGGTTTTAGTTTGCTGAGCCCTTATAAAGGAACATTTTAACTTTTGTTTAGTTTTGCAATTCTGTACATATTCTCCAAAGAAGCTTTTTACGTATGGAATACAACCCTTCCAACCCTTCTCCTCATTCATCTGCCATTCCCCGTCCCATTCTCCATTAAGATATATTTTCTTCTTTTTTAAATGGTTCTTTATTTATTGGAAAGTCAGAGTTACACAGAGCGAGGAGAGGCAGAGAGAGAGAGAGAGAAAGAGAGAGAAAGAGAGAGAGAGGGTTCCATCCAATTACTCACTCCCCTACTGGCCTAAAAAGCAAGAGTTGCACCAATCTGAAGCCAGGAGACAGAGGCTTCCTCCATGTCTCCCATGCAGGAACAGTCGGCCAAGGGCTTGGGCCATCTTGTCCTGCTCTCCAAGGCCATAACAGAGAGCTAGATTGCAAGTGGAGCAGCCGGGTCTCAAACCAGTGCCCATACGGGATGCTGGCATTTCAGGACAGGGCGTTAACCCACTGCACCACAACGATGGCCCCTATACTACTTTTCTAAGATTTCCATATGAATTTGAAAGGTGCTGTTATGTAGAGGCACAGGGAGGGACGCATGAAGGGAGAGAGACTGAGAGAGAGAGAGAGAGAGAGAGAGAGAGAGAGAGGTTGTCCTTCCAATGGTTCACTCCCCAAATTGCCACAACACATGATCTGTGCCTATCCACATCCTTGAGCCAGAAGCTTCTTCCAGGTCTGCCATGTGTGTCCAGGGGCCCAAGGTTGCAAGCCACCTTGTCCTGCTTTCCCAGGCCATAGCAGAGAGCTGGATCGGAAGTCAAGCAGCTGGGACTTGAACCCGCGCCCATATGGGATGCCAGCACGGCAGGCGGCGGCTTTCCCTGCTCTGCCACAGTGCCGGCCCCTCCATGATGTGCTGGTATGTGCTTCCATTTCTGAAATGCAAACAAAGAAGAACGCTGGAAAGACTAAGAGTGGAAAATAGGTTTCTTTATTTGGTAAACCCTTAGAAAGGCATACTTTAATTTCCTTGGTTTAGTTTTTTTTTATCTTTTTATTTAATGAATATAAATTTCCAAAGTACGACTCATGGATTACAATGGCTTCCCCCCCCCATACCGTCCCTCCCACCCACAACCCTCCCCTTTCACATTCCCTCTCCCCTTCCATTCACCTCAAGATTCATTTTCGATTATCTTAATATACAGAAGATCAGCTTAGTATACATTAAGTAATGATTTCAACAGTTTGCTCCCACTCAGTAACATAAAGTGAAAAATAATAGATGATATTTTTTTAAATGATGATGAAATCAGATCAGACCTATTGTCATGTTTAATCCCAGTGAGAGTCAAGTTGGGAATTGATTGTTTCTTTTTTTTTCTTTTTTTCTTTTTTTTACAGAAGATCAGTTTAGTGTACATTAAGTAAAGATTTCAACCGTTTGCACCCCCATAGAAACACAAAGTGAAATATACTATTTGAGTACTCATTATAGCATTAAGCCTCAGTGTACACACATTAAGGACAGAGATCCTACATGAGGAGTAAGTGCACAGTGACTCCTGTTGTTGACTTTACTAATTGACACTCCTGTTCATGGCATCAGTAATCTCCCTATGCACCAGTCATGAGTTTCCAAGGCTATGGAAGCCCCTTGAGTTCTCCGACTCTTATCTTGTTTAGACACGGTCATAGTCAAAGTGGAGGTTCTCTCCTCCCTTCAGAGAAAGGCACCTCCCTCTTTGAAGACCTGTTCTTTCCACTGGGATCTCACTCACAGAGATCTTTTTGCCAGAGTGTCTTGGCTTTCCATGCCTGAAATACTCTCATGGGCTTTTCAGCCAGATCAGAATGTCTTTAGGGCTGATTCTGAGGCCAGAGTGCTGTTTAGGACATCCGCCATTCTATGAGTCTGCTGAGTATCTCACTTCCCATGTTGGATCACTCTCCCCTTTATTTATTGTATTGGTTAGTGTTAGCAGGTACTAGACTTGTTTATGTGCTCCCTTTGACTCTTAGTCCTTTCATTATGATCAATTGTGAACTGAAATTGATCACTTGGACTAGTGAGATGGCATTGGCACATGCCACCTTGATGGGATTGAACTGGAATCCCCTTGTATGTTTCCAACTCTACCAATTGGGGCAAGTCAGCCCGAGCATGCCCCAAATTATACATCTCTTCCCTCTCTTATTCCCACTCTTATGTTTAACAGGGATCACATTTCAGTTAATTTTCAACACTTAAGAATAACTGTGTGATAATTACAGAATTAAACCAGTCATATTAAGTAGAACAGACAAAAAAATACTAAGAGGGATAATGTATTAAGTTGTCCCTTAACAGTCAGGGCTATGCTGATCAAGTCACCATTTCTCATAGTGTCCATTTCACTTCAGGAGGTTTCCTTTTTGGTGTTCAGTCAGTTGTCACCGATCAGGGAGAACATATGGTATTTGTCCCTTTGGGACTGGCTTAATTCACTCAGCATGATGTGTTCCAGATTCCTCCATTTTGTTGCAAATGACTGGATTTCGTTGTTTCTTACTGCGGTATAGTATTCTAAAGAGTACATATCCCATATTTTCTTTATCCAGTCTACCGTTGATGGGCATTTAGGTTGGTTCCAGGTCTTGGCTGTTGTGAATTGTGCTGCGATAAACATTAGGGTGCAGACCGCTTTTTTGTTTGTCAATTTAAACTCCTTTGGGTAAATTCCAAGGAGTGGGATGGCTGGGTCGAACGGTAGGGTTATATTCAGGTTTCTGAGGAATCTCCAGACTGATTTCCATAGTGGCTTGACCAGTTTGCATTCCCACCAACAGTGGGTTAGTGTCCCTTTTTCCCCACATCCTTGCCAGCATCTGTTGTTGGTAGATTTCTGTATGTGAGCCATTCTAACTGGGGTGAGGTGAAACCTCATCGTGGTTTTGATTTGCATTTCCCTGATTGCTAGTGACCTTGAACATTTTTTCACGTGCCTGTTGGCCATTTGGATTTCCTCTTTTGAGAAATGTCTATTGAAGTCCTTGGCCCATCTCTTAAGTGGGTTGTTGGTTTTGTTTTTGTGGAGTTTCTTGATCTCTTTGTAGATTCTGGTTATTAACTCTTTATCTGTTGCATAGTTTGCAAATATTTTTTCCCATTCTGACGGTTGTCTCTTCACTCTCCTGACTGTTTCTTTTGCAGTACAGAAACTTCTCAATTTGATGCAATCCCAATAGTTGATTTTGGCTTTGACTGCCTGTGCCTCCCAGGTCTTTTCCAGAAATTCTTTGCCTGTGCCAATATCTTGAAGGGTTTCTCCAATGTTCTCTAATAACTTAATGGTGTCAGGACGTAGATTTAGGTCTTTAATCCACGTTGAGTGGATTTTTGTGTAAGGTGTAAGGTAGGGGTCTTGCTTCATGCTTCTGCACGTGGAAATCCAGTTTTCCCAGCACCATTTATTGAATAGACTGTCCTTGCTCCAGGGATTAGTTTTAGATCCTTGATCAAATATAAGTTGGCTGTAGATGTTTGGATTGATTTCTGGCGTTTCAATTCTGTTCCATTGGTCTATCCATCTGTTTCTGTACCAGTACCATGCTGTTTTGATTACAACTGCCCTGTAGTATGTCCTGAAATCTGGTATTGTGATGCCTCCGGCTTTGTTTTTGTTGTACAAGATTGCTTTAGCTATTCGAGGTCTCTTGTGCCTCCATATGAATTTCAGCATCATTTTTTCTAGATCTGAGAAGAATGTGTTTGGAATCTTGATTGGGATTGCATTGAATCTATAAATTGCTTTTGGGAGAATGGACATTTTGATGATGTTGATTCTTCCAATCCATGAGCATGGAAGATTTTTCCATTTTTTGGTATCCTCTTCTATTTCTTTCTTTAAGATTTTGTAATTCTCATCGTAGAGATCTTTAACATCCTTGGTTACGTTTATTCCAAGGTATTTGATTGTTTTTGTAGCTATTGTGAATGGGATTGATCTTAGCAGTTCTTTCTCAGTCATGGCATTGCTTGTGTATACAAAGGCTGTTGATTTTTGTGCATTGATTTTATATCCTGCCACTTTGCCAAACTCCTCTATGAGTTCCAATAGTCTCTTAGTAGAGTTCTTTGGATCCTCTAAGTACAGAATCATATCGTCTGCAAAGAGGGATAGTTTGACTTCTTCCTTCTTGATTTGTATTCCTTTGATTTCTTTTTCTTGTCTGATGGCTCTGGCTAAAACTTCCAGAACTATGTTAAATAGCAGTGGTGAGAGTGGGCATCCCTGCCTGGTGCCAGATTTCAGTGGAAATGCTTCCAACTTTTCCCCATTCAATAGGATGCTGGCCGTGGGTTTTTTATAAATTGCTTTGATTATATTGAGGAATGTTCCTTCTACACCCAATTTGCTTAGAGTTTTCATCATGAAAGGGTGTTGAATTTTATCAAATGCTTTCTCTGCATCAATTGAGATAATCATATGGTTTTTGTTTTGCAGTCTGTTAATGTGGTGAATCACATTGATTGATTTGCGAATGTTGAACCATCCCTGCATACCAGGGATGAATCCCACTTGGTCTGGGTGGATGATTTTCCTGATGTGTTGTTGTACTCTATTGGCCAGAATTTTATTGAGGATTTTTGCGTCTATGTTCATCAGGGATATTGGTCTGTAATTTTCTTTCAGTGCTGCATCTTTCTCTGGCTTAGGGATTAAGGTGATGCTGGCTTCCTAGAAAGAATTTGGGAGGATTCCCTCTTTTTTGATTGTTCTGAATAGTTTGAGAAGAAATGGGATTAGTTCTTCTTTAAATGTCTGGTAGAATTCAGCAGTGAATCCATCTGGTCCTGGGCTTTTCTTTGTTGGGAGGGCCTTTATTACTGTTTCAATTTCTGTTTCAGTTATGGGTCTCTTTAGGTTTTCGATGTCTTCATGGTTCAATTTTGGTAGATTGCATGTGTCCAGGAATCTATCCATTTCTGATAGGTTTTCCTGTTTGCTGGCATACAGGTCCTTGTAGTAATTTCTGATGACTCTTTTTATTTCTGTGGTGTCTGTTGTTACGTTTCCTTTTTCATCTCTGATTTTATTGATTTGGGTCTTTTCTCTTCTTTTTTTAGTTAGTTGGGCCAATGGGGTGTCAATTTTGTTTATTTTTTCAAAAAACCAGCTTCTCGCTTGGCTGATTTTTTGTAGTGTTTTTTTTTGGATTCAATCCTGTTAATTTCTTCTCTGGTTTTAATTATTTCTCTTCTCCTACTAGATTTGGGTTTGGTTTGCTGCAGTTTTTCTAGGTCCTTGAGATAGGCTGAAACCTCATTTATTTGGTACCTTTCCAATTTCTTGATATAGGCACCTATTGCTATAAATTTGCCTCTCAATACTGCTTTTGCTGTATCCCATAAGTTTTGATATGTTGTGTTGTTGTCTTCATTTACTTCCAGAAAGTTTTTGATTTCTCTTTTGATTTCTTGAATGACCCAGTGTGCATTCAGGAGCATGTTGTTCAGTCTCCATGTGTTTGCATACTTTCTGGGGTTTCCTGAGTTGCTAATTTCCAGCTTCATTCCGCTGTGGTCTGAGAAGCTGCATGGTATGATTCTAATTCTTTTAAATTTGCTGAGACTTGCTTTATGGCCTAGTATGTGATCAATCCTGGAGAAGGTTCCATGCGCTGCTGAGAAGAATGTGAAGTCTGTAGATGTAGGGTTGAAAGTTCTGTAGATATCTGTTAGATCCATTTGGGCAATAGTGTCAATTAAATCTGCTGTTTCCTTGTTGATCTTCTGTCCGGATGATCTGTCTATTTCTGAGAGTGGAGTATTGAAGTCCCCCAGTACTATTGTATTGGAATCTAAATCTCCCTTTAAGTCCCTTAACATATCTTTTAAATAGACTGGTGCCCTGTAATTAGGTGCATATACATTTATAATAGTTACATCTTCCTGTTGAATTGAACCCTTAATCATTATATAGTGTCCCTCTTTGTCTCTCTTAACAGTTTTTGTATTAAAGTTTATTTTGTCTGATATTAATATGGCTACACCTGCTTTTTTTTTGGTTTCTGTTGGCATGGAATATCTTTTTCCAACCTTTCACTTTCAGTCTGCTTGCCTCTTTGTTAGAGAGATGTGTTTCTTGTAGGCAACAAATAGTTGGGTTGTGTTCTTTGAGCCAGTCAGCCAAACGGTGTCTTTTACCTGAAGAATTCAGACCATTAATGTTCAATGTGACTATTGATACGTAGTGACTTTGCCCTGCCATTTTCCCGGAGATATTTTCTAGTATATGCTTTGAGCTTCCCATGCTCTTTTACTGGTAGGTGTTCTTCCTTTCCCTTCTTTCATATTGATGGCCGTGTTTCTGTGTTTCTGAGTGTAGCACATCTTTAAGTATCTTTTGCAGGGCCGGACGAGTGGCCACAAAGTCCTCCAATTTCTGTTTGCTATGAAAGGTCTTTATTTCACCTTCATTCACAAATGAGAGCATGGCAGGATAGAATATTCTGGGCTGGCAATTTTTTTCTCTTAGCACCTGTGCTATGTCTCGCCATTCCCTCCTAGCCTGTAGTGTTTCTGATGAGAAGTCTGCTGTGAGTCTGATTGGAGATCCTCTGAGAGTAATCTGACGTTTCTCTCTTGCACATTTTAGGATCTTTTCTTTATGTTTCACTGTGGTAAGTTTAATTACCACGTGTCGTGGTGAGGATCTCTTTTGGTCATGTTTATTGGGGGTTCTATGAGCTTCCTGTACTAGGATGTCTCTGTCCTTCTCCAAACCTGGAAAGTTCTCTGCTAGTATCTCACTAAAAAGGCCTTCTAATCCTTTCTCTCTCTCCATGCCTTCAGGAACTCCTAGAACTCGAATGTTGGTTTTTTTAATAGTATCCTGTAGATTCCCAACAATATTTTTTAGATTTCTAATTTCCTCTTCTTTTCTTTGGTTTGACTGTATGTTTTCCTGTGCTCTATCTTCTAAGTCCGATATTATCTCTTCTGCTTCACCCATTCTGTTTTTAAGGCTTTCTAATGTGTTTGTCATTCGCTCTATTGAGCTCTTCATTTCATTTTGATTTCTCTTCACTATCACACTTTCCTGTTCTACTAGTTTCTGAGTTTCATTTTGACTCTTCCTTAAAATTTCATTTTCACGAGAGAGATTTTCAATCTTGTCCAATAAGCATTTCTGTAGTTCAAGGATTTGCTTTTGAAAACTTCTAAATGTTCTTATCATAAATTTTTTGAAATCCGTATCTTGCATTTCTTCTATCTCATCATCTTCATAATCTTGGCTTGGGGACTTTTGCTTATTTGGAGGCATCATAGTGTCATCGTTGATCTTGTTCCCTCTATTTCTGTGTTTGTTACTCGGCATAGTTAATTCTTCTTGCGTCACTGTGCGTTTTTTTTTTTTTTTACTGTGTCCGTGTTAAGTGGACTGCCTGCTGATGGAGGAGCCTTGTAGGCTTGAGATGGGTGCTGCCTGAGAGCTCTGCCTGGTTCTTCCTGGTTAAGGGTGTGCAAAGGTGACACCCTCAGGCTATGCGTGGTAATCTCTCTCTTTTTATTTATTTATGTATTTTATTTATTCAGGGGGTAAGTAACACCGCAGGGCTTCCAGTTTTGGCTTCTACCCGCAGAGTTCCAGAGTCCCTTAGGCTCCTCTGGAGTCCCACTGGGTTGCCTAGGCTACTGAATTGTAGTGACTCAGTTCCTTAGCTCTCCCCCATTGGTATGTAAATCCAGAGAGGGGGCCTGCTCTTTGTCTCTTGGGAATTCTTCAAGCCTTGCAGCCTTGTAACCTTTGCAAGGTTAGGGGGAAGAGAAACCCGGAAGCTTTTTTTCCTTCTTTCCGGTAGTGAGTTTGCTGCACTTTCCGGCCCCCCTCTAGATTCTGACCCCCCGTTTCCCCACCAATGTCTCGGGTTATTGAGCTCACCTCCCCTTCCAGCGCCGATGTGAGGACTCGGAGCCCTGAACATCCCAAGTCTCCCCGCTGTTGTGTGTGTGGCATGCACTCCCCTTCGAGCACTGGCGCGCAGACCCTGCTCGGTCCCGCGGCTTGGCTTCCACGCGGTGGGCGACCTTGTTCTCCCAGTAGATCCTCCGATTCACGGCCACTGGATCCAGAAGAGTTTCCCCTGCAACATTTTCCTGGTTCTTTTTTCTGAGGCTACCGTAACTCCCCTTTTATTAAACTAAATTTTCCCGGACTATCGATGCGCGCCCTCACTATTCCGCCATCTTGGCTCCACCCCCTACTTGGTTTAGTTTAGCCTTGGCACTGGAGACATTGGATTTGAGACCTCCAGTGTCCTCCCACTATCTGCTGGGATGGAGATTGGTCCTCTTGGGGACCCACCCCGTCCGTGAGCCCAGGCAGATCTGCTGCCTTCAGGACATCCAGAGCAAACATCAGAAATTCGTGGGCGTCTTCCTGCCTGTTTGTGTGAAAGCCAGCAGCCAGCACTTGACAGGGCTGGATCACGTCGCCAGGACTGTGGAGGGCCCAGAGAAAGTGCGTTTCCATGGCACACAGAATGCAGCGATCCGAACGACGACAGCTTTGAGAATGCACCTGGGACAGCATATAGTTGGCGAGGGGTGGGGTATACGTGAGACACTGCAGGGCTGCATTCAGGTAGCAGGTGTTGCCCGTATTCTGCAGACCGGCCCCAATGCCATAAGGTCTCTTCCAGCTGCAGCTCAGAGAAGCTCCTCCACTGGGAGCCAGATGGGTCGCCCCCGAAGCCAAATCACTTTGCAGCGGGAGCTCTTTCTGAGGTGAGGGTGGTGATTTCCCTGGGAGACAAACACCACCATGAGTATCATCCCCCTCTGAGCTAGAATGGGAAAGTTGGCGTGTTGGCAAGTCATTAAAGTGGAACTCACCTTCCTTGAGAGGTGAAGCAGCCATCATGTCTCCAGGAGCCACTGTCACAAGGCAGCAAGATGCTTCCACCTCTGAGACTGGCATCCAAGGACCACCTACCTGTTCCTCTCCCCCCTCCTTTTATATTCCACACTGCATGTCACACCCTGGACCTGCTACAGGACCCTCCCATCCGCTTCCAGCCCTTGATGGGATTAGGGGCTTTAGGGTGTGGTCTCACGCCCTCACAGCCTCTGGGCCTTCACCGCTTGATTCCACTACCTGGGGAAGATGCATGTGAAGGATAAGGCTTTCATGTGCCTTGTGGAACTTGGTGATGTGCCATGATGTGCTTCTATGTGCCTTGGAGTTCTTCAAGGAAAACAAAGAAGAATGCTGGAGAGACTGATGGCTGAAAGCAGGTTTTGGGTTTTAGTTTGCTGAGCCCTTATAAAGGAACATTTTAACTTTTGTTTAGTTTTGCAATTCTGTACATATTCTCCAAAGAAGCTTTTTACGTATGGAATACAACCCTTCCAACCCTTCTCCTCATTCATCTGCCATTCCCCGTCCCATTCTCCATTAAGATATATTTTCTTCTTTTTTAAATGGTTCTTTATTTATTGGAAAGTCAGAGTTACACAGAGCGAGGAGAGGCAGAGAGAGAGAGAGAGAAAGAGAGAGAAAGAGAGAGAGAGGGTTCCATCCGATTACTCACTCCCCTACTGGCCTAAAAAGCAAGAGTTGCACCAATCTGAAGCCAGGAGACAGAGGCTTCCTCCATGTCTCCCATGCAGGAACAGTCGGCCAAGGGCTTGGGCCATCTTGTCCTGCTCTCCAAGGCCATAACAGAGAGCTAGATTGCAAGTGGAGCAGCCGGGTCTCAAACCAGTGCCCATACGGGATGCTGGCATTTCAGGACAGGGCGTTAACCCACTGCACCACAACGATGGCCCCTATACTACTTTTCTAAGATTTCCATATGAATTTGAAAGGTGCTGTTATGTAGAGGCACAGGGAGGGACGCATGAAGGGAGAGAGACTGAGAGAGAGAGAGAGAGAGAGAGAGAGTGAGAGAGAGAGAGGTTGTCCTTCCAATGGTTCACTCCCCAAATTGCCACAACACGTGATCTGTGCCTATCCACATCCCTGAGCCAGAAGCTTCTTCCAGGTCTGCCATGTGTGTGCAGAGGCCCAAGGTTGCAAGCCACCTTGTCCTGCTTTCCCAGGCCATAGCAGAGAGCTGGATCGGAAGTCAAGCAGCTGGGACTTGAACCCGCGCCCATATGGGATGCCAGCACGGCAGGCGGCGGCTTTCCCTGCTCTGTCACAGTGCCGGCCCCTCCATGATGTGCTGGTATGTGCTTCCATTTCTGAAATGCAAACAAAGAAGAACGCTGGAAAGACTAAGAGTGGAAAATAGGTTTCTTTATTTGGTAAACCCTTAGAAAGGCATACTTTAATTTCCTTGGTTTAGTTTTACAGTTTTAATTTAGTTACTTTATTTCAAACAAGGTACACACACACACACACACACACACAACTGTTTGAAAACACATTGTGGGGAGCAATCTGGACTGGACTAAGTTACTGGAATTAAGATTTATTCTATGCATCTGCTCTCCCACAATATGGCGCTGGGAGAGAAGTAAACAGCTTCCGCACAGCTGCCTCCAGTTCAACTAATAAACTGTAGGACTTGCTCCTGATTGGAGGAGAGCAGCGTACTCGGCGTGTGGGCAGCCGAGTTAGGATTGGCGGAGGAGGACTATAAAGGAGGAGAGAGACGGCATGCACCGGGGAACATCTATGGGGAACATCTAAGGGAACCCGTGCAGCCCCCGAGAGAACCGGCCGGCGGTGTGCCGCTCCCCTGCGGAAGTGGGGAATGTGGCCAGGGGGAACTGCCCTTCCACGGAGGTGGAAGGGATAGTAGCCAACCCGGGAAGAACCAGCAGCAAACCCGGGAAGGGCCGAGCAGACGAAAGAACAGCGCAGGGTCCTGTGTTGCTCCTCCACGAAGAGGGGGAGCGACATAATGGTGCCGTGACTCAGATATGAAGCCTAGGCAGGGTTTAGTGTTGCTCCTCCATGAAGAGGGGGAGCGACATAATGGTGCCGTGACTTGGATATGAAGCCTAGGCAGGGTTTAGTGTCGTTCCTCCACGAAGAGTGGGAGCGACATAATGGTGCCGTGACTCGGATAGGAAACCTAGGACGGATAGAAAACTTAGGAGGGAAGAAACGTGACTCGGATAGGAAACCTAGCTCGCATAGGAAACTTAGGACGGATATGAAACCTAGGATGGAAGAAACGGGAAGAAACGGGAAGAAATGGGAAATTACCGGAGAGAGAGACTAGCAAACAGCCTAGGGAAAAGCCGGACGAAAAAGGTGCCGGAGGAAGCTGTTGAAAGCCTAGGCATAGACTCGGATACGGACTACGGGGGGAAGCTGGGAGAAATCTCTAAGGTCGAAAGCGAAAGTGAAAGCTAGAACAAACAGACTCGGATGCGGACTGTGGGGAGAGGCCAGGAGAAATGAGGGAGGAGTATTGTTGGAGGAAAGTTTGGGGAAACATACCGGGTAGAGAAAAATGTTAGGGAAATTGAAGCCGCGGGGGGCAGGCTGAGGCGGAAACGGAAGCCACTTTGGGGTTCTCAAGTTAGCCCGGGAATAGGGGGCGAAAAGTTGAAACCAGAAGCTGAAACGTGAGCCAGGTTGGGATCCGTCTGATTAGCCCGGGGAGCAAAGGACGGGAAGCCAAACCGTGGGGCGGAGACGTACGCTGGGTTGAATTCGCCAAGCTAGCCCGGGGAACTTAGATTGAATGCTAGTGGCGGACACGTAAGCTACACGCTGTGTGACTCGCGGAGGCTGCCGTGCGCAGAGAGAGCGTGCGGGGCACAAGTAGATAGGGAACGGGGCTGGCGTAGGCCGTGGTGCAGACGCGAAGGGCGTGGAGACCGCGGAGCGCACGAAGCCAAGCCGCGCAAAGCCGGGAAGCTGCGCAGATGAGAGAGGCGCGGGCTGAAGCGGCTTAGCCGGGAAGCCGCCGAGAAGTAGCCTCGGGGCGGGCAGCGGGAAGCTGCGGGGATAAGAGAAACAGAAGTTTGGAAGTGGAGTGAGAGAAATGGGAATGTTGGCAGATAGAAGTAAAATGGGAGAAATAGGAATGCCCGGAGATAGAGAAATAGAGAAATAGAAAGGCCTCCCTACAACACTGCAATGTGAGAGCTTGGATTCGGTCTGCCTGATTAAGTGAGGCGATGAGCACGATGAGCACCTGCGGCGGCTAGCAGCTTATGCGCCGCAGGTCACCGAAGACAGGCACGAATTAACATCAGTAAAGCTTCCCCACAATGCAACAATTAGGAGGCTTGGATTCGGTCTGCCTGATTTAAGGCGGTAAGCGCCAGCAAGCAGCTCGACCAGAGTATGAGCTGCAGGTCACCGAAGATAGGCACAAACCAACACTAATAAGTCTCCCCCACAATACGGCAATGAGAAGGCTTGGATTCGGTTTGCCTGATAGGTTTTGTAAACACCTGCAGGCAGTTCTAGCAGAGCAGAGCATGCGCTGCAGGGCACCGAACACAGGCACGCATCAGCGCCTAAAAACCTCCTCACAATGGCGAAGAGAGGACCCGGATTAGGTTTTCCTGATTGATAGGACTTGTAAGAGCCTGTGGCAACTCTAGCAAGTAGAGCAGAGTGTGTGCCGCGGGACACCGAAGACAGGCGCGTATCAACGCCAAAAAATAAAAAGAAAGGGGGATCTGTGGGGAGCAATCCGGACTGGACTAAGTTACTGGAATTAAGATTTATTCTATGCATCTGCTCTCCCACAATATGGCGCTGGGAGAGAAGTAAACAGCTTCCGCACAGCTGCCTCCAGTTCAACTAATAAACTGTAGGACTTGCTCCTGATTGGAGGAGAGCAGCGTACTCGGCGTGTGGGCAGCCGAGTTAGGATTGGCGGAGGAGGACTATAAAGGAGGAGAGAGACGGCATGCACCGGGGAACATCTATGGGGAACATCTAAGGGAACCCGTGCAGCCCCCGAGAGAACCGGCCGGCGGTGTGCCGCTCCCCTGCGGAAGTGGGGAATGTGGCCAGGGGGAACTGCCCTTCCACGGAGGTGGAAGGGATAGTAGCCAACCCGGGAAGAACCAGCAGCAAACCCGGGAAGGGCCGAGCAGACGAAAGAACAGCGCAGGGTCCTGTGTTGCTCCTCCACGAAGAGGGGGAGCGACATAATGGTGCCGTGACTCGGATATGAAGCCTAGGCAGGGTTTAGTGTTGCTCCTCCACGAAGAGGGGGAGCGACATAATGGTGCCGTGACTCGGATATGAAGCCTAGGCAGGGTTTAGTGTCGTTCCTCCATGAAGAGGGGGAGCGACATAATGGTGCCGTGACTCGGATATGAAGCCTAGGCAGGGTTTAGTGTCGTTCCTCCACGAAGAGGGGGAGCGACACACATTTCACAGTTAACTCTCCTAATGCCATTCATTCAGGACAGAGGTCCTGTGTGGGAGGTTAGTACGCTGTGATTTCAGTTGTGAGTTTAAGAAACACAAACTGTGGCGATTCTGGAGGATGAAGGGCTCCTGTTCAGGAGCTTGGGATGATCACACAATGTGGTTGATGCTTCAAGACAATGGTTGATTTCCAGAGGCTCCTAGTAGGTGCAACGAAACTCCCAGGGACTGTGACAACCTGAGGTCATACATTGTGGTAAGAGAGAGGGCCATGAGGTTCGCCCTCACGATTGACTTGGAGAAATCTGTCACCAAGACTTCCATGAGAGGTGATGGAGAGGAAAGCATGAAGCAGGATTGTTTGTAGCCAAAGGAGAAGGAGGCCATTATTCCCCATCTTTCTCAGCTGCTTCAGAATTCCTTCATGAGGCAGAGAGTTCTGTGCCTCCAATCTCAACAATTGCTTAGCGACATGACACGCTGGAAAGCACACATCTCGATCCAACATTGTGGCCTCACACAAAACACAGTCTCTCACCTCTTGCAAATGCAGAAGACATAGACATTTGGTTCCAACCTAAGCTTCCAATTCACACCTAGGACAGTTCATAAGGACAAACCCTTTGCCCTTGCAAATACAAACACTTAACTCGTGCACTGTCACCCAACCACATAATCGTGAAGTCCTCTTGCACTAACGTCAGCGGAACAGCAACAACAGAGGCCTCTTTGCAGGTTTGTTCTTCCTCTTGGGAGGTTTGCTCCTTCCTCCCGGACAAGGGAGGTTGCCAGGATTCATGGCTACCTGCTGAGTGATGTGCCCAGCTGCCCCGTGCAGCAGGGCCCTTTCCTGGTCAGGATGGTGTTTCCTCATCCCTCCTGGAGATCTTGACTGGTGAGCTAAGATCGCATTGTAAGGTAGCGTTTGCTCCATGTTCCTGAGGTTGTATGCACTCTTTGGTCACCCATCCTTTTATGTTTTACACTTTCTGCCACATCCTTGAAGAGGTACAAAATCCACCAGTCAACTGCAAGCCCTTAATTGGATTGCGGGTCTTAGGGTTGGTCTCAATCCCTGATATCCTCCGGGTATGTAATGCTTTAGTACAACACCTGTGGAAGATGCATTGATCAGGATAAGGCTTACATCTACCTATTGTGGAACTTGGTTGGTATGATGCTTTTATGTGTGCCTTTGATTTCTCAAATGGAAATAAAGAAGAATGCTGGAAAGACTGAAGGCTGAAAATAGAGGATTTTATCTGGTAAAACCTTCTAAAGGCATACTTTATTTTTCTTTTTTTAGTTTTACAATTTTTTTATTTATTTTCCCCAAAGAAACCTCTTATTTAATGAATATAAATGTTACAAGTACAACTTTAGGAATAGTGTGATTATTCCTAATATACCCGCCCTCCTGCCCACACTTCCACCCCTTAACCTCCTCATTCTCTTCTTCCCAGTCTCATTCTCCATTAAGATTCATTTTCTATTTACTATGTATACAGAAGTCCAACTCTATACGCAGCAAAGATCTCAACACTTTGTACACGCACACACACACACACACACACACACAAGCTCTTTGAAAACCAGTTTTACAGTTGACTCAAATAATACAATTCACTAAGGACAGAGGTCCTCTATGCAAAGGTAGTGCACAGTGATGTCTTTTGTTAATTAACAATTAACTCTCTTTTTTATTTTTTATTTATTTGAGAGTTAGAGATACAGACAGTGAGAGGGAAAACAGAGAGAAAGATCTTCCTTCCATTGGTTCACTCCCCAGATGACTACAATGGTGGGAGCTGGGCCAATCCAAAGCCAGGACCTGGGTGCTTCTTCCATGTCTACCATGTGGGTACAGGGGCCCCAGCACCTGGGCCATCTTCTATTGCTTTCCCAGTCCATAGCAGAGAGCTGGATTGGAAGAGGGGCAGCCAGGACAAGAACCAGAGCCCATATGGGATGCCGGTGCCGCAGCTGGAGGATAAACTCACTGTGCCACGGACCCAGCCCCAACAATTAATACACTCTTACTTATCATGTCAGTGACCACTCAAGGCTCTTGACAGGAGCTCCCTAGGCTACGGAAGCCTTTCAAATAAACAAATTGCATCAATATTTCGGCAACACATTTGAGTGTGTTCCTCTGTGAGTAAGTACGATGCTTCAGGCATGAACATTTCCAATGGTTTCTTGTAGCTCAAATAATGTCACTGGTAATTATTAAAATGTCCTTGCTAGTCAGATCCACTTTATTTCAAAATATTTTACTTATTTATTTGAGAAGTAGTTACAGTCAGAGAAAAAGTTCTTCCAGTGCCTTGTTCACTCCTGAGATGACCACAGGAGAACGAGCTGCAACCATCCCAAGCCAGGATCCAGGAACTTTTTCCAGGCCTCCCTCACTGCTGCAGGGTCTGAAATACTTGACCATCTTCCACTGCTTTCCCAGGCAATAGCAGAGAGCTAGATCAGCAGAGGAACTGCTGGGAAATAAGCTGCTGCCCATATGGGATTCCAGCACCCCAAGTCGGGGCTTAGCCCACGACTCCACATTACTGGCCTCCAGTCAGACCAAGTAAACAGGAATGAGAAACATTTTAATTCTTTCCTTCTTTTTATGATTTTTACTTTTTTGAAAATCAGAATTGAGGTAGAGAGAGATAAAGAAAGTGTAAAATTTTTGTTATAGCAAAAATATTCATAGTAACCCTTTAAAAACTTTCTCCCTAGAAAAGTAGGATTCTATTTTTTTAGAAAAAATTTTGTCTATTTATTTGGGAGGTAGTTACAGACAGAGTGAGTGAGAGGCAGAGAGCAAAGTTTCCATCTGCTGGTTCCCTCCTCAAATGGCCACAATGGCTGGAGCTTGGTGGATCTGAAGCCTGGACGCAGAATCTTCTTCTGGGCAATCTTCTACTGTATTCCCAGTCCACAGCAGAGAGCTGGATGGGAAGAGGAAGAACATGAAAATCTAAAGACTTATTAGAATTCCTAGTTCATAGCATGGTCTGTTGCAAAAATAGACCTTTGGTGCTCTGGTCTGCTACTAAGTAGAAACTGAGGTGGCCTTGTAGATGAGTTCACCAGCTGTCAGGTGCCATTCCAGAATGGCAGCACCTCCTTTTTCAAAGACGTAGGCAACTGAATACACTGGATAATGACACGGTGCAGAGTGAATTTTTTCCTTAGGGAAAAGAAATATTCTGAAGGCAATTAATTGGTAGACAGTAGAGTGCATGGCTTTACAGAGGTAACTGCATGAAGCCTGATTGGATTGGAGATGATCAGATTGGATGACAGGTGTAATCCTGCCTCCTAGAAGCCCTATAAAAGCCAGCCTGGAATCCCTCCTCCCTCCCTGCATTGCCTCAGTTGTCTTGGGAGCCTCATTCTCTCCAGTGTTCTTTCTGCAGCATCCACCCACCTGAGTCCCTGCAGACAGGCAGGAGGAGCACAGCTGGAGTGCAGGTGGGTTTCTTTTCAGAATTTTGTTCTACAGGTATCACTCAAGAAAAATAAAATGCAGGATAAGTGACACCTGGGGATAAGGCATTAGTTGTTTGGGATGGATTCTTTCCTGCATTTTTTAGTACAGAGAAGGATAAAATACATCAATGTAAATATTGTTTATTACCCGGAATTCTAAGGGTAATATACTCCAGTATCCTACTTTGTTTGTGGTAGTGAATGAGTAGTTATGGTAATTGACTAGCGTTTCATTATTTTAAGGTTAACACATTTCATATATTTTATATATACACATTCAAGAGCAGATACCTCCCACCCTAGCATCCATCTGCCTGCACCACCAACTTCATTCCACTTTTCTTCATTTTTCTTTCTTTAATTTCTTATAAGATTCATTTATTTATTTGAAAGTCAGATTTGCACATATAGAGGAGAATCAGAGAGAGCAAGTGAGAGAGAGAGAGAGAGAGAGAGAGGGAGAGAGAGGTCTTCCATCCTCTGGTTCACTCTCCAATCTGCTGCAAGGGCAGGAGCTGTACAGATCCAAAGCCAGGAGCCAGGAGACTCTTCTGCATCTCCCACATGGGTCTAGGGGCCCAAGGACTTGGGCCAGCCTCCACTGCTTTCTCAGAGGTCACAGCAGAGAGCTGGATTTGAAGAAGAGCAGCCAGGACTGCAGTAGCCGGCTTTACCAGCTATGCCACAGTGCTGGCTCCCTCCAGCCCCCTTTCTTTAATTCTTTTTTTTTTTGACAGGCAGAGTGGACAGTGAGAGAGAGAGACAGAGAGAAAGGTCTTCCTTTGCCATTGGTTCACCCTCCAATGGCTGCCGCGGCCGGCACGCTGCGGCTGGCACACCACGCTGATCCGATGGCAGGAGCCAGGTGCCTGCCTCCCCCTGGTCTCCCATGGGGTGCAGGGCCCAAGCACTCGGGCCATCCTCCACTGCACTCCCTGGCCACAGCAGAGAGCTGGCCTGGAAGAGGGACAACCGGCACAGAATCTGGCGCCCCAACCGGGACTAGAACCCGGTGTGCCGGCACCACAAGGCGGAGGATTAGCCTACTGAGCCGCGGTGCCGGCTGCCTTTCTTTAATTTTTAAAATCACCTCTTTTCAGGTTATTTATTTAGATGTGATTAACCATACATAAGTAAAGAACTCAACAAAGAGTGTGAAGAAAAAAAACAGAACAACTTTTTATCATGGGCCATTAACACTGAAATATTAAGGGTGTTTAAATATTTCATAGAAAACTACACTTTTTGGGAACCTTGTTGTGTGATTCCCTCAACACTCAGTACAGAGGTACATAAAGGAATTCTCTTTGTGTATAATTTTAAAATTCATTTAAAATTTTTTTTTTATTTGACAGGTAGAGTTAGACAGTGAGAGCGAGAGACAGAGAGAAAGGTCTTCCTTCCATTGGTTCACCCCCTAAATGGCCACCACAGCTAGAGCTATGCCGATCCGAAGCCAGGAGCCAGGTGCTTCCTCCTGGTCTCCCATGCAGGTACAGGCACCCAAGCACTTGGGCCATCCTCCACTGCCCTCCCAGGCCACAGCAGAGAGTTGGACTGGAAGAGGAGCAGCCAAGACCAGAACCTGGTGCCCACATGGGACACCAGCCCCGCAGGCAGAGGAATAATGAAGTGAGCCACTGCTCCAGCCCCTCAAAATTCATTTTTCTTCGAACAAAAAATCAACATCTGAGGAAAACTGATTTCCAAAACTTCCAGCTGAATGACAGATCACTATCCAGAGCATCTGACCCATGAGGTTCTTAAATCCCAGACATGAGAAAGCAACTAAGGGGACCAGTTTGTCTGAGGGTGCCCCCAAAAGGAGGAGAATCCCAAGGTACGCAGAGGTTGGGATCTGGTGGCACTCAAGTATCCTTCTTCATTCGCTCACTGGATAGGGACACGGAAAATTCTGCCTCTGTAACTTAAAGGACCATTTCCATCTTGTGTTATCCTGACCTGAGACATCCTCAGGAGATCTCTGTGCCATTCAGGATCATGGGGAGACCTTACGTCTCATTTACTGACATGTCCGAAAACATACTTCTGGTGAAACCTGGTCCTTTACCTTCTCTTGTGGAATCTCCTGTCCTTTAATCTAATATCCCTCCCTAATACAGGCTTTGGGTCCTAAGATATTTCTGAAATGTCTCACAAGTAATGAGATGCATTTCTAGGTTTGTATTCTAAGTGAACATTATATGAAGAATTAAAAATCAGTGTTTATATTTATCTGTAAAATATTACACATGCAAATTTGGTAATCAGATTAAAAAATCTTTTTTAAAAACTTTTATTTAGTAAATATAAATTTCCAACGTACAGTTTAAGGATTACAATGGCTTTATCCCCCCCATAACTTCCCTCCCACCCGCAACCCTCCCACCTCCTGCTCTCTCTCCCATTCCATTCACATCAAGATTCATTTTCAATTATCTTTATATACAGAAGATCGATTTAGTATACATTAAGTAAAGATTTCATCAATTTGCACCCACACAGAACATAAAGTGTAAAATACTGTTTCAGTACTAGCTATAGCATTAATTCACATTGGACAACACATTAAGGACAGAGATCCCACATAAGGAGTAAGTACACAGTGACTCCTGTTGTTGACTTAACAAATTGACACTCTTGTTTATGATATCAGAAATCTCCTTAGGCTCTAATCATGAGTTTCCAAGGCTATGGAAGCCTCTTGAGTTCGCTGATTTTGATCTTATTTAGACAAGGTCATAGTCAAAGTGGAAGTTCTCTCCTCCCTTCAGAGAAAGGTACCTCCTCCTTTGATGGCCTGTTCTTTCTACTGGGATCTCACTCACAGAGATCTTTCATTTAGGGTTTGTTTTTTTTTTTTTTTTTTTGCCAGAGTGTCTTGGCTTTCCATGCCTAAAATACCCCCATGGCTCTTCAGCCAGACCCGAATGCCTTAAGGGCTGATTCAGAGGTCAGAGTGCTGTTCAGGACATCTGCAATTCTATGAGTCTGCTGTGTATCCCGCTTCCCATGTTGGATCCTTCTCTCCCTTTTTGATTCTTTTTGTTTGTTTGTTTGTTTTTTGACAGGCAGCGTGGACAGTGAGAGAGAGACAGAGAGAAAGGTCTTCCTTTGCCGTTGCTTCACCCTCCAATGGCTGCCGTGGCCAGCGCGCTGCAGCCAGCACACTGCGCTGATCCGAAGGCAGGAGATAGGTGCTTCTCCTGGTCTCCCATGGGGTGCAGGGCCCAAGTACTTGGGCCATCCTCCACTGCACTCCCTGGCCACAGCAGAGAGCTGGCCTGGAAGAGGAGCAACTGGGACAGAATCCGGCGCCCCAACCAGGACTAGAACCCAGTGTGCTGGCGCCGCAAGGCAGAGGATTAGCCTATTGAGCCGCGGTGCCGGCCCCTTTTTGATTCTATCAGTTAGTATTAGCAGACACTACTCTTGTTTGTGTGATCCCTTTGGCTCTTAGACATATCAGTGTGATCAATTGTGAACTGAAATTGATCACTTGGACTAGTGAGATGGCATTGGTACATGCCACCTTGATGCGATTGTATTGGAATGCCCTGGCACATTTCTAATTTCACCATTTCAGGCAAGTCAGCTTGAGCATGTCCCAAATTGTACCTCTCCTCTCTCTGTTATTCCCACTCTTATATTTAACAGGGATCACTTTTCAGTTAAATTTCAACACCTAAGAATAAATGTGTATTAATTATAGAGTTCAACCAACAGTATTAACTAGAACAAAAAAACTACTAAAAGGGATAAAGTATTAAATTGTACATCAACAGTCAGGACAAGAGCTGATCAAGTCACTGTTTCTCATAGTGTCCATTTCACTTCAACACGTTTCATTTTTTGTGGTTGGTTAGTTGTCACTGGTCAGGGAGAACACATGTTATTTGTCCCTTTGGGAATAGCTTAACTCACTCACCATGATGTTTTCCAGATTCCTCCATTTTGTTGCAAATGACTGGATTTCATTGGTTTTTACTGCTGTATAGTATTCTATAGAGTACAATAGAATGCACCAACACATCAGAAAGATCATCCACCCAGACCAAGTGAGATTTATCCCTGGTGTGCAGGGAGGGTTCAATATTCACAAAGAATCAATGTGATACACCACATTAACAGACTTCAGAAGAAAAACCATATGATTACCTCAATAGACGCCAAGAAAGCATTTGATAAAATACAACACCCTTTCATGATGAAAACTCTAAGCAAACTGGGTATGGAAGGAACATTCCTCAATACAATCAAAGCAATTTATGAAAAACCCATGGCCAGCATCGTATTGAATGGGGGAAAAGTTGGAAACATTTCCACTGAGATCTGGTACCAGACAGGGATGCCCACTCTCACCACTGCTATTCAATATAGTTCTGGAAGTTTTAGCCAGACCTATTAGGCAAGAAAAAGAAATTAAAGGGATACAAATTGGGAAGGAAGAAATCTCTTTTCTAATCACAGGTGAAGTGCAAGGATTGTGGGATCTTTGGTCACAAGACAAACAGCAGGAAGTGCCCAATCAGGTGCTGGGATGGGTCCCAGACTTTGCAGCCCTTGGGCCCAAATAAAGAGAACCTGGGTCCCCAGAACCCGCAGTATCCCATGAATCCAGGACTATTTAAGAAGACAGAGCAACAGAAGGAAGAGAATTAAAGGTGAGTCATGTGAAAGTCATTGAAAGTCATTCTGCGCACTGAAATGTAGAGAGGAGGGACCACAACTGTGGCCCACCAGGTTAATGCACTGGCCTGAGACGCAGACATCTCATATAGGCACTGGTTCTAGACTGGCTGCTCCACCTTAGATCCAGCTCTCTGCTTTGGCCTGGGAGAGCGGTGGAGGATGGCCCCAGTCCTTGGCTCCCTGTGCCCGCATGGGAGATCCAGTGGAATCTTCTGGCTCCTGGCTTTGGATCAGAGCAGCTCCAGCCATTGTGGACAATTTAGGAGTGAACCATCGATTGGAAGACCTCTCTTTCTGCCTCTCCTCTCTGTAACTCTGACATTCAAATAAATAAATAAATCTTAAAAAAAAAAAAAGAAAAAGAGGCTGCGCTCACTTGGCTATCCTCCGCCTGCAGTGCCGGCACCCTGGGTTCTAGTCCCATTTGGGGTGCCGGGTACTACTCTGGGTTGCTCCTCTTCCAGTCCAGCTCTCTGCTGTGGCCCAGGAGGGCAGAGGAGGATGGCCCAAGTGCTTGGGTCCCTGCACCCGCATGGGAGACCAGGAGGAAGCACCCGGCTCCTGGCTTCGGATTGGCACAGCACCAACCATAGCGGCCATTAGGGGAGTGAACCAACGGAAGGAAGACCTTTCTCTTTGCCTCTCTCTCACTGTCTATAACTCTATCTGTGTCTCTCTCTCTCACTAACTCTGCCTGTGAAAAAAATTTAAAAAATTTTTTTAAAAAGAAAAAGAATAAGAAATGTAGAGAGGAGATGAATCTTCACTTTTTTTTGACCTTTTTTTTTTTACTTTTATTTAATGAATATAAATTTCCAAAGTACAGCTTATGGATTACAATGGCTTCCCCCCTATAATGTCCCTCCCACCCGCAACCCTCCCCTTTCCCACTCCCTCTCCCCTTCCATTCACATCAAGATTCATTTTCAATTATCTTTATATACAGAAGATCAGTTTAGCATACATTAAGTAAAGATTTCAACAGTTTGCTGTCACACAGAAACACAAAGTGAAAAATACTGTTTCAGTACTAGTTACAGCATTAAACCACAATGTACAGCACATTAAGGACAAAGATCCTACATGAGGAGTAAGTGCACAGTGACTCCCGTTGTTGACTTAACAAATTGACACTCTTGTTTATGGCATCAGTAATCACCTTAGGCTCTTGTCATGAGCTGCCAAGGCTATGGAAGCCCCCTGGGTTCACTGACTCTGATAATACTTAGACAAGGCCATGGTCAAATTGGAAGTTCTCTCCTCCCTTCAGAGAAAGGTACCTCCTTCTTTGATGACCCATTCTTTCCACTGGGATCTCACTCGCGGAGATCTTTCATTTAGGTTTTTTTTTTTCCCCCAGAGTGTCTTAGCTTTCCATGCCTGAAATAGTCTCATGGGCTTTTCAGCCGGATCCACATGCCTTAAGGGCTGATTCTGAGGCCAGAGTGCTGTTTAGGACATCTGCCATTCTATGGGGCTGCTGTGTATCTCACTTCCCATGTTGGATCATTCTCTCCTTTTTTATTCTATCAGCTAGTATTTGCAGACACTATTCTTGTTTATGTGATCCCTTTGGTTCTTAGTCCTATGACTAAGAACTTATGATCAATTGTGAACAGAAATTGATCACTGGGACTAGTGAGATGGCATTGGTACATGCCACCTTGATGGGATTGAATTGGAATCCCCTGGTATGTTTCTAACTCTACCATTTGGGGCAAGTCAGCTTGAGCATGTCCCGAATTGCACATCTCTTCCCTCTCTTATTCCCACTCTTACATTTAACAGCGATCATTTTTCAGTTACGTTTCAGCACTTAAGAAGAATTGTGTATTGGAGAAACAGAAAGAGCCCCACTTCATACAGGTCTCCAGACCATGGAGCTCTGCCTATTTCTGACACATCACTAAGTTGTAGGAGCAGAGTACATCTTGGAATTTCATCATGACAGACAGAGAAGTAATGAAACCTAGAAGAAAGTAAGTAGTGGAAAATTTGCAGGGCAATCTGAATTTAGGGGAAAGCCTTGACTGGAAGAGAAGTTCAGAATCAGTGCAGCCCATGGTGCTGTTCAATGTGATTGGAGGTAGTGGTGGACAGGAAATGAACACAAGTAAACTTGCTATTTTTTTTTCTGCAGGCGAGATGAACTGCAAAGCAAGGCTGTCCTCCAGAGAATTCCTAGGAACCTCCAAGGGAGGCAGCAGCACAGCTGGAAGGATGTGACCGAGTCCTGTGAGGATCTGAGTGTGAGTTTCTTGGCTGCCCATGCTCTGCTTCTCTAGGATAGCCTTGGTTTTCTTGACTCTCATGGCCCCTAATGCATGATTTCCTTTGATTTGTTTTCATTTTCACTTCATGGAAAGAAATATTGTAGTTATTCTTATATATGTTCATCTCTTCCTATAGCAATCAAGTAGGCCTCTCTCTATCCACCTAGCCAAGAAGAAAACTGTCTTGGATCCTGTCCTCCCAAGTCAGCCACCTGTGCAGAGATCTGCCATGAGACCCAGTATCTCTTCACCTCCCAAAAAAACACTTGAACTGGGAAACTTCTTACGTTTTAGCCAAAGGATGGTCAGAACGAGGATATCCCTGACAATAGGCAGCCTGCAGTGAAGCACAATGTCTGGGAAGCAGACAGATCACAGGCCTGATGATAACACATTTATGGTTCCCCAGGAAGCTTTCAGAACACATGGCTGAGACAAAACCTTCAGATCTCAGAAACAATACACATTTTCTGATGTGCACCTACAGCCCAGTCTACAGCCTGAAACACCAAGAGTCGATCCAGACTCCAAACACATCAACAAGACTGCAGGCAAGAGATCTGCCCAGATCCCCTACTATGCTTGGCAGAATCAGCAAAGAGACCAAGACTCAGCCCTTTGCAAAACCTGCAGAAGACCTCTGAGACCTCTGGGCAGGGGACTCATGAGGCTCTGCAGGAACTGCCAACTACAACAGGACTAGGAAGAAAAATCTCACTTCATGTGACCTGGAGGATACCCGCTCCAAAGATCAGCACTGATCAGCAGCCACTAAACAACAGACCTCACCTGAATCCTGTCCAGGCCTGTACCACCTCTGATCACCTACCCCCTAGCTGTGTTCCAGGCCAGTCTCTCAGAGTGGTCTTCAAAATATTAGACAGTAACTGGTGGAGCTCTTAGGCTCATGACAGCCCCCTCATATCATTCTCCTGAGAAATCAAGTCCTCCTCCTCTGAAACCTCTGTCCCAGAGTCCACAGAAGGACTCTGTCCCCAGGTTCCACTGGGTGTCCTACAGGGAAATGTCAGCCTCTAGCCTCAGGTGACCTGGGGATGGTGGTTGGACTGTGGAGGGGAGAGATGCAGGGAGCAGGTTGTGCCTGTTTACTCAGAATGTCCTCAGGTGTTGAGCAAGAGCATCCTGGCAGCAAGAGATAATTCTAGGATAAGACATTTATATTACCTATTTGAATTATGTCAATTACATTTTATTTCCATTGGAATTTAATGGCTAATAATGGGTTTCACTTCATGGTTATTATATAATTGAGTTTACATTGAGGTGTGCTATGAATCTATAACACAAATATTAAACAGTTTATCTGCATTTATTGTTCAGATATCTGTATTTTGGGGTACTCTGGCTATTCCTTGGGTTTTGCATCTGAGAAGCAGTGCTCAGCCCTGGGAAGAGTTCATGGTTCTGGTCCTGTCTGAGGAAATCACTATGCTGAATGTCCTCCAGACCATGTATATTTCAGCTATTCTTTCTTCATATGTATTTATTTTTATTTTTTTGACAGAGTGGACAGTGAGAGAGACAGACAGACAGAAAGGTCTTCCTTTGCCATTGCTTCACCCTCCAATGGCTGCCGTGGCTGGTGTGCTGTGGCCAGCACACCGCGCTGATCCGAAGGCAGGAGCCAGGTGCTTCTCCTGGTCTCCCATGGGGTGCAGGGCCCAAGCACTTGGGCAATCCTCCACTGCACTCCCAGGCCACAACAGAGAGCTGGCCTGGAAGAGGGGCAACCGGGACAGAATCTGGCGCCCCAACCAGGACTAGAACCCAGTGTGCCGGCGCCGCAAGGTGGAGGATTAGCCTAGTGAGCCGCGGCACTGGCCGTGCACATGTATTTTTAAAACTTCTTTCAGTGTCAATGAAATTATCTGAACATTGCATCTTGTGTCCAGTTTTCACTACTTAGCAATGTAAAGCACTTTATAATGTTTTGTATTCCACACAGTTTATATAAGAGCATCAAAGTCCTTGGCCCATTTGGGTGCTGGTTTGAGTCCCAGCTGCTCCCCTTCCAATCCAGCTCTCTGCTGTGGCCTGGGAAAGCAGCAGAAGATGTCCAAAAGCCTTTGGGCCCCTGCACACATGTGGGAGACCTGGCTTGGGATCAGCACAGCTCTTATCATTGCAGCCAACTAGGGAGTGAACCATCATATGGAAGACATGTCTCTCTCTCTTTCTCTGTCTCTCCTCTCTATGTGTATCTGACATTCAAATAAATAAATAAAACTTAAAAAAAAAAGAATTGAATGTGGACTGATACTCAATTTGTGTCACATTGGAGTCACCTGTGTGTATAAAGATCATCTGTGCAGAATCAAGTTTATTCTCATTATTCTCTTTTTTAAAGTTTATTTGACAGGTAGAGTTATAGATAGTGAGAGAGAGAGACAGAGAGAAAGGTCCTCCTTCCATTGGTTCACTCCCAAAATTGCCACTATGGCCAGTGCTGCACTGATTCTAAGCCCACAGCCAGGTGCTTCTCCCTGGTCTCCTATGTGGGTGCATGGGCCCAAGCACCTGGGCCATCCTTCACTGCCCTCCTAGGCCACAGCAGAGCACTGGACTGGATGAGGGGAAACAGGGACTAGAAACCCATGCCCATATGGGATGCTGGCTCTTCAGGCAGATGATTAACCAAGTGAGCCACTGCACCACCCCCTCATTATTCTCTTTAAAACTCTCTCTTTGTGATTCTAATAGGCACCAAAAATTGGGAATCATGGAATTACTGGGCAAAGGGAACAAAGTGCTAATATGCTATTTCCATTTCACTACTTTGCGTAACCTCTTGTTAGGAACAACAAAAACAGTGTGGTTCCTTGGGTGAAGGGCATTTTGAGTACGAAAATATCTGCTTCCTAGCCTTGGTGTATAATTTCTGCTGTGATGGTACTCCTTGAAAGTACCCATCTATTCCAAAATGGGAAACTGGCCTGAGAACCATTTACCAAACATTTTGTCTGGAACCTCAATGTGCCTACCAACTTCTAGGAGATCCATGGTTCTAATCTTGAAAATAGTGTGCCTACAAATTTCAAACAATACATAAGTTTATTTATTTATTTTTCTGCTTCATGTCTTTATTGGGTCTGGCACTGTGGTGGAGTGTTCTAAACCTCTGCCTGCAGTGCCAGCATCCACTTTGTTCACGGGTTTGTATCCCACCTGTCATCTTTGGGTCCAGCTCTCTACTATGGCCTAGAAAAGCAATAGAAGATGGCCCATAGTGCTTGGTTCCCTGCACCCATGTGAGAGACCAGGAAGAAACTACAGGATTCTGGCTTTTGATCAGCCCAGCTCTGGTCATTGCAGCTATTTGAGGGAGTGAGCCAGCAGTTGAAAGACTTTCTCTCTCCTCCTCTCTCTGTACCTCTACCTCTCAAGTAAATAAGCTCTTCCCAAAACTGGGGGGACAGGGTGGACCTGCGAGGAGGACTCAGATGCCTGAGGTGCAGGACACCAGCAGGAGTGTGTACGCACCAGCACTGGAAGCTGAGGTGAGACGTGGTGCTCGTCCAGCACCACAGCAACAGCCGCCGCCGCCCCTCCCCCAACCCACCCTGGGATGGACACTGAGACACTCACGACTGAGTGGGGGAGGAAATAGAAAATGGAACAGAGTGAGTGGCACCTGCGGAAAGAGTGCGCGATTCAGGGGTACTAATTGAGAGACTGAGTAAGCCAGTATCTCTTGGCGCCTCCTCAGAGCTGCAGCAGGTGGGAAGCAGCCATTTTGTCTGTTTACATTTGGGCTTAAAGGAGAACTGTCTTTGCCTCGGCACTAACCTTCAGAGGCAGAGCCCAAAGGTGGAGCAGAGCAACAGGACACTTCTTGTGCAGGGGCAGACATCGAGGGAGGGCAGCTCAAAGCCCTGACACCCGTCTACTCAAGTTACAAGAAAAAAAAAATTGAATAGCGCCTGTGGGAAAAGGGCAGGATCCAGAACTTAGGGACCAACAGGAGCTGCCCAACCCATAATCAGAGCTGCAGCAGACAGAGAGCAGCCATCCTGTCTGTTTATGTTCGGGCTGTGTAGAGCAGCCTGCTTACACTGGATATTGGTACAGACTCACAGCAGCCTATAGCAGAGGGAAATCAACCTGAAAAACCACCCAGTTGGAATGCCAAAAAACAAAACAAAAACCCACAATAAGAATATAGAAGAACATATAAACTTGCCAATGGAGCAGGCTAAACCAACCATAACAGAGGTTGAAGAAGAAGTTGAAACCATGCCAGAAAAAGAATTCAGAAAATTAATAATCAGAATACTTAGAAATAATGAGAAACAGTGTCAAGGGCTGAATGAAAAACAAGCCCAAGGATTAGAGATCCTAAAGAGAAGCCAGAATGAAATACTAGAACTGAAAAACTCAATTGACCATATAAAAAACACCGTGGAATCCCTCGGAAATCGAACAGATGAAATAGAAGACCGAATATCAGAATTCGAAGACAAACTTCCAGAAATAATACAGTCAGTTCAAACGCAGGAAGAAGAAATTAAAAAATATGGTTGGAGACCTACAAGATTCAATCAAACGGTGTAATGTTCGGATAATAGGAGTCCCTGAGGGGGTGGAAAGAGAGAATGGATTGGAAGGTGTCTTCAACTAAATAATATCAGAAAAATTCAAACAAAGGCAGCTGGATAACAACACACAAATACAACAGATAGCCAGGACTCCAAACAGAGTAGACCAGAAGAGAAATTCACCATGACACATTGTGGCAACACTCAGCTCAGTGACACACAAAGAACAAATCCTAAAATGTGCCAGAGAAAAGCGACAAATCACATTCAAGGGTAAGTCAATCAGACTCACCCTAGACTTCTCATCACAAACACTACAGGCAAGGAGACAATGGCATGATATATTTCAAGTTTTAAAAGACAAACAATGCCAACCTAGAATACTATACCCTGCAAAGCTATCATTTATGAATGAAGGGGAGGCCGGCGCCGCGGCTCACTAGGCTAATCCTCCGCCTAGCGGCGCCGGCACCCCGGGTTCTAGTCCCGGTCGGGGCGCCAGATTCTGTCCCGGTTGCCCCTCTTCCAGGCCAGCTCTCTGCTGTGGCCAGAGAGTGCAGTGGAGGATGGCCCAGGTGCTTGGGCCCTGCACCCCATGGGAGACCAGGAAAAGCACCTGGCTCCTGGCTCCTGCCATCGGATCAGCGCGGTGCGCCGGCCGCAGCGCGCCAGCCGCGGCGGCCATTGGAGGGTGAACCAACGGCAAAGGAAGACCTTTCTCTCTGTCTCTCTCTCTCACTGTCCACTCTGCCTGTCAAAAAAAAAAAAAAAAAAGAATGAAGGGGAAATAAAGATCTTCCACGACAAACAGAAACTGAAAGAATTTGTATCCACGTGTCCAACCCTACAACACTTGCTCAAAGACGTGCTGCACACAGAAATACAAAAACAAGAACTTCACTACAAAAAAAAAAAACGAATGTAGAGTAACCCACAAATAAAGTTCAAAATACATAAACAGCTCATTTCAGGAAACATGAATGGGAAAAGACAGTACTTAACAGTAATCACACTGAATGTGAATGGTCTTAATTCCACTACAAAGAGACATAGACTAGCTGATTGGATCAAGAAAGAGAATCCATCTATATGCTGCCTTCAGGAGACACACCTTATCAGCAAAGATGCATGCAGACTGAAAGTGAAAGGATGGAAAAAGACACTCCAAGTTAACGGAAATAAAAAAAGAGCTGGTGTAGCCATCCTAATATCAGACAAAATAGACTTTAACATAAAAACTATTAAAAGAGACAGAGAAGGGCACTATATAATGATTAAAGGATCTATCCAACAGGAAGACATTACTATTTTAAATGCATATGCACCTAATTACAGAGTGCCTGGCTACCTGAAAAAATTACTAAAGGATTTAAAGGGATATATAGACTCAAATACAATAGTAACAGGGGACTTCAATACCCCACTCTCACCAATGGACAGATCAACCAGACCAAAATTCAACAAGGAAACAACAGAGCTAATTGACGCCATAGACCAAATAGACCTAATAGATATCTTCAGAACCTTCCACCCCACAGACACAGAGTTCACGTATTTCTCCCCAGTACATGGAACATTCTCTAGGATTGAACATATGCTAGGCCATAAAGGGAGCCTCAACAAATTCAAAAAAATTGAAACTATACCATGCAGCTTCTCAGACCATAGCACAGTAAAACTCGAAATCAACAACCCAAGAATCTCTACAACATATGCAAATATATGGAGAATGGACAACATGATCCTAAATGAACAGTGGGTCATCAAAGAAATTAAAATAGAAATCAAAAGATTTCTAGAAACAAATGAAAATGATAACACAACCTATCAAAACCTGTGATACACAGCAAAAGCAGTGCTAAGAGGAAAGTTTATAGCAATTAGTGCCTACATCAAGAAGCTGGAAAGTAACCAAACAAATGAACTCTCCATGCACCTCAAGGACTTAGAAAAACAGCAGCAAATCAAGCCCAAATCCAAAAGGAGGAAAGAAATACTAAAGATCAGAGAAGAAATAAACAGAATTGAAACCAAAAAAAAAATACAAAAGATCAACAAAACCAGGAGCTGGTTCTTTAAAAAAATAAACAAAATCGACACACCATTGGCCCAACTAACCAAAAAAAAAAAAAAGAGAGAGAAGAACCAAATCTGTAAAATCAAAGATAGTAATGGAAATGTAACAAAGACACAACAGAAATAAAAAGAATCATCAGAAACTACTACAAAGAGATGTATGCTAACAAACTGGAGAACCTGGAAAAAATGGATAGATTCCTGGACAAATACAACCTTCCTCAACTGAGCCGTGAAGATATAGAAAATCTAAACAGACCCATAACCATGGAAAAAATTGAATCAGTAATAAACACACTACCGAAAAAGAGCCCAGGACCGGATGGCTTCACTGCCAAATTTTACCAGACATTTAGAAAACAACTAACCCCAGTTCTTCTCAAATTATTCAAAACGATTGAAAGAGAGGGAATCCTTCCAAATTCTTTCTACGAAGCCAATATCACCTTAATTCCTAAGCCCCGGAAAAGACACAAATGAAAGAAAACTACAGACCTATCTCCCTGATGAACATAGATGCAAAAATACTCAACAAAATTCTGGCAAACCGAATCCAACTACACATCAGAAAGATCATTCACCCGGACCAAGTGGGATTTATCCCTGGTATGCAGGGATGGTTCAATATTCAAAAGTCAATCAATGTAATACATCACATTAATAAATTGAGAAACAAAAATCATATGGTTATCTCAATAGATGCAGAGAAAGCATTTGACAAAATACAACACCCTTTCATGATGAAAACCCTAAGCAAATTGGGGTTAGAAGGAACATTCCTCAACACAGTTAAGGCAGTCTATGATAAACCAAAGGCCAGCATCATATTGAATGGGGAAAAGTTGGAGGCATTTCCATTGAAAACTGGCACCAGACAGGGATGCCCACTCTCACCATTGCTATTCAATATAGTCCTAGAAGTCTTAGCCAGAGCCATCAGGCAAGAAAAAGAAATTAAAGGGATACAAATGGGAAAGGAGGAAGTTAAACTATCCCTATTTGCAGATGACATGATACTATATATAGGGGACCTGATAAACTCCTATAAGAGACTACTGGAACTCATAGAAGAGTTTGGTAAAGTAGCAGGATACAAAGTCAATGGTCAGAAATCAACAGCCTTTGTATACACAGACAATGCCAGGGCTGAGGAAGAACTACTAAGATGGATCAATTCCATTCATGATAGCCACAAAAACAATAAAGTACCTTGGAATAAATTTAACCAATGAGGTCAAAGACCTCTATGATGAAAATTACAAAACACTAAAGAAAGAAATAGAAGACGACACAAAAAAATGGAAAAACCTGCCCTGCTCATGGATTGGAAGAATCAATATCATCAAAATGTCCATTCTCCCAAAAGCAATTTACAAGTTCAATGCAATACCAATCAAAATACCGAAGTCATTCTTCAAAGACCTAGAAAAAACGATGCTGAAATTCATATGGAGAAACAGGAGACCTAGAATAGCTAAAGCAATCCTTTACAATAAAAACAAGACCGGAGGCATCACAAATCCAGACTTCAAGGCATACTACAGGGCAGTTATAATCAAAACAGCCTGGTACTGGTACAAAAACAGATGGATAGACCAATGGAACAGAATAGAAACACCGGAGATCAATCCAAACATCTATAACCAACTCATATTCAACAAAGGACCTAAAACCAACCCCTGGAACAAGGACAGCCTCTTCAACAAATGGTGCTGGGAAAACTGGATATCCACATGTTGCAGTATGAAGCAAGACCCCTACCTTACACCTTATACAAAAATCCACTCAACATGGATCAAAGAACTAGAGATGCGCCACGACAGCATGGAACTAATTGAGAGCACAGGGGAAACCCTTCAAGATATCGGAATAGGCGAAGAATTCCTGGAGACGACCCCACAGGCATGGGTAATCAAAGATAAAATAAACAAGTGGGATTACCTCAAATTGAAGAGTTTCTTAACAGCAAAGGAAACAGTCAGGAAAGCGAAGAGGCAACCAACAGAATGGGAGCTGTTATTCGCAAACCACACAACAGATAAAGGATTAACAACTAGAATCTACACAATGATCAAACACCACAGAATCAAAACAAACAACCCAATAAAAAAATGGGCCAAGGACCTTAATAGACATTTTTCAAAAGAAGAAATCCAAATGGCCAACAGGCACATGAAAAAATGCTCAGGATCCCTAGCCATCAGGGAAACGTAGATCAAAACCACAATGAGATTCCACCTCACTCCGGTTAGATTGGCTTACATACAGAAATCAACCAACAACAGATGCTGGTGAGGATGTGGAGAAAAAGGGACACTAATCCACTGTTGGTGGGAATACAAACTGGTAAAGCCACTATGGAAGACAGTCTGGAGAATCCTCAGAAACCTGAATATAGTACTATCACAGGACCCAGCCATCCCACTCCTTGGAATTTACCCAAATGGAATTAAAGGGGAGAAAAAGCCATTTGCACCTCAATATTTGTTGCAGCTCAATTCACAATAGCTAAGACATGGAATCAACCTAAATGCCCATCAACGGATGACTGGATAAAGAAACTATGGGATATGTACTCTATGGAACACTATACAGCAGTAAAAAACAATGAAATCCGGGCATTTACAACAAAATGGAGGAAGCTGGAAAACATCATGCTGAGTGAAATAAGCCAGTCCAAAAGGGACAAATATCACATGTTCTCCCTGATTGATGGCAACTAAACGAGCACCTAAAATGATACCCATTGAAGTGAAATGGACACTATGAGAGACAATGACATGAGCAGCCCTTGTCTAGACTGTTGAGGAACAACTTACTATTTTTTTCCTTTAGTATTTTTGTTGTTGTTGTTGTTGTTGATCAGTTTGCTCTACACAAGACCACTGGTTGAACTCTGCAATCAATGCACGACCATTCTTAAGCGTTTAAAATTTAACAGAAAATTGATCGCTGTGAAACATAGGAGTGGGAATAAGAGAGGGAGGAGATATATAGGACAGCACATACTCACTCAGACCTACCTCCAATGTTGGAACTAGAAATGTGCCAGGGGATTTCAACTCAACCTTACCAAGGAGGCAGGTACCAATGCCAGCACACTTGGTAAAGTGATAGGTATAAATACACAACTGATCAAAAAGATAGGGTAAGTGTCGAAGAGATTACACAAATAAGACTAGTGTAAGCAAATAATGAAGGATAGAATCAAAAGGGAGAGAATGATCCTGCGGGGGAAGCAGGACACACAGCAGACTCATGGAATGGCAAATGCCCAAAACAGCACTCCTGCCTCAGAATCAACCCTTGGGACATTCGGATCTGACTAAAAGGTCCATGAGAGTCTCACAGGCGTGGAAAGACATGACACGGTGGCAAAAAAACAATCTAAATGAAAGATCCTGGTGAACAAGACCCCAGCAAAAGGATCAGGCCATCAAGGAGAGAGGCGCCTTTCTCTGAAGGGAGGAAGGAACCTCCACTGTGATATGGCCTTGACTAAACAAATTCAGAGTTGCTGAACTCAAGGGGCTTCCATAGCCTAGACAGATCATAGCAAGAGTCTCGGGTAATTGCTGACATCATAAATAAGAGTGCCAATTGTTAAATCAACAACGGGAGTCACTGGGTTCATGCTCCCCACACAGGATCTCTGTCCTTAATGTATTTAACTATGAAACTCAAAAACAACACTACTAGTTGAACAATACCCTATACCTGGTTCGGTTGTGTGAGTGCAGCCTGTTGAAATCCCTGCTTAGTATATACTAAGTTGATCTTCAGTATATGAAGGTAATTGAAAATGAAACGTGATGAAGGAGGGGATGGGAGAGAGAGTGGGTGAGGGGAGGGCCACGGGAGGGAGGGAGGTCGGGGGGGAAGCCACAACAATACAAAAGATACATTTTATATTCTACTTAAAACTATTGGTTGAACTCTGTAATTAATACACAATTGCTCTTAGGTGTTTAATTAATGCTATAACTAGTACTCAAATAGTATTTTACACTTTGTGTTTCTGTGTGGGAGCAAAATGTGGAAATCTTTACTTAATATACACTAAATTGATCTTCTGTATATAAAGATAATTGAAAATTAATAAAAAAAATTGATTAGTGTATCCAGTGGTGGGAATGGACCTAGTAAAGGTGGTAGGGTGGCTTTGGGGTTGATGCCTTTAAATTGATTGGCCGAAGCATAGGGTCCGAGCTGCTGGGGTGTACATGCAGAACTGTAGGGTCTTGGGAAGCTATCAATCGCCTTATCTGCCCTGAGAAGACACCAGGAACTCTAGGTGTTTCTCTGTTATCTGCTAATCTGCTGATGCTAGGAGAGTTCATCGCAAACGGAGTTCACTTATTTACTTTTAGGAGCTTCTGGATCAGGGTTTAGGGCCTGGTCAGGCCCAAGTTACAAGATGGAGGCCTAATTTAAAATAGTATCTGAACCCTCCTTCAGGCTCAGGTCTTACACTTAGTAGTGGGATTCCTGGATCACATGGACACTCTATTTTGAGTGTATTAAGGAATCTTCAAACTGCTTTCCACAGTGACTGTACATTCTCACCAACAGTGAGAAAATGTGTTAGGGGTACTGGTGCTACAGACCAGGGCTTTAACCTACTGTGCCACAGCATTGGTCCCAACATTGAAAAAAGTTTTAAAAATGTGTGTTCATGTGGCATAGAACAGTTGAAAATGTATGGCCTAGAGGCCCTATGGCAGAGTGATTTCCTCTGAAACATATCCAGAATCAAGAACTCTCAAGGCTGAGCACTACTTCACAGATACAGAACCAAAAAATAACCCAAGTGTCCTAAATACAATTATCTGAACAACAAATATAGATGAATTTCATAGTTCAACATTGATGTTACACATTCACACCTACTGCTCCATGTCAGCTCAATGTTGTAATAACATTCAGGTAAAAGCCAGTATTAGCAGGTTAAATTTCAATGGATATACAATTTCAATGGATACACTTCTAAGAAGTAATGGAATGTGTTCAAGAAGTACCTGGGGACCTCAGGCCAAGTGTGGCTAAACACCCTTTGATGAGCTGGACTTGTTTAAGCATAAGCAGACACGGCTGTGGGCACCACTTGGAGTCTCTCTCGAGGACATGGTTATGCAGGAGTAGTGAGATGTGACTTCCTCTGTGATCTATGTTCCTGAGTAAGGGAAACACTGATGCTCACAACTGCAGCAACAGCCATTAAGGACCTGGAGGGACCTGGAGACAAGTACACTTTTGGGTGAGGTCTAATCTTCCACCCACCACCAGAACTTTGCCAGAGTATCTGAACCCTCCTTCATGCCCATTCCCTTCCTCTTCAGATCCCGAGTCTCTTCCTTCCAGTCCTATTGCCACACTGCTTATCAGTGTGCTGAGCTGCTTCCACCTGTGAGTTAAAAGTGTCATGGATCACAAAGTAGAAGTAACCAAGGAGTACTGGTGCCTCTTTCATGGAATGGGGAGAGGTTCCTTCCCAATAGCATGAACACGGCTGAATGCATTCATCGTGCATGGCATCCCCTGCATCAATGGATATGTTTGTACCTTTTGATCTTAGCCAGAGTCAGCCAGGGTGGTGGGCAGATCAGGAATATCTGTGGAGTTCTCAGAAAGAACAGATTATGGTACAAACTACAAAGTTTGAAGAACAGGTTGGTTGTGTGGGACGGGTACTTTCACTCCAGTGACTGCAGCTCCCAGGTTCCACCTCCAATGCCCATTTTCAGATCAGCTCTCCCACAAAGTCACAAAGGAAAAGAGGGAGACACAGCAATGTGGGAATGAAAATGAGGAAGAGAGATGGAAAGGAAGAGGAAGGACAATGGAAAGCATATTGTGATTTGGGTGGATGCCCACTGGTAGATGGCTTTCATGTGCAAATGCAGACACCCTTTTCAGTCTACCAACCATTTCTAACAAAGGAACTTCAGATGACATCCATGCAGATTCTCATGCTGATGACTTGGCACAGTCACTACCTATGGCCCCTTGGGATTCCACACAAATAATTGGATAAATGGTCCTCAGATGAGTTCCTTTAAAGACTAGAACCATAGAAATTATACACCAAAGAGGAACAGTCATGTTTATTCAACATGATTTTCTCAGGAAGAGCCACACCATTTTTGGAGATTCTAATAAGAGATTATATCAATGATGGAATGGAAATAGCATATGGGCGCTAGTGGCATTAGCCCAGCAATTCAGTGATTCTCAATTTTTGGCCCCTATCAGACTCACTAGGAGAGTGTTTTAAAATCCCAGTGCCTATAGTTGAAGTATTAAATTATTTTCCTATGAAAAGGGACTCATATGTTAGAGTGGTTTACCTTTTCTGATGAATTATTTCATGAAATGAAATATATGTTAAATACATATGTGTCTGTTTAAAGAGATTAATGAGAATGAACATGAATGCACTAATAAAATATTTGACCATGCAGAGGAGTTCAGTGTAAGGCAAATTGAGTTCCAGTCTGCATTCAGTATTTATCAAACATTCATTTGCATGAAATATTCACTTGGATACATTACTATTATACACATTTTACTGCAGTGGAGCTGGTCTTAGCTTGAGAATCTATATTTCATTGTCTATATTTTAATTTATGTCTTTGAGAGGCACAGAGAAGGGAGAGATATAGAGACCTTCCATCCTCTACTTCAGTTCACAAAATTCCTTAAATTATTAGAGCTTGATCTCCACGATATCTGCTACATAGATGCTAGGAGCATGATCATGTGAGGGATCTTGGAAAATTCTCAGGCTCAGCATTAGCAGAAAGGTGCAGGCAGTGGTGAAACATTACTATCAAACCAAGCATGTAAAGTGAGCATCTTAATTCTTCAACTCAACCTTAAGCTTAGGATTCTGTGTTTTACATAAGTGTAAGATATGTTCAAGGGCTTCAATGGTCTAAGAAAAACTGTGGTGAATACAAATAATTATAAAGTGTTTACACTGCTAAGAAGTGAAAACAGCACAACATGTCATATTTGACATCACTTTTTGACACTGAAATTGCTTTTGTTAATACATGTTCTTGTGGAAATACAATAACTGAAAAATACAAGGTCTAGAGGACATTCAGCTTAGTGATTCCCTCTGAAACCTGTCGCTCCCCCTCTTCGTGGAGGAACGACACTAAGCCCTGCCTAGGCTTCATATCCGAGTCACGGCACCATTATGTCGCTCCCCCTCTTCGCGGAGGAACGACACAGGACCCTGCGCTGTTCTTTCGTCTGCTCGGCCCTCCCCGGGTTTGCTGCTGGTTCTTCCCGGGTTGGCTACTGTCCCTTCCACCTCCGTGGAAGGGCAGTTCCCCCTGGCCACATTCCCCACTTCCGCAGGGGAGTGGCACACCGCCGGCCGGCTCTTCTCGGGGGCTGCACAGGTGTTCCTTCAGCTAGATGTTCCCCTTAGATGTTCCTGGTGCATGCCGTCTCTCTCCTCCTTTATAGTCCTCCTCTGCCAATCCTAACTCGGCTGCCCACACGCCGAGTACGCTGCTCTCCTCCAATCAGGAGCAAGTCCTACAGTTTATTAGCTGAACTGGAGGCAGCTGTGTAGAAGCTGTTTACTTCTCTCCCAGCGCCATATTGTGGGAGAGCAGATGCATAGAATAAGTCTTAATTCCAGTAACTTAGTCCAGTCCGGGCTGCTCACCACAGATCCCCCTTTCTTTTTATTTTTGGCGTTGATACGCGCCTGTCTTCGGTGTCCCGTGGCACACACTCTGCTCTACTTGCTAGAGTTGCCACAGGTTCTTACAAGTCCTATCAATCAGGCAAACCGAATCTGGGTCCTCTCTTCGCCATGTTGTGAGGAGGTTTTTAGGCGCTGATGCATGCCTGTGTTCGGTGACCTGCGGCTCACACTCTGGTTGAGCCACTTGCTGGTGCTTACCGCCTTAATCAGGCAGACCGAATCCAAGCCTCCTAATTGTTGTATTGTGGGGAAGACTTATTAGTGTTGGTTCGTGCCTATCTTCGGTGACCTGCAGCTCATACTCTGGTCGAGCTGCTTGCTGGTGCTTACCGCCTTAATCAGGCAGACCGAATCCAAGCTTTCTCATTGCCGTATTGTGGGGGAGACTTATTAGTGTTTCGGGCAGACCGAATCCAAGCTTTCTCATTGCCATGTTGAGGGGAGGCCTTTCTATTTCTCTATTTCTCTATCTCCGGGCATTCCTATTTCTCCCATTTTACTTCTATCTTCCAGCATTCCTATTTCTCTCATTTTACTTCTAAACTTTTGTTTCTCTTATCCCTGCGGCTTTCCGGTGCCCGCCCCGAGGCTGCTTCCCGGCTCTGAGCCGCTTCAGCCCGTGCCTCTCTCATCTGCGCGGCTTCCCGGCTTTGCGCGGCTTGGCTTCATGCGCTCCGCGGTCTCCACGCCCTTCGCGTCTGCACCACGGCCTCGCGCCAGCCCCGTTCCCTATCTACTTGTGCCCCGCACGCTCTCTCTGTGCACGGCAGCCTCCGCGAGTCACACAGCATAGCTTACGTGTCTGCCACTAGCATTCAATCTAAGTTCCCCGGGCTAGCCTGGCGAATTCAACCCAGCTTACGTCTCCGCCCCACGGTTTGGCTTCCCATCCTTTGCTCCCCGGGCTAATCAGACGGATCCCAATCTGGCTTACGTTTCAGCTTCTGGTTTCAACTTTTTGCCCCCCTATTCCCGGGCTAACTTGAGAATCCCAAAGTGGCTTTCGTTTCCGCCTTGGCCTGTCCCCCGCGGCTTCAATTTCCCTAACATTTTTCTCTACCCGGTATGTTTCCCTAAGCTTTCTTCCAACAATATTCCTCCCTCATTTCTCCTGGCCTCTCCCCACAGTCCGCATCTGAGTCTGTTTGTTCTAGCTTTCGCTTTCGCTTTCGACCTTAGAGATTTCTCCCAGCTTCCCCCCGTAGTCCGTATCTAAGTCTATGCCTAGGCTTTTCAATAGCTTCTTCCGGCACCTTTTTCGTCCGGCTTTTCCCTAGGCTGTTTGCTAGTCTCTCTTTCCGATATTTTCCCTAGGCTGTTTGCTAGTCTCTCTCTCCGATATTTTCCCAGTTCTTCCCGTTTCTTCCCTCCTAGGTTTCCTATCCGAGTCACGGCACCATTATGTCGCTCCCCCTCTTCGTGGAGGAACGACACTAAGCCCTGCCTAGGCTTCGTATCCGAGTCACGGCACCATTATGTCGCTCCCCCTCTTCGCGGAGGAACGACACAGGACCCTGCGCTGTTCTTTCGTCTGCTCGGCCCTCCCCGGGTTTGCTGCTGGTTCTTCCCGGGTTGGCTACTGTCCCTTCCACCTCCGTGGAAGGGCAGTTCCCCCTGGCCACATTCCCCACTTCCGCAGGGGAGTGGCACACCGCCGGCCGGCTCTTCTCGGGGGCTGCACAGGTGTTCCTTCAGCTAGATGTTCCCCTTAGATGTTCCTGGTGCATGCCGTCTCTCTCCTCCTTTATAGTCCTCCTCTGCCAATCCTAACTCGGCTGCCCACACGCCGAGTACGCTGCTCTCCTCCAATCAGGAGCAAGTCCTACAGTTTATTAGCTGAACTGGAGGCAGCTGTGTAGAAGCTGTTTACTTCTCTCCCAGCGCCATATTGTGGGAGAGCAGATGCATAGAATAAGTCTTAATTCCAGTAACTTAGTCCAGTCCGGGCTGCTCCCCACAGATCCCCCTTTCTTTTTATTTTTTTCTCAGGGGCTGCACAGGTGTTCCTTCAGCTAGATGTTCCCCTTAGATGTTCCTGGTGCATGCCGTCTCTCTCCTCCTTTATAGTCCTCCTCTGCCAATCCTAACTCGGCTGCCCACACGCCGAGTACGCTGCTCTCCTCCAATCAGGAGCAAGTCCTACAGTTTATTAGCTGAACTGGAGGCAGCTGTGTAGAAGCTGTTTACTTCTCTCCCAGCGCCATATTGTGGGAGAGCAGATGCATAGAATAAGTCTTAATTCCAGTAACTTAGTCCAGTCCGGGCTGCTCCCCACAGAAACCCATTCAGAGTCAGTAGTTCTGCTCTCAGGGCTGAGCATTGCTTCAAAGATGCAAAACTCAAAGAATAACCAGCATGTCCCAAAATATAGTTATCTGAGCAACAAATGAACAATTTAATATTTAAAATAAAACTTCACACCTATTCTGCCACATCAACTCAATTATATAATAAACTTCATATAAAAGCCTTAATTATCCAGTTAAATTCCAATGGAAATACAGTATAACTGACATATTTCAAAGAGTAATAGGTGTTGGCTTCCAGCATGTTCTCTGGCTGCCAGGGTGCTCTTGCCGATCATCTGAGGACATTCTGAGTACACTGGCACAGCTGCTCCCTGAATCTTTCCCTTCTCGAATACAACCACCACCCACAAGTCATCTGAGGAGGGAAGGTGAGCATTTCCCTTCCAATGGACATCTCACTCCCAGTCACTGTCCTCAGAGGAGGAGGAGATCTGAAGGGACTCATAGAGCAGGCTCAGTGGAGATTTCAGACAGGGTTTCTCTGTCCCTTGAGGATAGGAGGTTTCAGAGAGGAGGAGTTGGCTTCTCATGGGGCTGAGACAAGGGAGTTGTCATGAAGCTGCCACTCATCCAGTTATTGCCTAATCCTCTGAAGACCATTCTGAGGGACCGGCCTGGAACAAAGCTAGGAGGTGGGTGACAGGAGGTAGTGGAGGCCTGGACAGTTTTCACGGGAGCTCTGTGACTTGTTGGCTGCAGGTCAGTGTTGCGCTCTGGAGCTGCTGGACTCTGGGTCATGTGGAGTGACATTTTTCTTCCTAGGCATGATATAGCTGGCAGTTCCTGTACAGTCATGTGATTCTCATGCATAGGTGTTTGAGTGGTATTCTGTAGGTTTTAGAATGATTTCTCTCTCTCTGCTGGATTCTTTGAGGAATGATGGTGCATCTGGACAGATCTCTTGCCTGGAGTTCCATTTTTGAATTTGGATTGGGGACCCATTCTCAAAGCCTCAGGGTGTTTACTGGGCTGAGGGTCCTCATCTGAAAATCTAAGGATTGGTCTAGGTCATGTGTTTTGGATGCCTTCTTGGGAAATTTAAAAGCAAACAAATCAGGCCTGCAGTGTCTCTGCTTCACAATGAAGATACAGTCCCAGCCATGACACTTGAATGAAGGCTAGGTGGTATCAGGGCTGTCCACTTCCTGACCTTTTTTTAACTAAAACTCAAGTAACCCAGTTCACATATTTTGATGGAAGGTGAAGAGATTTCTGTATGGGTGGCTGGCTTGTGAAGTCAGGATGCCTGTGTAGACTGGCATGGGTATACCTGGTTATAGTAGGAAAAGCAAGCACATATAATAACTTTAATAATTAATTACCATAAAATTAACATGAAAACAATCAAATAAAATTAGAAGAATCAGCTGGCACCGTGGCTTAATAGGCTAATCCTCTGCCTGCGGTGCCAGCACCCCGGGTTCTAGTCCCGGTCGGGGCGCCGGAATCTATTCAGGTTGCTCCTCTTCCAGTCCAGCTCTCTAGTCTGGCCTGGGAGTGCAGTGCAGGATGGCCCAAGTCTTTGGGCCCTGCACCCACATGGGAGACCAGGAGAAGAACCTGGCTTCTAGCTTTGGATCAGCGCAGTGCGACGGCCACAGTGGCCATTGGGGGTGAACCAACAGAAAAGGAAGACCTTTCTCTCTGTTTCTCTCTCACTGTCCAATCTGTCAAAAATAAAAAAATTAAAAGATTCAACACATTAAATTTTGTCACATTATAATGAGAAACAGCTGTTTGAAGTAAGAATCTTCATCTGACCTCTGTGATGATCAGAATAAACAAATTAAGCAATCAATTTGAATTCCCTGGGATATCAACAGCTCAAGGAAATATGGAACATGAATATATAGCAAATTTTGATGCAACTTCTTAAATTACTGCACATTTTTTCTAAATTGTCATTTCCATTTTATTGAAGGTATACTCATTTTGTGTCACCCTGAGAAATATAGTTCTTCAGATGAAAAAAAAATAGTGGTTAATGTGTTGCATGCTACAGGGAGAGGGAGAAGCAGAGAAGAGAGTAGTGGAGGAGACACTCTAGGTTGAGACTTGAAGAGAAAAACACCCAGGGAAGCCCCGCAGGAGGAGGGGTATCAGCGTTAACCTCCATGGTGAGTGCTGATGTGTAGCCAGAGAGTGTGGAGATTTGGAGTTGGCATTTTTTGAGATGGGGCAAGGGGCAGAGAAAGGCATGCGATCTTAGTGGAAGTGGAGGGGGACAGTCAATTCACAACAATCATATCAAAACAAAACCTGCGATTTGGCTGAGAAAGGGTGGTTACCATTTTAACACAGGGTAAAAGTATGCAAGCCTACAGGTGCCCACATACCAGCTCACTGGGATGGGATACCTGAAAGCTGCACTGGCATCAGCCAGTGACCCCAGTGTGTGTGATGCAGAGCTTTATGTGAAGGGAAAAGCCTGCAGCAGCAACTCCAGAGCTGGGAAGTGGCTGGGCAGCTAAGATGGGCAAATGATGCCTGCACCACCAGCAGCCTCTGGACTCAGTGACTGTGGGAGTCATATGCTGAGACCTTGGGGCCTCACTGGCTACATGAAAAGGTGTAGGGAGTAGCTAGGTATTGAGTTCTGCCAAGCCCAACTTGGGTGTTACACTGGAAACTCAACCCACCCTAGAGGGTTGACCAGAGGACCAAGTCACACCCACTACACACTTCCTGATATTAACTGAAAGGACCAACATTCCACAAAGCTATAGAAGCATAGCCCCAAAGATAAAAGCCAACAGAAGAAAAAAACTAAAAGCCTTGTCCAAAAATGCTGAAATATGAGAACATAAATTCCAGAAACAAACAGAAGAAAGTCACCATGAACCTCCCAGAGGTACATGACATTTCAATATTAGAATGCAAAGATGAGGAGATCAAGGAAATGCCAGGAATTGAATTTAGAAAATTAGTCAAAGTTTTACTTTAAACAAAATCAGAAGAAAATCCATGAACTAAAGAAACCCATACATAACATGATCACAATTTTTTCCCAGGAAATTGAGAATTTAAAGAGAAATCAAAATGAAATTTTTTAAAAATGAAGGGTTCAGTAGATCAAATTAAAAATGCACTGGAAAGCCTTAACAACAGATTTGATGAGGCAGAAGAAAGAGTATCTCAACCAGAAGAAAAATTTTTAGAAATCTTACAGTGAGAAAAAAAATAACAAGCAGAAAGCAGAAAACCTAAAACAGTGTTGGAGATCTCTGGGATACTATCAAATGATCCAACATATGGATCTTAGGAGTTAATGAAAGATTGGAAAGAGAGAAGGGAACAGAAAGCTTATTTAGGGAAATTATTACAGAAAAGTTCCCCAACATGGAGAAAGAAATGGAATTCAAGTATTTTTTTTTCTGTTGGGATTGCTAAGGTGGTAGAATTTATTTTTTTTAACTTTTATTTAATGAATATAAATTTCCAAAGTACGACTTATGGATTACAATGGCTTCCCCCCATACCGTCCCTCCCATCAACAACCCTCCCCTTTCCCACTCCCTCTCCCCTTCCATTCACATCAAGATTCATTTTCGATTATCTTAATATACAGAAGATCAGCTTAGTATACATTAAGTAAGGATTTCAACAGTTTGCTCCCACACAGAAACATAAAGTGAAAAATAATAGATGATTTTTTTTAAATGATGATGAAATCAGATCAGACCTATTGTCATGTTTAGCCCAATGAGAGTCAAGTTGGGAATTGATAATTTCTTTCTTTTTTTGTTACAGAAGATCAGTTTAGTATACATTAAGTAAAGATTTCAACAGTTTGCACCCCCATAGAAACACAAAGTGAAATATACTGTTTGAGTACTCGTTATAGCATTAAGCCTCAATGTACAGCACATTAAGGACAGAGATCCTACATGAGGAGTAAGTGCACCGTGACTCCTGTTGTTGACTTTACAAATTGACACTCTTGTTTATGGCCTCAGTAATCTCCCTATGCTCCAGTCATGAGTTTCCAAGGCTATGGAAGCCCTTTGAGTTCTCTGACTCTTATCTTGTTTAGACAAGGTCATAGTCAAAGTGGAGGTTCTCTCCTCCCTTCAGAGAAAGGTACCTCCCTCTTTGAAGATCTGTTCTTTCCACTGGGATCTCACTCACAGAGATCTTTTGCCAGAGTGTCTTGGCTTTCTATGCCTGAAATACTCTCATGGGCTTTTCAGCCAGATCCGAATGCCTTTAGGGCTGATTCTGAGGCCAGAGTGCTATTTAGGACATCCCCCATTCTATGAGTCTGCTGAGTATCTCACTTCCCATGTTGGATCACTCTCCCCTTTATTTATTCTATTGGTTAGTGTTAGCAGGTACTAGACTTGTTTATGTGCTCCCTTTGACTCTTAGTCCTTTCATTATGATCAATTGTGAACTGAAATTGATCACTTGGACTAGTGAGATGGCATTGGTACATGCCACCTTGATGGGATTGAATTGGAATCCCCTGGTATGTTTCTAACTCTACCATTTGGGGCAAGTCAGCTTGAGCATGTCCCAAATTGTACATCTCTTCCCTCTCTTATTCCCACTCTTATGTTTAACAGGGATCACATTTCAGTTAATTTTCAACACTTAAGAATAAATGTGTGATAATTACAGAATTAAACCAGTCATATTAAGTAGAACAGACAAAAATTACTAAGAGGGATAATGTATTAAGTTGTTCATTAACAGTCAGGGCTATGCTGATCAAGTCACCATTTCTCATAGTGTCCATTTCACTTCAGGAGGTTTCCTTTTTGGTGTTCAGTCAGTTGTCACCGATCAGGGAGAACATATGGTATTTGTCTTTTTGGGACTGGCTTACTTCACTCAGCATGATGTGTTCCAGATTCCTCCATTTTGTTGCAAATGACTGGATTTCGTTGTTTCTTACTGCGGTATAGTATTCTAAAGAGTACATATCCCATAATTTCTTTATCCAGTCTACCGTTGATGGGCATTTAGGTTGGTTCCAGGTCTTGGCTATTGTGAATTGTGCTGCGATAAACATTAGGGTGCAGACCGCTTTTTTGTTTGTCAATTTAAACTCCTTTGGGTAAATTCCAAGGAGTGGGATGGCTGGGTCGAACGGTAGGGTTATATTCAGGTTTCTGAGGAATCTCCAGACTGATTTCCATAGTGGCTTGACCAGTTTGCATTCCCACCAACAGTGGGTTAGTGTCCCTTTTTCCCCACATCCTCGCAAGCATCTGTTGTTGGTAGATTTCTGTATGTGAGCCATTCTAACCGGGGTGACGTGAAACCTCATTGTGGTATTGATTTGCATTTCCCTGATTGCTAGCGACCTTGAACATTTTTTCATGTGCCTGTTGGCCATTTGGATTTCCTCTTTGGAAAAATGTCTATTGAGGTCCTTGGCCCATCTCTGAAGTGGGTTGTTGGTTTTGTTTTTGTGGAGTTTCTTGATCTCTTTGTAGATTCTGGTTATTAACCCTTTATCTGTTGCATAGTTTGCAAATATTTTTTCCCATTCTGTCGGTTGTCTCTTCACTCTCCTGACTGTTTCTTTTGCAGTACAGAAACTTCTCAATTTGATGCAATCCCAATAGTTGATTTTGGCTTTGACTGCCTGTGCCTCCTGGGTCTTTTCCAGAAATTCTTTGCCTGTGCCAATATCTTGAAGGGTTTCTCTAATGTTCTCTAATAACTTGATGGTGTCAGGATGTAGATTTAGGTCTCTAATCCACGTTGCGTTGATTTTTGTGTAAGGTGTAAGGTAGTGGTCTTGCTTCATGCTTCTGCATGTGGAAATCCAGTTTTCCCAGCACCATTTATTGAATAGACTGTCCTTGCTCCAGGAATTGGTTTTAGATCCTTGATCAAATATAAGTTGGCTGTAGATGTTTGGGTTGATTTCTGGTGTTTCAATTCTGTTCCATTGGTCTATCCATCTGTTTCTGTACCAGTACCATGCTGTTTTGATAACAGCTGCCCTGTAGTATGTCCTGAAATCTGGTATTGTGATGCCTCCGGCTTTGTTTTTGTTGTACAAGATTGCTTTAGCTATTCGAGGTCTCTTGTGCCTCCATATGAATTTCAGCATCATTTTTTCTAGATCTGAGAAGAATGTCTTTGGTATCTTGATTGGGATTGCATTGAATCTATAAATTGCTTTTGGGAGAATGGACATTTTGATGATGTTGATTCTTCCAATCCATGAGCATGGAAGATTTTTCCGTTTTTTGGTATCCTCTTCTATTTCTTTCTTTAAGATTTTGTAATTCTCATCGTAGAGATCTTTAACGTCCTTGGTTACGTTTATTCCAAGGTATTTGATTGTTTTTGTAGCTATTGTGAATGGGATTGATCTTAGCAGTTCTTTCTCAGTCATGGCATTGCTTGTGTATACAAAGGCTGTTGACTTTTGTGTATTGATTTTATATCCTGCCACTTTGCCAAACTCCTCTATGAGTTCCAATAGTCTCTTAGTAGAGTTCTTTGGGTCCCCTAAATAAAGAATCATATCATCTACAAAGAGGGATAGTTTGAGTTCTTCCTTCCCAATTTGTATCCCTTTAATTTCTTTTTCTTGCCTAATAGCTCTGGCTAGAACCTCCAGAACTATATTGAATAGCAGTGGTGAGAGTGGGCATCCCTGTCTGGTACCAGATCTCAGTGGAAATGCTTCCAACTTTTCCCCATTCAATAGAATGTTGGCTGTGGGTTTTTCATAGATTGCTTTGATTGTATTGAGGAATGTTCCTTCCAAACCCAATTTGCTTAGAGCTTTCATCATGAACGGGTGTTGTATTTTATCAAATGCTTTCTCGGCATCTATTGAGATAATCATATGGTTTTTCTTCTGCAGTCTATTAATGTGGTGTATCACATTGATTGTCTTGTGCACATTAAACCATCCCTGCATACCAGGGATAAATCCCACTTGGTCTGGGTGTATGATCTTTCTGATGCATTGTTGCACTCTATTGGCCAGAATTTTATTGAGGATTTTTGCATCTATGTTCATCAGGGATATTGGTCTGTAATTTTCTTTCAGTGCTGCATCTTTCTTTGGCTTAGGGATTAAGGTGATGCTGGCTTCATAGAAAGAATTTGGGAGGATTCCCTCTTTCTCGATTGTTCTGAATAGTTTGAGAAGAAATGGGATTAGTTCTTCTTTAAATGTCTGGTAGAATTCAGCAGTGAATCCATCTGGTCCTGGGCTTTTCTTTGTTGGGAGGGCCTTTATTACTGTTTCAATTTCTGTTTCATTTATGGGTCTATTTAGGTTTTCTATGTCTTCATGGTTCAATTTTGGTAGATTGCATGTGTCCAGGAATCTATCCATTTCTGATAGGTTTTCCTGTTTGCTGGCATACAGGTCCTTGTAGTAATTTCTTATGATTCTTTTTATTTCTGTGGTGTCTGTTGTTATGTTTCCTTTTTCATCTCTGATTTTATTGATTTGGGTCTTTTCTCTTCTTTTTTTAGTTAGTTGGGTCAATGGGGTTGTCAATTTTGTTTATTTTTTCAAAAAACCAGCTTCTCGCTTGGCTGATTTTTTGTAGTGTTTTTTTGGATTCAATCCTGTTAATTTCTTCTCTGGTTTTAATTATTTCTCTTCTCCTACTAGATTTGGGTTTGGTTTACTGCAGTTTTTCTAGGTCCTTGAGATGCGCTGAAAGCTCATTTATTTGGTGTCTTTCCAATTTCTTGATATAGGCACCTATTGCTATAAATTTGCCTCTCAATACTGCTTTTGCTGTATCCCATAAGTTTTGATATGTTGTGTTGTTGTCTTCATTTACTTCCAGAAAGTTTTTGATTTCTCTTTTGATTTCTTGAATGACCCAGTGTCCATTCAGGAGCATGTTGTTCAGTCTCCATGTGTTTGCATACTTTCTGGGGTTTCCTGAGTTGCTAATTTCCAGCTTCATTCCGCTGTTGTCTGAGAAACTGCATGGTATGATTCTAATTCTTTTAAATTTGCTGAGACTTGCTTTATGGCCTAGAATGTGATCAATCCTAGAGAAGGTTCCATGCACTGCTGAGAAGAATGTGAAATCTGTAGATGTAGGGTTGAAAGTTCTGTAGATATCTGTTAGATCCATTTGGGCAATAGTGTCAATTAAATCTGCTGTTTCCTTGTTGATCTTCTGTCCGGATAATCTGTCTATTTCTGAGAGTGGAGTATTGAAGTCCCCCAGTACTATTGTATGGGAATCTAAATCTCCCTTTAAGTCCCTTAACATATCTTTTAAATAGACCGGTGCCCTGTAATTAGGTGCATATACATTTATAATAGTTACATCTTCCTGTTGAATTGAACCCTGAATCATTATATAGTGTCCCTCTTTGTCTCTCTTAACAGATTTGTATTACAGTTTATTTTGTCTGATATTAATATGGCTACACCTGCTTTTTTTTTGGTTTCTGTTGGCATGGAATATCTTTTTCCAACCTTTCACTTTCAGTCTGCTTGCCTCTTTGTTAGAGAGATGTGTTTCTTGTTCGCAACAAATAGTTGGGTTGTGTTCTTTGAGCCAGTCAGCTAAACGGTGTCTTTTAACTGAATAATTCAGACCATTAATGTTCAATGTGACTATTGATACGTAGTGACTTTGCCCTGCCATTTTCCCGGAAATATTTTCTAGTATATGCTTTGAGCTTCCCATGCTCTTTTACTGGTAGGTGTTCTTCCTTTCTCTTCTTTCATATTGATGGCCATGTTTCTGTGTTTCTGAGTGTAGCACATCTTTAAGTATCTTTTGCAGGGCCGGACGAGTGGCCACAAAGTCTTTCAATTTCTGTTTGCTATGAAAGGTCTTTATTTCACCTTCATTCACAAATGAGAGCTTGGCAGGATATAATATTCTGGGCTGGCAATTTTTCTCTCTTAGCACCTGTGCTATGTCTCGCCATTCCCTCCTAGCCTGTAGTGTTTCTGATGAGAAGTCTGCTGTGAGTCTGATTGGAGATCCTCTGAGAGTAATCTGACGTTTCTCTCTTGCACATTTTAGGATCTTTTCTTTATGTTTCACTGTGGTAAGTTTAATTACCACGTGTCGTGGTGAGGATCTCTTTTGGTCATGTTTATTGGGGGTTCTATGAGCTTCCTGTACTAGGATGTCTCTGTCCTTCTCCAAACCTGGAAAGTTCTCTGCTAGTATCCCACTTAAAAGGCCTTCTAATCCTTTCTCTCTCTCCATGCCTTCAGGGACTCCTAGAACTCGAATGTTGGTTTTTTTTAATAGTATCCTGTAGATTCCCAACAATATTTTTTAGATTTCTAATTTCCTCTTCTTTTCTTTGGTTTGACTGTATGTTTTCCTGTGCTCTATCTTCTAAGTCCGATATTCTCTCTTCTGCTTCACCCATTCTGTTTTTAAGGCTTTCTAATGTGTTTGTCATTTGATCTATTGAGCTCTTCATTTCATTTTGATTTCTCTTCACTATCACACTTTCCTGTTCTACTAGTTTCTGAGTTTCATTTTGACTCTTCCTTAAAATTTCATTTTCACGAGAGAGATTTTCAATCTTGTCCAATAAGGATTTCTGTAGTTCAAGGATTTGCTTTTGAAAACTTCTAAATGTTCTTATCATAAAATTTTTGAAATCCGTATCTTGCATTTCTTCTATCTCTTCATCTTCATAATCTTGTTTTTGGTGTTTTGTTTATTTGGAGGCATCATAGTGTCATCGTTGATCTTGTTCCCTCGATTTCTGTGTTTGTTACTTGGCATAGTTAATTCTTCTTGCGTCACTGTGCTTTTTTTTTTATACTATGTCCATGTTAAGTGGACTGCCTGCTGTTGGAGGAGCCTTGGATGCTTGAGATGGGTGCGGCCTGAGAGCTCTGCTTGGTTCTTCCTGGTTAAGGGTGTGCAAAGGTGACACCCTCAGGTTATGCGTGGTAAATATCTCTCTTTTTATTTATTTATGTATTTTATTTATTCAGGGGGTAAGTAACACCGCATGGCAATGCTGTGCAGAATTGATGGTATTTAGCTTCCAGTCTGGCTTCTACCCACAGAGTCTGTTTAGGCTCCTCTGGACTCCCACTGGGTTGCCTAGGCTACTGAATTGTAATGACTCAGTTCCTTAGCTCTCCCCCATTGATGTGTAAATCCAGAGAGGGGGCCTGCTCTTTGTCTCTTGCAAATTCTTCAAGCCTTGCAGCTTTGCAACCTTTGCAAGGTTAGGGGGAAAGAGAAACCCCGAAGCTTTTTTTCCTTCTTTCTGGTAGTGAGTTTGCTGCACTTTCCAGCCCCCATCTAGATTCTGACCCCCGTTTCCCCACCAATGTCTCGGGTTATTGAGCTCACCTCCCCTTCCAGCTCCGATGTGTGGACTCGGAGCCCTGGACATCCCAAGTCTCCCCGCTGTTGTCTGTGTGGCATGCACTCCCCTTGGAGCACTGGCACGCAGACCCTGCGGCTTCCGTGGCTCGGTCCCGCGGCTCGGCTTCCACGTGGTGGGCGACCTTGTTCCGGAATTCAAGTATAAGAAGCACATAAAACTCCTAACAACATGACCAGAAAAGATCTTCACCATGAAAAATTGTAATCAATCTTGCCACAGGAAAACAAACAAAAGATTCTAAAATGTTCATGGCAGAAATACCAGATAAAAAAATGAAGATGACAACACATCATATCTAAACCTAAGGAATACAGCAAAAGCAGTGTTAACAGGAAAGTACAGGGGCTGGAGCTGTCGTATAGAGGGTAGCCTCCTGGCCTGAAGCACTGGCATCTCATATGGGTGTCAGTTCAAGACCCAGCTTCTCTACTTCCAATCCAGCTCTCTGCTCTGAACTTAGAAAGCAGTGGAAGATGGCCCAAGACTTGGGCCCCTGCACCCACATGGGAGACCCGTAAAAACCTCCTGATTGCTGGCTTCAGATTAGCACATCCCCGGCCGTTACAGACAACTGGGGAGTGAACCATCAGATGGAAGAACACCCCCCCTGCTCTCTCTGTTTCTCCTATCTCTGTGTAACTCTTTCAAATTAAAAAAGTATTAAAAAAAAAACAGGGAGGTACACAGCAATCAATGCCTTCATAAAGAAACTGGAAAGGAACCACACAAATTATCTATTAGTGCATCTCACTGATCTATAATATCAATGACAAGCCAAATCCAAACCTAATAAGAGTTGGCTGGTGCCGCGGCTCACTAGGCTAATCCTCCACCTGCAGCGCGGATACCCCAGGTGCTGGTATCGGTTGGGGCACCAGATTCTGTCCTGGTTGCTCCTCTTCCAGTCCAGCTCTCTGCTGTGGCAAGGGAAGCAGTGGAGGATAGCCCAAGAGCTTGGGCCCTGCACCCAAATGGGAGACCAGGATGTAGCACCAGGCTCCAGTCTTCAGATCAGTGAAGTGTGGTGGCCATAGTGGCCATTTAGGGGGTGAAACAACATAAAATAAGACCTTTCTCTCTGTGTCTTTGTCACTGTATAACTCTGCTTGTCAAAAAAAAAAACTAAAAAGACAAGAAAATATTAAAATTAAGGAACAATAAACAAAATTGAAATCAAATTATAAAAAAGATCCTTTAAATGAAAACCTGGTCTTTTGAAAAATAAACAATATTGGCATACCATTTGAACAACTAACAAAAAAAGGGAAAAGAATAAATCAGTAAAATCAAATATGGAAAAGGACATGAAACAACAAATACCACAAATATAAAATTAATCATTAGAAATTATTAAAAATAGCTGCACACCAGCAAACTAGGAAACTAAAAGACATGAATAGATTCCTAGACACATAAAACTATCAAAATTGAGGCATTTAGGACACTTAAACAAACCTGTAACCTAAATAGTGTTTGAATCAGTAACAAAGACCCTCCCAACAAAGAAAACCACAGGAGCAGACGGCTTCACTGGTGAAATATAACAGACACATTGGCCCAACTAACTAAAAAAAAAAGAAGAGAAAAGACCCAAATCAATAAAATCAGAGATGAAAAAGGAAACATAACAACAGACACCACAGAAATAAAAAGAATCATAAGGAATTACTACAAGGACCTGTATGACAGCAAACAGGGAAACCTATCAGAAATGAATAGATTCCTGGACACATGCAAAACACCTAAATTGAACCAGGAAGACATAGAAAAGCTAAACAGACCCATAACTGACACAGAAATTGAAACAGTAATAAAGGCCCTCCCAACAAAGAAAAGCCCAGGACCAGATGGATTCACTCCTGAATTCTACCAGACATTTAAAGAAGAACTGACTCCAATTCTTCTCACACTATTCAGAACAATCGAAAAAGATAGAATCCTACCAAATTCTTTCTATGAAGCCAGCATCACCTGCATTCCTAAGCTGGGAAAAGATGCAGCATTGAAAGAGAATTACAGAGTAATTTCCCTCATGAACATAGATGCAAAAATCCTCAATAAAATTATCTCCAATAGAATGCAACAACACATCAGAAAGATCATACACCCAGACCAAGTGGGATTTATCCCTGGTATGCAAGGATGGTTCATTGTGCGAAAAACAATCAATGTGATACACCACATTAACAGACTGCAGAAGATAAACCAATGATTATCTCAATAGACGTCGAGAAGGCATTTGATAAAATACAACACCCTTTCATGATGAAAACTCTAAGCAAACTGGGTATGGAAGGAACATTCATCAATACAATCAAAGCAAATATGAAAAACCCACGGCCAACATCCTATTGAATGGGGAAAAGTTGGAAGCATTTCCACTGAGATCTGGTACCAGACAGGGATGCCCACTCTCACCAATGCTATTCAGTATAGTTCTGGAAGTTTTAACCAGACCTATTAGGCAAGAAAAAGAAATTAAAGGGATACAAATTGGTAAGGAAGAACTCAAACCATCCCTCTTTGCAGATGATATGATTCTTTATTTAGGGGACCCAAAGAACTCTACTAAGAGACTATTGGAAATCATAGAGGAGTTTGGCAAAGTGGAAGGAAATAAAATCAAAAAAAAAATAAAAATAAAATCAATGCACAAAAATCAACAACCTTTGTATACATAGGTATACCTTATGGCATTGGGCCCAGTCTGCAGAATACGGGCAACACCTGCTACCTGAATGCAGCCCTGCAGTGTCTCACGTATACCCCACCCCTCGCCAACTATATGCTGTCCCAGGTGCATTCTCAAAGCTGTGGTCATTCGGATCGCTGCATTCTGTGTGCCGTGGAAACGCACTTTCTCTGGGCCCTGCACAGTCCTGGCGACGTGATCCAGCCCTGTCAAGTGCTGGCTGCTGGCTTTCACACAAACAGGCAGGAAGACGCCCACGAATTTCTGATGTTTGCTCTGGATGTCCTGAAGGCAGCAGGTCTGCCTGGGCTCACGGACGGGGTGGGTCCCCAAGAGGACCAATCTCCATCCCAGAAGATAGTGGGAGGACACTGGAGGTCTCAAATCCAATGTCTCCAGTGCCAAGGCATTTCAGAAACCTTGGACCCTTACCTGGAGATCGCGTTGGATATCAAGACAGCCGACAGTGTGGAGCAAGCTTTGCAGCACTTGGTGCAACCTGAAGAGCTGGCTGGAGAAAACGCCTATCACTGTGCTACCTGCCTACAGAAGACAGCTGCTTCCAAGACACTCACCTTGCAATCGGCTGGCAAGGTGCTTCTCTTTGTATTGAAACAGTTTTCTGATTTCACGGGTGAGAAACTTGGTGTAAAAGTGCACTATCCCGATTGCCTGACATGAGACCTTACATGTCTCAGCAGAACGGGAGGCCACTGGACTATGTTCTCTATGCGGTTCTCGTCCACGTTGGCTTGAGGTGTCAATCAGGACACTACTTCTGCTATGTCAAAGCTGGCAGTGGCCACTGGTATAAAATGGATGATGCGAAAGTAACTGCCTGTGACACCACTTGTGTCCTGAATCAAAGTGCCTACGTGCTATTTTATGTCCGCAAGAGTGGAGTTGGAGGAGAACATGGGACAGTGTCTCCAGGCAGGGGACCCTCCGACTTGGAGGCTGCAAACACACGTGGCCATACACCAGGAGAGCTTGAAAGGCCTTCCCCTCTTGAAGCTGGAGAGTCAGAGGAGCACTTGGAGCAAACAACTCAGGACTTGACCTTGGATGCGTGGCAAGCCCTCCAAGCCCAGAACACACCAAGGAGTGCATTCAGCCTCAGGACAGTGGAGCCCACGCTGCCCAGCAATGCGATCGTAATTCACCAGGCAAGATCTGCCGCAGGGATGAGGAAGCACCATCCTGACCAGGAAAGGGCCCTGCTGCACGGGGCAGCTGGGCACATCACTGAGCAGGTTGCCATGAATCCTGGCAACCTCCCTTGTCCGGGAGGAAGGAGCAAACCTCCCAAGAGGAAGAACAAACCTGCAAAGAGGCCTCTGTTGTTGCTGTTCCGCTGACGTTAGTGCAAGAGGACTTCACGATTATGTGGTTGGGTGACAGTGCACGAGTGAAGTGTTTGTATTTGCAAGGGCAAAGGGTTTGTCCTTATGAACTGTCCTAGGTGTGAATTGGAATCAGGTTGGAACCAAATGTCTACGTCGTCTGCATTTGCAAGGGGTGAGAGACTGTGTTTTGTGTGAGGCCACAATGTTGGATCGAGATGTGTGCTTTCCAGCGTGTCATGTCGCTAAGCAATTGTTGAGATTGGAGGCACAGAACTCTCTGCTTCATGAAGGGATTCTGAAGCAGCTGAGAAAGATGGGGAATAATGGCCTCCTTCTCCTTTGGCTACACACAATCCTGCTTCATGCTTTCCTCTCCATCACCTCTCATGGAAGTCTTGGTGACAGATTTCTCCAAGTCAATCGTGAGGGCGAGCCTCATGGCCCTCTCTCTTACCACAATGTATGACCTCAGGTTGTCACAGTCCCTGGGAGTTTCGTTGCACCTACTTGGAGCCTCTGGAAATTAACCATTGTCTTGAAGCATCAACCACATTGTGTGATCATCCCAAGCTCCTGAACAGGAGCCCTTCATCCTCCAGAATCGCCACAGTTTGTGTTTGTTAAACTCACAACTGAAATCACAGCGTACTAACCTCCCACACAGGACCTCTGTCCTGAATGAATTGCATTAGGAGAGTTAACTGTGAAATGTGTTTTCAAACAGTTGTGTGTGTGTGTGTGTGTGTGTATACCATGTTTGAAATAAAGTAATTAAATAAAAACTTTAAAACTAGACATAAGCAGGGCACTGGGTCAGAAGTGAGCAGCTGCGTTTCACACCAGCACCTATATGAAATACTAGCTTTGCAGGTGGTGGTCTTACCCAGTACACCACAACGCAGTCCCCAGAAAGAAAGTCTTCATGCTAATTTGGTTTGTGTATTATTTACAATTAATCAATATAAATGGAGCTGGATAAATGTAGCATTGTTAAAACATAATGAGACTAGAGGCAAGAAGACGGAATAGGAAGGGAGCACACTGATAGTCCAGGGAGACAGTTTAATAAAAGTGGAGATACTGCAGATTCAAGGAAGAGTAGGGGAGGAAACAGCAGAAGATACTCTTCCAGAATGCATGATTCACAGTGGACCTGCGTGGAGAGCATGGGAGCCCAAAGTTTGGGACACCAGCGGCAGACTGAACACACCAGCACTGGAATGCGAGGTGAGCCATACCTCAATAGCCCGAGACACCGGCAGGCAAGCGGAGAGAGGAGACTAGAGGGAACGACCCCTGGGGGGGAAAAGTTCACCAGGCTAACTAGAAGAGAGAGAGAGAGAAAAAAAGGTGACTGGTACGGACACGGGTTTCTCTCTCTCCGCTCACCTCTCAAGGGCGAGCAAGACAAAGAGCAGGTGCCATCTTGGACATACGTCATAAGCAGAGCGACCTCAGGTCTGCACCAGCCCTGAGCCTAGCAGAAAAACCTGACTCTGGGCGGGGCGAATTAACAGGAGGTTAGGACCTAGTAAATTTGTGGTGCTACTGAACTGAGACTGTGAAAAAAGAGATGGTGGGGGAGAGAACTCACAGAATTCAAGTGAGTACTCTCCAGAGACACTACAATTCCGTAACTTTGGCAACCAGTGGGAGACTAAAGGAGAATCTGAGCCCACCCTTAGGGCAGAACAGATTCCCTGTGTGGTCCTTGGGAAAGAGCTTCTGATCTCTGGATCCTGTGGGTATATCATTTGCCTGCTAACTACCTCCAATTTCGTTCAGCTGTGCGGATTTACTTCCCTTTTGAATCCAAAAAAGAGAGAGAGAGAGATCTACCACACCTAACCTGGGAGTGTCACCTTTGGCACACCAAACAGAGCTCTCAGGCCACACCCATCTCAAGCCTCTAAGGCTCCAAAAAAAAACAGAAGTCCACTTAATCTAGAGTCATAGTATAACAAGAAAAAGCACCACAGTGAAGAAACCAAATATCTCCAATATGCCAAATAACAAACGCAAAAACCAAGGTAATAAAAACAAGGAAGTCACCATGAAGCCCTCAAATGAAAAAGACACCCCAATTCAAGATTATGAAGATGATGACATAGAAGAAATGCAAGAAGCAGATCTCAAAAAATTGATAAGAACATTAAGAAGTTCTCAACAACAAATTCTTGAATTACAGAAATCCTTAATGGACAAGATAGAAAATCTCTCTCGTGAAAATGAAATATTAAGGAGGAATCAAAATGAAACAAAACAACTAGTACAACAGGAAACTGTGATAGTGACGAGAAATCATAATGAAGTAAAGAATTCAATAGATCAAATCAAAAACACAATAGAGAGCCTTACTAACAGAATGGGTGAAGCAGAAGAGAGAATATCGGACTTAGAAGACAGAGAACAGGAAAGGATACAGTCAGACCAAAGAAAAGAAGAGGAAATTAGAAATCTAAAACATATTGTCAGGAATCTGCAGGATACTATTAAAAAACCCAACATTCGGGTTCTAGGAGTTCCTGAAGCCATGGAGAGGGAGAAAGGATTAGAAGGCCTTTTAAGTGAGATACTAGCAGAAAATTTCCCAGGTTTGGAGAAGGACAGAGAAATCCTAGTACAGGAAGCTCACAGAACCCCTAATAAACATGACCAAAAGAGATCCTCACCACGACACGTGGTAATTAAATTCTCCACAGTGAAACATAAAGAAAAGATCCTAAAATGTGCAAGAGAGAAACATCAGATTACTCTCAGAGGATCTCCAATCAGACTCACAGCTGACCTCTCATCAGAAACCCTACAAGCTAGGAGGGAATGGAGAGATATAGCCCAGGTACTAAGAGAGAAAAACTGCCAGCCCAGAATATATCCTGCAAAGCTCTCATTTGTGAATGAAGGTGAAATAAAGACTTTTCATAGCAAACAGAAATTGAAAGAATTTGTTGCCACTTGTCCAGCCCTACAAAAGATGCTTAAAGATGGGTTACACACAGAAACACAGAAACACGGTCATCAATATGAAAGAAGGTAAAGGAAGGAAACCAAGGAAGGAAACCTCAGAGCAAAAGATCACAGGGAATTCAAAGCATATATTAGAACTTATCTTTGGCAAATGGCAGGGCAAATTACCACTTATCACTAGTCACATTGAACGTGAATGGCCTGAACTGTCCAGTTAAAAGACACCGATTGGCTGATTGGGTTAAGGAACAAAACCCATCTATTTGCTGCTTACGAGAAACACATCTTTCCAACAAAGATCCATACAGACTGAAAGTGAAAGGCTGGAAAAAGATATACCATGCCAACAGAAATGAAAAAAGAGCGGGCATAGCCATCTTAATATCGGACAACATAAACTTTACCAAAAAAACCGTTAAGAGAGACAAAGAGGGGCACTATATAATGATTAAGGGATCAATACAACAAGAAGATATAACAATTATCAATGTATATGCACCTAACTACAGGGCACCAGTTTATCTAAAAGATTTGTTAACGGACTTAAAGGGAGACTTAGTCCCCAATACAATAGTACTGGGGGACTTCAATACTCCACTCTCAGAAATAGACAGATCAACAGGACAGAAGACCAACAAGGATACAGTAGATTTAAACGACACTATAGCCCAAATGGATCTAACAGATATATACAGAACTTTCAATCCTACAGCTAAAGATTTTACATTCTTCTCAGCAGTACATGGAAGCTTCTCTAGGATTGACCACATACTAGGCCATAAAGCAAGCCTCAGCAAATTCAAAAGAATTAGAATCATACCATGCAGCTTCTCAGACCATAAAGGAATGAAGTTGGAAATTAGCAACTCAGGAATCCCTAGAGCATACGCAAACACATGGAGATTGAACAACATGCTCCTGAATGAACAATGGGTCATAGAAGAAATCCAAAGAGAAATCAAAAACTTTCTGGAAGTAAATGAGGATAACAGCACAACATACCAAAACTTATGGGATGCAGCAAAAGCAGTGTTAAGAGGAAAGTTTATATCAATAGGTGCCTACATCAAGAAATTGGAAAGGCACCAAATAGATGAGCTTTCAATTCACCTCAAGGATCTAGAAAACCTACAGCAAACCAGACCCAAATCTAGTAGGAGAAGAGAAATAATTAAAATCAGAGAAGAAATCAACAGGATTGAATCAAGAAAAACATTCCAAAAAATCAGCCAAACTAGGAGCTGGTTTTTTGAAAAAATAAACAAAATTGACACCCCATTGGCCCAACTAACTAAAAAAAGAAGAGAAAAGACCCAAATCAATAAAATCAGAGATGAAAAAGGAAACATAACAACAGACACCCCAGAAATAAAGAGAATCATCAGAAATTACTACAAGGAATTGTATGCCAGCAAACAGGGAAACCTATCAGAAATGGATAGATTCCTGGACACATGCAACCTACCTAAATTGAACCAGGAAGACATCGAAAACCTAAACAGACCCATAACTGAGACAGAAATTGAAACAGTAATAAAGGCCCTCCCAACAAAGAAAAGCCCAGGACCAGATGGATTCACTGCTGAATTCTACCAGACATTTAAAGAAGAACTAACTCCAATTCTTCTCAAACTATTCAGAACAATCGAAGAAGAGGGAATCCTCCCAAATTCTTTCTATGAAGCCAGCATCACCTTAATTCCTAAGCCGGAAAAAGATGCAGCACTGAAAGAGAATTACAGACCAATATCCCTGATGAACATAGATGCAAAAATCCTCAATAAAATTCTGGCCAATAGAATGCAACAACACATCAGAAAGATCATACACCCAGACCAAGTGGGATTTATCCCTGGTATGCAAGGATGGTTTAATGTGCGCAAGACAATCAATGTGATACACCACATTAACAGACTGCAGAAGAAAAACCATATGATTATCTCAATAGATGCCGAGAAAGCATTTGATAAAATACAACACCCGTTCATGATGAAAACTCTTAGCAAACTGGGATTGGAAGGAACATTCATCAATACAATCAAAGCAATCTATGAAAAACCCACAGCCAACATCCTATTGAATGGGGAAAAGTTGGAAGCATTTCCACTGAGATCTGGTACCAGACAGGGATGTCCACTCTCACCACTGCTATTCAATATAGTTCTGGAGGTTCTAGCCAGAGCTATTAGGCAACAAAAAGAAATTAAAGGGATACAAATTGGGAAGGAAGAACTCAAACTATCCCTCTTTGCAGATGACATGATTCTTTATTTAGGGGACCCAAAGAACTCTACCAAGAGAATATTGGAACTCATAGAAGAGTTTGGCAAAGTAGCAGGATATAAAATCAATGCACAAAAATCAACAGCCTTTGTATACACAGACAATGCCATGGCTGAGGAAGAACTTCTAAGATCAATCCCATTCACAATAGCTACAAAAACAATCAAATACCTTGGAATAAACTTAACCAAGGACGTTAAAGATCTCTACGATGAAAATTACAAAACCTTAAAGAAAGAAGTAGAAGAGGATACCAAGAAATGGAAAAATCTTCCATGCTCATGGATTGGAAGAATCAATATCATCAAAATGTCCATTCTCCCAAAAGCAATTTACAGATTCAATGCAATACCAATCAAGATACCGAAGACCTTCTTCTCAGATCTGGAAAAATTGGTGCTGAAATTTATATGGAGGCACAAGAGACCTCGAGTAGATAAAGCAAGCTTGTACAACAAAAACAAAGCTGGAGACATCACAATACCAGATTTCAGGACATACTACAGGGCAGTTGTAATCAAAACAGCATGGTACTGGTACAGAAACAGATGCATAGACCAATGGAACAGAATTGAAATACCAGAAATCAATCCAAACATCTACAGCCAACTTATATTTGATCAAGGATCTAAAACTAATTCCTGGAGCAAGGACAGTCTATTCAATAAATGGTGTTGGGAAAATTGGATTTCCACGTGCAGAATCATGAAGCAAGACCCCTACCTTTCACCTTACACAAAAATCCACTCAACATGGATTAAAGACTTAAATCTACGACCTGACACCATCAAGTTACTAGAGAACATTGGAGAAAGCCTTCAAGATATTGGCACAGGCAAAGAGTTTCTGGAAAAGACCCGGGAGGCACAGGCAGTCAAAGCCAAAATTAACTATTTTTCAAATTGAGAAGTTTTTGTACTGCAAAAAAACAGTCAGGAGAGTGAAGAGACAACCGACAGAATGGGAAAAAATATTTGCAAACTATACAACAGATAAAGGGTTAATAACCAGAATCTACAAAGAGATCAAGAAACTCCACAAAAACAAAACCAACAACCCACTTCAGAGATGGGCCAAGGACCTCAATAGACATTTTTCCAAAGAGGAAATCCAAATGGCCAACAGACACATGAAAAAATGTTCAAGGTCATTAGCAATCAGGGAAATGCAAATCTAAACCACAATGAGGTTTCACCTCACCCTGGTTAGAATGGCTCACATGCAGAAATCTACCAACAACAGATGCTGGCGAGGATGTGGGGAAAAAGGGACACTAACCCACTGTTGGTGGGAATGCAAACTGGTCAAGCCACTATGGAAGTCAGTCTGGAGATTCCTCAGAAACCTGAAGATAACCCTACCATTTGACCCAGCCATCCCACTCCTTGGAATTTACCCAAAGGAATTTAAATTGGCAAACACAAAAGCGGTCTGCACCCTAATGTTTATTGCAGCTCAATTCACAATAGCTAAGACCTGGAACCGACCTAAATGCCCATCAACGGTAGACTGGATAAAGAAATTATGGGATATGTACTCTTTAGAATACTATACCGCAGTAAGAAACAACGAAATCCAGTCATTTGCAACAAAATGGAGGAATCTGGAACACATCATGCTGAGTGAAATAAACCAGTCCCAAAGGGACAAATACCATATGTTCTCCCTGATCAGTGACAACTGACTAAACACCAAAAAGGAAACCTCCTGAAGTGAAATGGACACTATGGGAAATGGTGACTTGATCAGCATAGCCCTGACTGTTAATGAACAACTTAATACATTATCCCTCTTAGTAGTTTTTTTGTCTGTTCTACTTAATATGACTGGTTTAATTCTGTAATTAATACACAGTTATTCTTATGTGTTAAAAATTAACTGAAATGTGATCCCTGTTAAACATAAGAGTGGGAATAAGAGAGGGAAGAGATGTATAATTTGGGACATGCTCAAGCTGACTTGCCCCAAATGGTAGAGTTAAAAACATACCAGGGGATTCCAATTCAATCCCATCAAGGTGGCATGTACCAATGCCATCTCACCAATCCAAGTGATCAATTTCAGTTCACAATTGATCATAATGAAAGGACTAAGAGTCAAAGGGAGCACATAAACAAGTCTAGTACCTGCTAACACTAACCAATAGAATAAATAAAGGGGAGAGTGATCCAACATGGGAAGTGAGATACTCAGCAGACTCATAGAATGGCAGATGTCCTAAGTAGCACTCTGGCCTCAGAATCAGCCCTAAAGGCATTCGGATCTGGCTGAAAAGCCCATGAGAGTATTTCAGGCATGGAAAGCCAAGACACTCTGGCAAAAGATCTCTGCGAGTGAAATCCCAGTAGAAAGAACAGGTCATAAAAGAAGGAGGTGCCTTTCTCGGAAGGGAGGAGAGAACCTCCACTTTGACTATGACCTTGTCTAAACAAGATAAGAGTTGGAGAACTCAGAGTGCTTCCATAGCCTTGGAAACTCATGACTGGAGCCTAGGGAGACTACTGATGCCATAGACAGGAGTGTCAATTGGTAAAGTCAACAACAGGAGTCACTGTGCACTTATTCCTCATGTAGGATCTCTGTCCTTAATGTGCTGTGTATTGAGATTTAAAGCTATAAAGAGTACTCAAACAATATATTTCACTTTGTGTTTCGATGAGGGTACAAACTGTTGAAATCTTTACTTAATGTATACTAAACTAATCCTCTGTAAAAAAAAAAAAAAATGAAAAGAAAAGAAAAGAAATTATCACCTCCCAACTTGACTCTAACTGGGATTAAACATGACAATAGGTCTGATCTGATTTCATCATCATTTAAAAAAAATCATCTATTATTTTTCACTTTATGTTCTGTGTGGGAGCAAACTGTTGAAATCCTTACTTAATGTATACTAAGCTGATATTCTGTATATTAAGATAATCGAAAATGAATCTTGATGTGAATGGAAGGGGAGAGGGAGGGGGAAAGGGGAGGGTAGAGGGTGGGAGGGACGGTATGTGGGGGAAGCCATTGTAATCCATAAATCGTACTTTGGAAATTTATATTCATTAAATAAAAGTTAAAAAAAAACTGTACAACTAAACCAAGGAAATTAAATTATGCCTTTCTAAGGGTTTACCAAATAAAGAAACCTTTTTTCCACTATTAGTCTTTCCAGGGTTCTTCTTTGTTTGCATTTCAGAAATGGAAGCACATACCAGCACATCATGGAGGGGCCGGCACTGTGGCAGAGCAGGGAAAGCCGCCGCCTGCCGTGCTGGCATCCCATATGGGCGCGGGTTCAAGTCCCAGCTGCTTGACTTCCGATCCAGCTCTCTGCTATGGCCTGGGAAAGCAGGACAAGGTGGCTTGCAACCTTGGGCCTCTGCACACACATGGCAGACCTGGAAGAAGCTCCTGGCTCAAGGATGTGGATAGGCACAGATCACGTGTTGTGGCAATTTGGGGAGTGAACCATTGGAAGGACAACCTCTCTCTTCTCTCTCTCTCTCAGTCTCTCTCCCTTCATGCGTCCCTCCCTGTGCCTCTACATAACAGCACCTTTCAAATTCATATGGAAATCTTAGAAAAGTAGTATAGGGGCCATCGCTGTGGTGCAGTGGGTTAACGCCCTGTTCTGAAATGCCAGCATCCCCTATGGGCACTGGTTTGAGACCCGGCTGCTCCACTTGCAATCTAGCTCTCTGTTATGGCCTTGGAGAGCAGGACAAGATGGCCCAAGCCCTTGGCCGACTGTTCCTGCATGGGAGACATGGAGGAAGCCTCTGTCTCCTGGCTTCAGATTGGTGCAACTCTTGCTTTTTAGGCCAGTAGGGGAGTGAGTAATCGGATGGAACCCTCTCTCTCTCTTTCTCTCTCTCTCTCTCTCTCTCTCTCTCTCTCTGCCTCTCCTCGCTCTGTGTAACTCTGACTTTCCAATAAATAAAGAACCATTTAAAAAAGAAGAAAATATATCTTAATGGAGAATGGGACGGGGAATGGCAGATGAATGAGGAGAAGGGTTGAAAGGGTTGTATTCCATACGTAAAAAGCTTCTTTGGAGAATATGTACAGAATTGCAAAACTAAACAAAAGTTAAAGTGTTCCTTTATAAGGGCTCACCAAGCTAAAAACCAAAACCTGCTTTCAGCCATCAGTCTCTCCAGCATTCTTCTTTGTTTTCCTTGAAGAACTCCAAGGCACATAGAAGCACATCATGGCACATCACCAAGTTCCACAAGGCACATGAAAGCCTTATCCTTCACATGCATCTTCCCCAGGTAGTGGAATCAAGCGGTGAAGGCCCAGAGGCTGTGAGGGCGTGAGACTACACCCTGAAGCCCCTAATCCCATCAAGGGCTGGAAGGGGATGGGTGGGTCCTGTAGCAGGTCCAGGGTGTGGCGTGCAGTGTGGACTATAAAAGGAGGGGGGAGAGGAACAGGTGGTCCTTGGATGCCAGTCTCAGTGGTGGAAGCATCTTGCTGCCTTGTGACAGTGGCTCCTGGAGACATGATGGCTGCTTCACCTCTCAAGGAAGGTGAGTTCCACTTTAATGACTTGCCAACACGCCAACTTTCCCATTCTAGCTCAGAGGGGGAGGAAACTCATGGTGGTGTTTGTCTCCCAGGGAAATCACCACCCTCACCTCAGAAAGAGCTCCCGCTGTAAAGTGATTTGGCTTCGGGGGCGACCCATCTGGCTCCCAGTGGAGGAGCTTCTCTGAGCTGCAGCTGGAAGAGACCTTATGGCATTGGGGCCGGTCTGCAGAATACGGGCAACACCTGCTACCTGAATGCAGCCCTGCAGTGTCTCACGTATACCCCTCGCCAACTATATGCTGTCCCAGGTGCATTCTCAAAGCTGTCGTCGTTCGGATCGCTGCATTCTGTGTGCCGTGGAAACGCACTTTCTCTGGGCCCTGCACAGTCCTGGCGACGTGATCCAGCCCTGTCAAGTGCTGGCTGCTGGCTTTCACACAAACAGGCAGGAAGACGCCCACGAATTTCTGATGTTTGCTCTGGATGTCCTGAAGGCAGCAGGTCTGCCTGGGCTCACGGACGGGGTGGGTCCCCAAGAGGACCAATCTCCATCCCAGAAGATAGTGGGAGGACACTGGAGGTCTCAAATCCAATGTCTCCAGTGCCAAGGCATTTCAGAAACCTTGGACCCTTACCTGGAGATCGCGTTGGATATCAAGACAGCCGACAGTGTGGAGCAAGCTTTGCAGCACTTGGTGCACCCTGAAGAGCTGGCTGGAGAAAACGCCTATCACTGTGCTACCTGCCTACAGAAGACAGCTGCTTCCAAGACACTCACCTTGCAATCGGCTGGCAAGGTGCTTCTCTTTGTATTGAAACGGTTTTCTGAGTTCACGGGTGAGAAACTTGGAGGACAAGTGCACTATCCCGAGTGCCTGGACATGAGACCTTACATGTCTCAGCAGAACGGGAGGCCACTGGACTATGTTCTCTATGCGGTTCTCGTCCACGTTGGCTTGAGGTGTCAATCAGGACACTACTTCTGCTATGTCAAAGCTGGCAGTGGCCACTGGTATAAAATGGATGATGCGAAGGTCACTGCCTGTGACACCACTTGTGTCCTGAATCAAAGTGCCTACGTGCTATTTTATGTCCGCAAGTGTGGAGTTGGAGGAGAATATGGGACAATGTCTCCAGGCAGGGGACCCTCCGACTTGGAGGCTGCAAACACACATGGCCATACACCAGGAGAGCTTGAAAGGCCTTCCCCTCTTGAAGCTGGAGAGTCAGAGGAGCACTTGGAGCAAACAACTCAGGACTTGACCTTGGATGCGTGGCAATCCCTCCAAGCCCAGAACACACCAAGGAGTGCATTCAGCCTCAGGACAGTGGAGCCCATGCTGCCCAGCAATGTGATCGTAATTCACCAGGCAAGATCTGCCGCAGGGATGAGGAAGCACCATCCTGACCAGGAAAGGGCCCTGCTGCACGGGGCAGCTGGGCACATCACTCAGCAGGTAGCCATGAATCCTGGCAACCTCCCTTGTCCGGGAGGAAGGAGCAAACCTCCCAAGAGGAAGAACAAACCTGCAAAGAGGCCTCTGTTGTTGCTGTTCCGCTGACGTTAGTGCAAGAGGACTTCACGATTATGTGGTTGGGTGACAGTGCACGAGTTAAGTGTTTGTATTTGCAAGGGCAAAGGGTTTGTCCTTATGAACTGTCCTAGGTGTGAATTGGAAGCTTAGGTTGGAACCAAATGTCTATGTCTTCTGCATTTGCAAGGGGTGAGAGACTGTGTTTTGTTGAGGCCACAATGTTGGATCGAGATGTGTGCTTTCCAGCGTGTCATGTCGCTAAGCAATTGTTGAGATTGGAGGCACAGAACTCTCTGCTTCATGAAGGGATTCTGAAGCAGCTGAGAAAGATGGGGAATAATGGCCTCCTTCTCCTTTGGCTACACATAATCCTGCTTCATGCTTTCCTCTCCATCACCTCTCATGGAAGTCTTGGTGACAGATTTCTCCAAGTCAATCGTGAGGGCGAACCTCATGGCCCTCTCTCTTACCACAATGTATGACCTCAGGTTGTCACAGTCCCTGGGAGTTTCGTTGCACCTACTAGGAGCCTCTGGAAATCAACCATTGTCTTGAAGCATCAACCACATTGTGTGATCATCCCAAGCTCCTGAACAGGAGCCCTTCATCCTCCAGAATCGCCACAGTTTGTGTTTCTTAAACTCACAACTGAAATCACAGCGTACTAACCTCCCACACAGGACCTCTGTCCTGAATGAATTGCATTAGGAGAGTTAACTGTGAAATGTGTTTTCAAACAGTTGTGTGTGTGTGTGTGTGGGTGTACAAAGTTTTAAAATCGTTACTTCATATAGAGTTGGACTTATATGCACAAAGTTAATAGAAAATAAATCATATGTTCTCCCTGTTCGGTGACAACTAACCGAGCACCAAAAAGGAAATCTGTTAAAGTGAAATGAACAGTATGAGAAATGGTGACTTGATCAGCCCTTGCCCTGACTGTTGATGAACAACTTAATACGTTATCCCTCTAAGTATTTTTTGTTTGTTCTACTAATACTATTGGTTTAATTCTGTAATTAATACACATTTATTCTTAAGTGTTGAAACTTAACTGAAAAGTGATCCCTGTTAAATATAAGAGTGGGAATAAGAGAGGGAAGAGATGTACAATTTGAGACATGCTAAAATTGACTTGCCCCAAATGGTAGAGTTAGAAACATACCAGGGAATTCCAATTCAATCCCATCAAGGTGGCATGTACCAATGCCATCTCACTAGTCCAAGTGATCAATTTCTGTTCACAATTAGTCATAATGATAGGACTAAGTGTCAAAGGGATCACATAAACAAGACTTGTGTCTGCAAATATTAACTGATAGAATAAAAAAGGGAGAGAACTATCCAACATGGGAAGCGGGATACACAGCAGACTCATAGAATGGCAGATGTCCTAAACAGCACTCTGTCCTCAGGCAGAGGCCCTTAAGGCATGTGGATCTGGCTGAAAAGCACATGAGAGTATTTCAGTCATGGAAAGTGAAGACCCTCTGGCCAAAAAAAAAGTGACCTAAATGAAAGATCTCTGCGAGTGAGATCCCAGTGGAAAGAATGGGTCATCAAAGAAGGAGGTACCTTTCTCTGAAGGGAGGAGAGAACTTCCACTTTGACTATGACCCTGTCTAAATATGATCAGCGTCGGTGAACTCAAAAGGCTTCTATAGCCTTGGCAACTCATGACAAGAACCTAGGGAGATTACTGATACCATAAACAAGAGTGTCAATTTATTAAGTCAACAACAGGAGTCACTGTGCACTTACTCCTCATGTAGGATCTCTGTCCTTAATGTGCTGTACATTGTGGTTTAATGCTGTAACTAGTACTGAAACAGTATTTTTCACTTTGTGTTTCTGTGTGCAAACTGTTGAAATCTTTACTTAATATATACTAAACTGATCTTCTGTATATAAAGATAATAAAGATCCTAAAATGTGCAAGAGAGAAACGTCAGATTACTCTCAGAGGATCTCCAATCAGACTCACAGCTGACTTCTCATCAGAAACTCTAAAACCTAGGAGGGAATGGCGAGATATAGCCCAGGTACTAAGAGAGAACAACTGCCAGCCCAGAATATTATATCCTGCAAAGCTATCATTTGTGAATGAAGGTGAAATAAAGACTTTTCATTGCAAACAGAAATTGAAAGAATTTGTTGCCACTCGTCCAGCCCTGCAAAAGATGCTTAAAGATGTGTTAAACACAGAAACACAGAAACACGGTCATCAATATGAAAGAAGGTAAAGGAAGGAAACCAAGGAAGGAAACCTCACAGCAAAAGATCACAGGGAATTCAAAGCATATATTAGAACTTATCTTTGGCAAATGGCAGGGCAAAGTTACCACTTATCATTAGTCACTTTGAACGTGAATGGCCTGAACTGTCCAGTTAAAAGACACCAATTGGCTGATTGGGTTAAGGAACAAAACCCATCTATTTGCTGCTTACAAGAAACACATCTTTCCAACAAAGATCCATACAGACTGAAAGTGAAAGGCTGGAAAAAGATATACCATGCCAACAGAAATGAAAAAAGAGCGGGCATAGCCATCTTAATATCGGACAACATAAACTTTACCACAAAAACTGTTAAGAGAGACAAAGAGGGACACTATATCATGATTAAGGGATCAATTCAACAGGAAGATATAACAATTATCAATGTATATGCACCTAACTACAGGGCACCAGTTTATCTAAAAGATTTATTAACGGACTTAAAGGGAGACTTAGACCCCAATACAGTAGTACTGGGGGACTTCAATACTCCACTCTCAGAAATAGACAGATCATCTGGTCAGAAGACCAACAAGGATACAGTAGATTTAAACGACACTATAGCCCAAATGGATCTAACAGATATATACAGAACTTTCAATCCTACAGCTAAAGATTTTACATTCTTCTCAGCAGTACATGGAAGCTTCTCTAGGATTGACCACATACTAGGCCATAAAGCAAGCCTCAGCAAATTCAAAAGAATTAGAATCATACCATGCAGCTTCTCAGACCATAAAGGAATGAAGTTGGAAATTAGTAACTCAGGAATCCCTAGAGCATACGCAAACACATGGAGATTGAACAACATGCTCCTGAATGAACAATGGGTCATAGAAGAAATCAAAAGAGAAATCAAAAACTTTCTGGAAGTAAATGAGGATAACAGCACAACATACCAAAACTTATGGGACACAGCAAAAGCAGTGTTAAGAGGAAAGTTTATATCAATAGGTGCCTACATCAAGAAATTGGAAAGACACCAAATAGATGAGCTTTCAATTCACCTCAAGGATCTAGAAAACCTACAGCAAATCAGACCCAAATCTAGTAGGAGAAGAGAAATAATTAAAATCAGAGAAGAAATTAACAGGATTGAATCAAGAAAAACATTACAAAAAATCAGCCAAACGAAGAGCTGGTTTTTTGAAAAAATAAACAAAATTGACACCCCATTGGCCCAACTAACTAAAAAAAGAAGAGAAAAGACCCAAATCAATAAAATCAGAGATGAAAACGGAAATGTAAAAACAGACACCACAGAAATAAAAAGAATCATCAGAAATTACTACAAGGACTTGTATGCCAGCAAACAGGGAAACCTATCAGAAATGGATAGATTCCTGGACACATGCAACCTACCTAAATTGAACCAGGAAGACATCGAAAACCTAAACAGACCCATAACTGAGACAGAAATTGAAACAGTAATAAAGGCCCTCCCAACAAAGAAAAGCCCAGGACCAGATGGATTCACTGCTGAATTCTACCAGACGTTTAAAGAAGAACTAACTCCAATTCTTCTCAAACTATTCAGAACAATCGAAGAAGAGGGAGTCCTCCCAAATTCTTTCTATGAAGCCAGCATCACCTTAATTCCTAAGCCGGAAAAAGATGCAGCACTGAAAGAGAATTACAGACCAATATCCCTGATGAACATAGATGCAAAAATCCTCAATAAAATTCTGGCCAATAGAATGCAACAACACATCAGAAAGATCATCCACCCAGACCAAGTGGGATTTATCCCTGGTATGCAGGGATGGTTTAATGTGCGCAAGACAATCAATGTGATACACCACATTAACAGACTGCAGAAGAAAAACCATATGATTATCTCAATAGATGCCGAGAAAGCATTTGATAAAATACAACACCCATTCATGATGAAAACTCTAAGCAAACTGGGTTTGGAAGGAACATTCCTCAATACAATCAAAGCAATCTATGAAAAACCCACAGCCAACATCCTATTGAATGGGGAAAAGTTGGAAGCATTTCCACTGAGATCTGGAACCAGACAGGGATGCCCACTCTCACCACTGCTATTCAATATAGTTCTGGAGGTTCTAGCCAGAGCTATTAGGCAAGAAAAAGAAATTAAAGGGATACAAATTGGGAAGGAAGAACTCAAACTATCCCTCTTTGCAGATGACATGATTCTGTATTTAGGGGACCCAAAGAACTCTACTAAGAGACTATTGGAACTCATAGAAGAGTTTGGCAAAGTAGCAGGGTATAAAATCAATGCACAAAAATCAACAGCCTTTGTATACACAGACAACGCCATGGCTGAGGAAGAACTTCTAAGATCAATCCCATTCACAATAGCTACAAAAACAATCAAATACCTTGGAGTAAACTTAACCAAAGACGTTAAAGATCTCTACGATGAAAATTACAAAACCTTAAAGAAAGAAATAGAAGAGGATACCAAGAAATGGAAAAATCTTCCATGCTCATGGATTGGAAGAATCAATATCATCAAAATGTCCATTCTCCCAAAAGCAATTTACAGATTCAATGCAATCCCAATCAAGATACCGAAGACCTTCTTCTCAGATCTGGAAAAAATGGTGCTGAAATTTATATGGAGGCACAAGAGACCTCGAATAGCTAAAGCAATCTTGTACAACAAAAACAAAGCCGGAGGCATCACAATACCAGATTTCAGGACATACTACAGGGCAGTTGTAATTAAAACAACATGGTACTGGTACAGAAACAGATGGATAGACCAATGGAACAGAATTGAAACACCAGAAATCAACCCAAACATCTACAGCCAACTTATATTTGATCAAGGATCTAAAACTAATCCCTGGAGTAAGGACAGTCTATTCAATAAATGGTGCTGGGAAAATTGGATTTCCACGTGCAGAAGCATGAAGCAAGACCCCTACCTTACACCTTACACAAAAATCCACTCAACATGGATTAAAGACCTAAATCTACGACCTGACACCATCAAGTTACTAGAGAACATTGGAGAAACCCTTCAAGATATTGGCACAGGCAAAGAATTTCTGGAAAAGACCCGAGAGGCACAGGCAGTCAAAGCCAAAATCAACTATTGGGATTGCATCAAATTGAGAAGTTTCTGTACTGCAAAAGAAACAGTCAGGAGAGTGAAAAGACAACCGACAGAATGAAAATGAATCTTGATGTGAATGTAAGAGGAAAGGGAGTGTGAAAGGGGAGGGTTGCGGGTGGGAGGGAAGTTATCGTGGGGGGGAAGCCATTGTACTCCATAAGCTGTACTTTGGAAATTTATATTCATTAAATAGAAGTTAAAAAAAAAGATTTATTTATTTCCTTGAAAGCAGAGTTATAGAGAGCCAGAGAGAGAGAGAGAGAGAGACAGAGAGAGAGAGAGAGTCTCTGGCCTCAGAATCAGCCTTTAATGTACTCAGATCTGGCTAAAAAGACCATAAGAATATTCCAGTCATGGAAAGCCAAGACACTGTGGCAAAAAAATGACCTAAATGAAAAATCTCTGTGAGTGAGATTCTGGTGGAAAGAAGGGGTCATCACAAATGGAGATACCTTTCTCTGAAGGGAGGAGTGAATCTCCACTTTTATTATGGCCCTGCCTAAATTATGTCGAGGTTTGTGGAATCAAGAGGCTTCCACAGCTTTGGTAGCTTAGGACAAGAGCCTCGGGTGATTACTGATGTCACAAACAAGAATGTCAATTGATAAATCAACAGCAGGAGTCACTATGTAATTACTCCCCATGTAGGACTTCTGTCCTTAATGAGTTACACTATGAGAATTAACGGTAAAACTAGTCTTCAGATGGTACTTTATACTTTGTGTGTCTGTGTCAGTAGCAACTGTTAAAATCTTTATTTAGTATAGAATTGATCTTCTGTGTATAAAGATAATTGAAAAGGAAACTTAATGAAGAATGGGATAGGAGAGGGAGTAGGAGATGGGATGGTTTTGGCGTGGGCAGGAGGGTATGGGGGGAAGAACCACTGTAATCCCATGTTGTACTTATAAAATTTATATTTAATAAATAAAAGCTTTCTATAAAAGAGAGAGAGTGTGTGTGTGTGTCTTCCATCCGTCATGTCTGTGTTCTCCCTAGGAGGTGGGTTCTCAGTTCTCGTGGGCAATGTCAGCCTGGTATACCCTGCACCTGCCTTGGGGTCTTGCAGACCCTAATGCTCTCTTCCGCGCTGATTAACTCGAGATGCCAAGACTCGAACAGATGCTCAGAATGGATGCCAGCATGGCAGGCTGTAGCTTAACCTGCTGTATCATGAAGCCAGATAGCAAAGGGGTTTGTAGTGTAACTCATCTGCAATCTTAGAGACCTATGTCCTGATCTCTCATTTCCATAAGCTCTTCCCAGACTGAAAGTAATCATAATGAAATTAAATACACATTAAATATAAATAAGTAATTTCCCTGGGAGACAAACACCACAATGAGCATCATCCCCATCTGGGTTAGAATGTGAAAGTTGGAGTTTTTGAAAGACATTAAAGTGAAACTCACCTTCCTTGGGAAGTGAAGCAGCCATCATGTCTCCAGGAGCCAGTGTCGCAAAGCTTCTCTCCTTGGAAGCAAAATGCTTCGGTCTCTGAGACTGCCATTATATGTAGGATTTATTCCTTCCTCTGCAAACCTTCTTGTTCCTCGAATACCCGGGGGAGGTGTTCTTTGAACAGGAAGTGATTCTTAGAAAGCAGTTAACCTGAAATATTGAGTGTGTTCTCCCTTCATTAGGAGATAAGTGTTCTGGTAATTTCTCAGAGGAATCTGGACAGCAACCTGGCAATGCACACTACAGCCCCCTACGTCTGCGGTGCTTGCACCCTGTCTGCTGCACGGGAGTCTGGCGTGAGGTCACTTGATATTCGCTCAGTGGAGAGTGCTGGCGCCCTGAAGACGGTATCTAATTTGGCATATGAGGCCATCTGCCAGCGGCTGTCCACCCCAAGCACAATGTGGTGTTGCGCTGCCTTCCTCACCTTTCACTCCTGCATTGCTGTGTCTCCTCATTTCCTCTGTGGCTTTGTAGGAGAATTGGTCTGCAAGTGGGGATTGGACCTGGAACCTGGGTGTGTGAAAGTGCACGTTCTGCATGGCCAGCTTGTGGTTCTCACTTCACAGTGTTCTCCATAAATAACCTATTCTTTCTGTGAGCCCAACATGTTGCCCACCACCATGGCTGACTAAAGTCATGAGGTAGAACCAAGTCTGCTGGACTTAAGGGTCACAGTGCAAGTTGGGTTCAGCCATTCTCATGTTACTGGGAAGGGACCATCTCCATTTCATGCAGAGGCCAGAACACCATCATTATTTATTTATTTATTTATTTATTTTTGACAGGCAGAGTGGACAGTGAGAGAGAGACAGAGAGAAAGGTCTTCCTTTGCTGTTGGTTCACCCTGCAATGGCCGGCTGGTGCACTGCGGCCGGCTCACCGTGCTGATCTGATGGCAGGAGCCAGGTACTTCTCCTGGTCTCCCATGGGGTGCAGGGCCCAAGTACTTGGGCCATCCTCCACTGCATTCCCTGGCCACAGCAGAGAGCTGGCCTGGAAGAGGGGCAACCGGGACAGAATCCAGTGCCCCGACCGGGACTAGAACCCGGTGTGCCGGCACCGCAAGGTGGAAGATTAGCCCAGTGAGCCACGGCACCGGCCACTTTCTTATTGCTTGAAGTACCTGACATCTTTAACTCACATTTTGTAGCTGCTCAACCCCACTGCCAAGCAGTGTGGCCAGGGGACTGGAAAGAAAATTCTTGGGATCTGAAGATGAAGTGAATGGGGATGGGGGGATGGTTCAGACACTGGTGAAAAGCTCTGTGGGCTGGAATAATTCAGGGTCTTACCACAGATGAATCCCTGCCTGCAGGACCCTCCAGAGTTTGAAGCTTCTGGCCAAATGGGAAAGTGGATGTTGGTGCTGGAGTGAGCATCAGTATTTCCTGGCAACACCGAATTTCTCTGCCTCCCTCGTCCTGTGCTGCTTACTCGGGGACAGGGATTACAGCAGACGTCACGTCCTGCAACTCTTGCACAACTTAGGCTTGCAATCTCCCCAAGCAGGGCTCCATGGAACGTCTGACTCCATCTCTTCATCTCATCTCATCCACCGGACATCCTGTCATGACCTTCCTCGTGTCCAATTCCTTTTAAGATCTCTGCACCGGGAGATCTCCACTGTCAAACTATGTGACTCCATCTTTACACCTTCTCTCCATCCACAAAGCCCTCTTGTGCCTTTCCCACTTGGAGTAGACTATCACCCTCACGGTGTTCATGGGCAGTGCGGGGACTCCTTACCTTGCACATGGCCTTGGTAATAGTTGCAGACTTGGTTGTGGTTCAAGGTGTACACTGCACTCCTGAATTCCAACATTATCTTTATGCAGGGAAAGGAAGACAGACGGGTTGTGATAGATATATGCAGATGGGGCCCTGAGAAACTTGGCAGGGTGGATCATTCTGTGACTATAATGGTGTGGATGGAGATACATGATAAGATGTTGGAGAGAAGACAGAATTAAGAGATGCATATATATGGAAAGTGCTTTGGGAGAAAGGGGAGACGCACATAGAGGGACCTAGTCTCATACACGTGACCAAGAAGGCAGACTAAAATCTATCTATGCATTTAAGACAGCATGAGAAAACATAAACTTAGTCAACATATTAGGTTTTCAGGAGCATGTTCTACTATTTAAACTACTGAAATTACTAAACTATTGCTGTTTTGTGTAATGTTGTATGAAAGTCGACAATCAATGTATCCATATATAACATATCTATTTCCAATTATATATTCCATAGATTTTTTCAAGAATAGTTATTTTTTCAAAGTTTCAAATTACTCATTGAATTGTGTATTTATTTACATGAATTTTCTTTTTCTTTGTTTTGTGTTTTTTTTTAAAGTTTTATTTATTTGAAAGACAAAAAAATATAGAGGTAGAACCAGAGAGAGAGGGAGGTCTTCCATCCACTGATTCACTCCATACATGACCACAGTAGTCAGAATTGAGCTGAACCAAATCCAGGAGTCAGGAGCTTCCTCTGGGTCTCCTCCTCAGGTGTAGGGGCCCAGGCACTTGGACCATATTCCACCGCTTTCCCAGGCCATAACAGAGAGCCGATTGGAAGTGGAGCAGCCGGGAATTAAATCACAGCCCATATGCAATGCTGGCACTATAAGCTTGGGCTTTAAAACTGAGCCACAGTGCCGGCCCCAATGAATTTTTTTTCTAAACTCAATATTGTGATATGAAATGTAAAGTCACTGCATGTGGTTTTAGCTTGTCTTCAATGAGAGATACATTTGTGTTGATTAAGAAATGAATGATCCTTAAGACTTTCCTTTGTTCAAAACATTTATTCAATCATTGCTTCATGATGAATTATTGATTTGCATCCAAGGCAAATTCTTCTTATTCACAGCTTATTTTTCCAATGTATTTTCTTTTATATTTGAAAACTTTATTTATTTATTTATTTGAAAGTCAGAGTTACACAGAGAAAGAAGAAGAGGCAGAGAGAGCGAGAGAGAGGTCTTCCAGCCACTGGTTCATTCCCCAGTTGGCTGCAACAGCCAGAGCTGCGCTGATCCGAAGCCAGGAGCTGCTTCTAGGTCTCCCACACGGGTGCAGGGGCCCAAGGATTTGGGCCATCTTCTACTTCTTTCCCAGGCCACAGCAGAGAGCTGGTTTGAAGTGGAGCAGCCGGGACTTAAACCAGCGCCCATACGGGATGCCAACACTGCAGGTGATGGCTTTACCTGCTATGCCATAGCGCTGGTGCCACAATGGATTTTGTTACAGACACTTAACTTAGTGCTTGACTGAATAGTTGTTCATAATGTTTCCCAACCCAGGAGATCTCCCAAGCGAAATTTACTCAAGCCATTTGTCATCACTTATAAATTAAATTGAAATCACATATCTTGTGATTCTCCCCTGTGCAAGCCTGCTAATGTGTGTAGATTTGTGAGCTGTGGCTGAAGACTTTTATGTTAATTATATTGACAGTTTGAATTCTATGTTCAGTACACTGGCTGCAGGTGTACCTCATAGATATGAAACACAGATATTGTATTCCATATAAATATATGTACTAACTGAGATGCAATGGTGATGGGAATCCTCCACACTGCTTCAATGTGTAAATTCTACTCTGTGTTTAAGTATATTTATTTATGTGAATTTTATTTTTTATGTTTTGTTTTCTTAAAGTTTTTTTTATTTATTTGAAAGAGAGAGTTATGTACAAAGGTAGAGCCAGAGAGAGAGAGAAGTCTTGCATCGGCTTGTTCACTTCCTAAATGATCACAATGGTCAGAGATGAGCTGATCTGAAGCCAGAGTCAACAGTTTCCTCTGTGTCTCCTCTTCAGCTGCAAGAGCCCAAGCACTTGGGCCATCATCTACTGCTTTCCCAGGCCATAGCAGGGAGCTGGATCATAAGTGGAGTAGCCGAGACATGAACCAGAGCCCATATAGGATACCAGCACTGCAGTCTGGGGTTTAACCTGCTGTGCCACAAAGCCAGCATCAATGAATTTTCATTTACTAAGCTCAATATTGTGATATAAAATGTAAAGTTAATGCATTTGGTTTTAGGATGTCTTCAATGAGAGATACATTTGTGTTGACCAAAAATAAATGATCCTCAAGTCTTTCCTTTGTTCACAACACTTATTAAATCATTGGTTCACTATTAATTATTTGATTTGTATCCAAGGAAAATTCTTATTTCTTCTTTACAGCTTATTCTTCCAATGGATTTTCTTACAGACACTTAACTTAGTGCTTGACTGAATGGTTGTTCATGGTGTTTCCAAACCCAGGAGATCTCCCAAGTGAAATTTACTCATGCCACTTGGCATTATTGTAAATTAAATTGAACTCAACTGCATTATAAATATTGGGAGTCTCCCCTGAGCAAGCCTACTAATGTGTGTAGATTTGTGAGCTGTGGCTGAAGACTTTTATGTTATTTATATTGACAGTTTGAATTCACTGTTGTTTCCTATGTTCAGCACACTGGCTTCAGGTGTTGCCACATAGAAATGATACACATATATTGTATTCTGTATAAAATATGTATACTAACTGAGATTTAATGGTGGCAAGAATCCTCTGCATTGCTTCAATGTGCGAATTCTACTCTGTGTTTAAGTATAGTACAGTTTAAGTCTCTTCCACATTGATTGTATTCAATATTACCATGACATATCAGATTAGAATATTTATTGAAGGCTTCTAAAATATTTTACTTTGTATGGGATCCCCCATGCCATATAAGGGAAGAATTGTGACTGTAAGCTTTTCCACACAGATGGCCCCTATAAGGTTGCTCATAACTGTGGGTTCCCTGATGCTGTTTAATGGCATTTATATGGTTGCTCTCTGGTGTGAATTCCCTTATGCTTATTAGGGGAAGAACTTTGACTGAAGGCTTTCTCACAGAGAAAACATGCATGTGGCTTATCTCCAGCGTGGATTTTCTCTTGCTGGCTGAGGCCTGAGCTCTGATTGAATGCCTTCCCACATTGCTGACATTTATCAAGTTTCTCTTCATCGTGTATTCTCTCATTTTTTCTAAGCTTAGTAGTTTGACTAAAGGTTCTCCCTCATAGGTGGCATCCATAAAGTTCCTCTCTAGTGTGAACTGTTTTGTGTTGTCTAAGCTTCAAACAATTATTAGATGCTTCCTCACACATGTAGTATTCATCTGATTTGTGTTTTTTGCAACTTTCCTTATGTTGATTAGTGGATGGCTGATGACTGATTGATTTTTCCACTGATTCCTTACATTGGTGTTCTTTCCCAAGTGACATAACAAATGTTTAGTCAATGTAGGCCTATACACGAAGTCTTTTCTAAAACCATTCCATTCAAGGGATTCTTTTTGAGTGTGAGATTTCTGCAAGGGGCAAGGAGTTGAAAGACTGTTAATTATTTATTCACATACAAACAAACATTAATTTCTCTGAATCATCCTAAGAGATGATTGGCTGGGTTTTCCAGGTTCTTGTCTTCAAAAAGAAGTATTCAAAGAGGAGACATAGATAAAAGTGAGCAGCAAAGTTCAACATGGGGGAACAGACTCAGACATACTGGATATTTGTATTGGGCACAGATTCTAAATAGCAAAACCCAGGCTGTTGTTACATTCACAGCAGGGAGTGGGGTTTTCATGGGGCCCAGAGAACTGCAGCTCCTCTATAACAGCTGCATCCCTACATACATCAAGGAATATGAGATTAATATCGAAGACCTCAATATGTTTCAAAGATCAGGCAGATAAATAGTGCTTATCAAATTCTCCTTATTTTAAGATCTCAGATGTGGTTTTCAGATCATATTAATTTCTACACTAAATGCAAAGTCTCCAAAAGTTTTTGCTTAGAAAGTATCTAATTAAAACTTAATTACAGTCTGAATACTGAGTTACATTACTGACTTATCCACTGCCATGTCTTTAATTTGGGTGCCCAGGGTTCACACCTATGAAACTCATCACAGCATTGAGGGTGGATGGTTGCTTCCTTCTGATATGTTGTATGGATGTCACTTTCAGGTTTTTAAGGCCACTTGACTTACCCATAGTGATTCAAACGATTGAATTGTCATAATGGCATTGGCAGAATGAAAATATTAAAAAGTTTCACAGACCATATGGATATGTTACTTTTTGTCTATTAGCACTTGGATGAGAACGTGCATCAGATAAAAGGATACCCCCAGTAAGGACAGTTACACTACAGAGTATCACCAAAGGATACTCTATAGTGAATGTGAAAAAAATAAATGGATAACATGTTGTGTTGGTAAAGAGTGAGAAAATCTTCAAAGGAAAAGATCTGAACAGCAATAATTATGTAAAAATTTACTACCAGCAAATATACTAATATATTTTTCTTTAAAGCGAAAGACAGTTTCAGAGACTCATAAACTGTAACCAGGATGTCCTTATCTCCATTTAAAAATGCTCACTTAATGGCGTCCTCACTTGATATTTCCAATGACACAGTTATTCACTAAGCAGGCTCTGTTCTATGGTGAAGCAGGGTTCCTTATGCTCACCTCCACTTTTATTTTGGAGAAATCTTCTTTCCTTCCACAACTCTTCTCCTTGCTGCAACTGGGAAATCACATCTGATTTGCAGAGCTGGTTTGTGAAGAAAACAGCTACATAGACATTACGTTTTGTGCTACTAACTTGTTTCATCATATTCCATGTCAGGCTACTGAGAGAGATTAAGAATGATGAGTATCAACACAGAGAACAACACATTGAACTGAGTAAGCATTAGCTGTCCATCACCAGATCAGGAAGAAAACCAGACTATGTCCCATCCATAAATTGAATACAAACATATTTAATCAAGTTTTTAAAAATCGAAGATTTTTTTTAAAAAAAAGTGAAGATCTTTTCTGTTTGCAGATTGGAAGAATTACTATTGTTAAACTGTACATACTAGCTAAAGTGATTTATGGATTCATTGCACTCTATTTCAAACTACCAACAACATTGTTCACTGCTGATTCAGCTCCAAATGTCTGCAGTAGGTGGGCCAGTGCTGGGCCATTCTAATATTACAAGCAGGAATGCAGTTCAGGTATCCCGATCTGTGGCTGGTACCCAATTACTTGCATATGCACTAGCAGAGAGTTGGAGTCAGGCACCAGAGCCAGGCTAAACCTAGCTATTCCACTGTAGGATGAAGGGTTTTAAAGGCTTAGCAAACAATTTTTCCCTTAAAAGATATTGTCAGCAAATAAAACTTAATTAATACATCCTTTTTCCACTATATACATTTCACATGCCCTTTGCATATCCAACTAAGGAGTTTCTACACAGCAGAGGAAACAGTCATCTGAGTGAAGAGAAAGCCGACAAAGTAGAAAGAAGTTATTCATCTTATAAAAGATTAACTTCCAGGAAAATATGTAAATCAAAGACCTCAGTAACAAAGAAAAAATAATCCAGTTTGAAAATGCAAATGAGAAGATGTTTGGTGTTGTAGTTAAGTTGCCACTTGGGATGCCTATACCCCACATCAGAATGCCCATCTCATGGTCTAGCCACTCAACTTATGCTGGTGTACTTCCTAGGAGGTGGCAGATAATGGCTCAAGTACTTGAGTCTCTGCCAACCACATGGGCAACCTGGCTTCTGTCTGGCCCTGTCTTGGATGATGCATATATTTGGGGAGTAAATCAGGGAATAGAAGATTGCTCCTCCCTATCTCTCACTCTCCCTCTCTCTCTCCCTCCTCCCCTAAGTCCCTGTCTCTCTTTTTCTCACTGTCTTTCAAATAAGAAAGTGGAAAAAATAAAATGGGGAAATTATATGAACAAACTTCACAAAAAAAGAAATGCAAATGGTAATCCTTGTACAATTTAAGAAGCTCTTCCTAGAATCTTCTTTCTGAGGCTCTGGAGTCAGGTCTCCCTCTTCCTTAGGAGCAGCACATGTATTCTGCCCTTGGATGTTGCATGTACCTACCACTGCAGTAGCTACTCGTATTTCCTTTGAATAAAAATTAAATTCTCAGGTAAACACACAGGATAATATCTCCAATAAGTATTAGCAGTTGATATATTTTCAAAAAAAAATTTGGAATACTCATAGTAATTAATTTAAATACTACAATAGAATTTAAACAGTGATCCAAATGAGCAATAAGCATAATGAGTATCTGTAAAAAGATATTCAACATCATTTGCCAGTAGGGAAATACAAATCAAAACTACAATGACATATTATCTCAGTGCAGTGTGAATGCGTATTATCAAAATAAATAGTATAAAATGTTGATGAGGATTTAAAGAAAAGGGAACACTTACAAACTGCTTCTAAGAGTTTAAAATAATACAGCCAATATTGAGAACTGGATACAATTCTTCAAATCATCATTCTACTGTGCAGATATTTAATTTCTCCTTCTCCACAGTGGAATAATGATTTTCAAATGGCATCCAGTAGTTAGTGAGTAAATATTTTTTTTTTAATTCTATTATTTTTCCATTACAATTTCAACCACAAGATGGTTACTAAAGCAAAGTAATTATTTAGAGATAATGAATCGGTTTATGGGCTGAAAATATTTATTGATTTCCAGTTCTTGTTTGAATGTTATAGACTGAGTTGCCAGAGATGAAATTGTGGTCAGGATTACAGTACAAAGACCTGACAAACTAAATGTAGGTAAAATGCACAATGACTTGCAACAGCCAGAGCTGAGCCGATTTGAATCCAGGAGCTGCAAACTTCTCCCACGTCACCCACTTGCTGGCAGGGGCCCAAGTGCTTGGGCCATCTTCTACTGCTTTCCCAGGCCATTCCAGAGAGCTGGATTGGAAGTAAAGCAGCCATGACTTGAATGGACACGTATATGGGATGACAGCACTGCAGGTGGTGGCTTTACCTGCTATGCCACAGCACTTGCCCAAGATCTGTCTTTTTGTTTTAGATATTTTTTTATCTATTTGAAAGGCAGAGTTACAGATAGAGGAAAGGAGAGGCAGAGAGAGAGAGAGGTCTTCCATCTGCTGCTTCACTCCCCAACTGGCTGCAATGCCTGGAGCTGCACCGATCTGAAGTCAGGAGCCAAGAGCTTCCTTCAGGTCTTCCCACGAGGGTTCAGGGGCCCAAGGACTCTGGCCATTTTCCACTGCTTTCCCAGGCCATAGCTGAAAGCTGGATCAGAAGTGGAGCAGCTGGGACTCGAACTGGCATCCATAGGGGATGCCGGCACTGCAGATGACTGCTTCACCCATTATGACACAGTGTTGGCCCCATGATCTGCTTTTAAAGTTCAAGATGGAGGGGCCAGTGCTGTGGCATAGTTGGCCCCATATGGGCACCAGTTCGTGTTCCAGCAGCTCTACTACGGATCCAACTCTCTGCTAAGGCCTGGGAGAGTAATAGAAGATGGTCCAAAAGCTTGAGCCCCTGCACTCACATTGGAGTCCCAGAAGAGGCTCCTGGCTTCAGATTCGCTCAATCCTGGCCGTTGCAACCATTTGGGGGGTGAACCAGTGGATGGACGACCTTTTTTTCTGACTCTCCCTCTCTCTGTCTGTAATTCTACCTCTCAAATAAATAATAAATTATTTTTAGAAAGTTCAAATGGACCCTGAATACAAATGATTTCTGTATTAGGGTAGAGTGAGATACCATTTTTTAAAAAGAGCAATCTAGGTACTGGCACTGTGGCTTAGAGGTTAAAGCCGTCAGCTGTGGTGGCGACATCCCATATGTTCACTGCTTCAAGTCATGGATGCTCCACTTCCAATCAGGTTCTCTGCTGTGGCCTGTGAAAACGGTAGAAGATGGCCCCAGCTTGGGCCCCTGAACTCTCCTGAAACACCCAGAAGAAGTCTCTGGTGCTTGGCTTTGGTTTGGTGCAACTCTGGTCATTGCAGCCATCTGCTGAGTGAACCAGCAAATGGAAGACCTCTCTCTCTCTCTCTTCCTCTCTCTCTTTCTCTCTACCTCTGCCTCTCTGTAACTCTGCCTTTCAAGCAACTAAATAAATCTTTAAAACAGTAAAAACATAAAAATAAAAGAGAAATCTAAAACATCCTTATACACAATGACAAATAATAGAAAATAATGACAACCAAAGAAGATACCAACAGAGGATGGGAATATGGGGAGATTCTCTCCTTAAAATATTTGGCAGATTTTTAATGTATCTCATAGTATGTACTTATACTTGAATAAACTATATGAAATCCCTTGGAAGAAAGCTAAAACAATATTCAAAGAAAAATTATTTTCTTACTTTAAAAATAATATAAGAATGACATAAACAACACCAAGACGTAAATGTAATAAAACTTTAAAAGCATACATAATGAAAATGAAATTAATAGACAACTAGAAAATAGATTTATAAAGCCACAGACAAGTATAATGTGATGTAAGATGTCCAACAGAGTGCCCCTGTGCACCTTCAGTGATGTGGGAAAAGCTCTGTATCTGTGTCATCCAGCAGAACAGCTGTCAGATATGCTTGCCTACAAAACCTCAACATTTGGCTGTTGCCACTGTGAACCAAGTTTGCTCATTTAATTCTATTAAATAAATGGTATTTACTTACATTGATGATAGTGGAATTTAGCTTGTCTACACACTAGTCACTAGCAGTCATTAGCTGAACACATCTAGAATCATTGAAGATGAATTCACATTAATAAAACAAATGTAAAACAAAATGTAAAAGGTACAATCGTGATTGAAATAGGAAATTATCAAGGTGAAATAACTATTGATAACAATACAATTTGAAAATTATAATATGCATCTTTAACATGGTGAACATTACGAGATAGATTCTATTCATATAGCTGTAAGGCAAGGAAGAAGGTTGACATCTGGTTTTTGGGTAGAACTCACCAGACACAAAATGTTGGTGGTGAGAGCGAAGGCAACTAGATTCTGAGCAGATTGTTGAGCCACACCGCAGGTTGTCTTTTCAACATCCTGAACTCTGAAGTTCTTTCTGTCACAAATGCATTCTTATACTTGGCCCATTTATATAGGCCAATCAATAAACCTAATCATGGCTATAGCCTAGGAGACACACGCTAATCAGGGATTTGTAGGACATACACAGTGCTGTTTGATGAGATTTTCCAGGCAACTACAAACTCTTAACAGTGGTGGGGAATAAAGAGGTAAAACCGTTTTAGAGCTGGGAACTGATGCAATAGTGATCTAAGTACAGAATTGTTGCCCTGCAGGGAAACAGGATTTGTGAAAAATTAACTAGAAATGGGGGCCAGCGCTGTGGTGCAGTGGGTTAAAGCCCTGGCCTGAAGCACCAGCATCCCATATGGTTCAAGTCCCGGCTACTCCTCTTCCAGTTCAGCTCTCTGCTATGGCCTGGGATAGCAATGGAAGATGGCCCAAGTCCTTGGGCCCCTGCACCCATGTGGAAGACCTGAAAGAAGCTCCTGGCTTAGGATCACCGCAGCTCCGGCCACTGCAGCCATCTGGGAGTTAACCAGCTGATGGAAGACCTCTCTCTCTGTCTTTATATCTCTCTGTAATTCTGTCCTTCTAAGAAATATAAAAAAAAAACTAACTTGAAGATTATTTAAAAAACTATTTCTGATCCCAACTGGAGACATAAGGGTCCTTCTTGTTGTTAGGGAAAAGCCTAAGTCTCTGTCCCTCCTAAGACTGCATACATTTTTCTAAGCTACCTGAGGGCCAGTAATCTCAATGTTTCTTGAAAGGTTGGAGAGGGCTTGCTGCTGACACATTCTATGGCAGAATGTGCTATTTCCAATCAGGAAATCAGGAACCCACAGTGTTCAAACATGTACCAGGACAACTTCACCCAGGTTTGCAGAGATAAAGGGAGTGTATAAAACTATCTTGCGTGATTATGTTAAATAATCCCTCTTCTAATTTATGTGAGCCTTCATTCTTTTATAGGTTGAAGATAGATGTTAGTTCTCTTTTTTTAAAAAAGTATTTATTTATTTGCAAGTCAGTTACACAGAGAGAGAAGGAGAGGCAGAGTGATATAATATAAAGTTTTAGTCTTATGGAGAAGAAATATTCTGAAAGCAATTAATTGGTAGACAACAGAGTGCATTGTTTCCCAGAGATAACTGCATGAAGCCTGATTGGATTGGAGATTATCAGATTGGATGACAGGTGTGATCTCACTTCCCAGAAGCCCTATAAAGCCAGCTTGGAATCCATCCCTCCCTGCATTGCCTCAGGTGTCCTGAGAGCCTCCTCCTTTCCAGTGTTCTTTGTGCAGCATCTGCCCACTCGAGCACCTGCAGACAGTCAGAAGGAGCACAGAGAGCATTCTGTCTGCCTTTCCATCTCTCTGTCTGTAACTAACTTGCAAATAAATAAATAAAATATTTAGAAATAAAGTTGGTCTGACTGGGAAGAACATTTAATAACTACCAGTGACGGTATTTATTTGCTTGAGGTTCTGTATTCCATTTTCTATACTTTAATTTAAGCCTTTGTGAGGCACAGAGAAGGGAGATAATAAATAGAGACCTCCCATCCTCTAGCTGACTTCACAAATTCCCTGCATTACCAGGGGATGGGATCTTAACCAGGTCAGGTAGACATAGAATAGCTGAAAAATACATTCAGCATAGTGTTTTCCTCTAAAACACGTCTAGAGTCAAGAGCTCTGCTCTCAGGGCTGAACATTGCTTCACAGTTTCAGAAACCAAAGAACAGCCAGAATGTTCTGAAACAGTTGTCTGAACAACAAATATGGAATGGACAGTTTAATATCCATATTATACTTTCATATCTACTCCTTGCACCTTGAAATGTGTTCCCTAGAGGGGTAGACCAAGTCACAGGAGTGAAAAGGAAACCACCAGAAGTTGGTTTGGGGAATGTTCCACATCCACCCTTATCTCTATGCATAGACATCTCTTTGGTAAGTAGTCTCCCTGGAAGGTGGGGCTGCTGATCCAAATCTCACTATTGGCACTCTGAAGCCCCTCTCAGAATGAACACTGAGGATGAAGATGAAGCACTCTCTGAGCTTTGAAGCCTGGTTGCTCTTTATGCCATCACCTCTAAGAGGCCGTATTCAGTTATGATTCCTGAGTTTGTGCTTCTCTGTTCTTAATTCAGTACCTTTAAATTTACACAATAATAATGCATGTTAATATACTATTGGTAATATAGAAGTATATAATTATGCTACATATAATATATTATGTGTTTTCTAGAGATTATATTAAACTACCATATAAGGGTATATAAAATGTAATAACTAAGACTGAGGGGATGTAAGGATCAAGTGCAAAACCCTGAGTGAATGGCCAAGTGCCTATATTGGGAAGCCTGAGGTGGTTTGGAGTCAGAATCTTAGTTATACACCTTGAAATGTGTTCAGAGAAGGCAAGGACAACAGAAGAATGGGAAAGACAGCCAAATACAGCTTTCCTTGGAAAAAATATGGAAACTAAAGGCATTTTCAGAAAATACATTTTAGAAGCTTTTCTGGTGAATGGACACTGTGACAGAGTGGAAGCCTAGGAGTGATTGCATGTGTGTGTGTGTGTGTGTTGGTGGGCGGTGTTTAAATCATCTTCACTGAGTCAGAATACCCTCCCTAAAATAGAAACTCTATTTAGCATTATATATAACAGTAGCTACTAAAATAATCTGTTGACAAATGAAGATAATGATGATGATGATGATGATGATGATAACATAAATACAAGCAATTATAATGGAAATAATATTAAACCTAAGGAGTGGAAGATTAGATTGCAGATTTTTTGAAGTGAGTGGCAAGATACCTACTGATATAGGGCCTCTTGGAGTAGTTGGCCTAGCGTTGCACCATGGACTGTGTTCCTGGAAGGCCAAGAACAATAGCAGGAAGGATTAGATCACCAGCCGTAAGGAGGACTTCAGTGAACTTGGGTAGACATGCATTTGCCCTGGTAGGAGAAGCCCACATGTTGGGGCTTCAGGCTCCTAACCCCACATTTCAAGCCACAACTTCTACTTATTTGGAAGTTTGGCAACTAGCAAAATGTACAGGACACCCAGCAAAGTATACAGGACTGTAGATGCATTCTTGACCTTCTGCCAAAGGTCACAGGATCCTACCTGAAATGTTCATCACCCACATCATCCCATCACTCACTGTCTATATCCCCTTCTTCCATTTGTTGCTTCCAGAAGTTGTAGTTTGCATGCCAAGTCCTTCAGTGGGTATCACGCTTGGTGCTTCCTGTACAGATAGAGTGGCACAGGTGCACATTGTTGGTTCCCAGATTCCACTGAGGACACAGGAAAATCTGTGGTAACCTGAATAACTGTGTCACTATCTCCATTCCTACAAACCTAAAGATGCGTCTAACTCACACCAGTTTTTCAAGACTGAGGTAGGTCAAGGGTAGTTCAATTTACTGCGATGTTGGTTCCCTAGACTCTGGCTTGAGACAACCAATTCTGGAGAAGTTTCTGCAGGTGTATATGTCCACAGTCTTTCCATTAAATCTAACATGGATACTGGTGCTACCAATAGAATTAGAAAAACTATCTGTGGCTTTTCCCTGGCCAATAGTGCCTTCCCTGGGTCTTATAAGCAATTATGAGAGTATACTGGGCACTTAAGGTTGCATGCAAATTTTTCCAAATGCTCAGGCAGCCCAAGGTTATCACATTCTTGTTGTTGTTCTTGGCTTCTAGGAGGTGACTGAGAGTGTTGCAAGAATCTCTTTCCAGAGGGAATACACTGATAGTCTGGGAAAAGACAGTTTAATAAAAGTGGAGATATTGTAGGTTCAGGGAAGAGTTAGGGAAAAAACAGCAGAAGAAACTCCTCTAGAACTAGTGGGACATGGTGGACCTACGTGGAGGGCACAGAAGCCCATGGCTAGGGACCCCAGCCACCAAATCTACACACCAGCACTGGAAAGGGAGGTGAGGTGAAACCTCAGTAGCCTGAGACACTGGCAGGAAAGTGGAAGGAAGAGCCTAGAGGGAACAAGGCTTGAAGCCCCGTGGGGGAAAGATCACCAGCCTAACTAGAGGAGAGAAAAAATATATATGTATATGTATGGGATATATATATGTATATGTATATATATATGGGACCGGTATGGACACGATTCTCTTTCTCCACTCACCTTACAAAGGTGAGCAGGACAAAGAGCAGGTGCCATTTTGGACATACATAAAAGCTGCACCCGCCATCAGCCAAGCAGAAAAACCTGACTCTGGTGGGAAGAAATAACAGGAGGTCAGGACCTAGTGAATGTGTGGAGCTAATGAACTGAGACTGTGAAAAAAAAAAAGGGGGGGTGTGTAAGAGGACTTACGGAGTACTGAAGACATGAGTACTCTCCAGAGACACCACAATCTCAGTAACCTTGGCAACCCAGTGGAAGATTGCAAGGGAATTTGAGCTTACATTGAAGACTGTACAGATCCTTTGTGTGGTCTTTGGGACAGGGTAGATGAATATTATACCCACAGGGGCTAGAGCTCAGACACTGACTACCTTCAATGCTGCTCAACTGTGCAGATTTACTTCCCCTTCTGAATAAAAAAAAAAAAAAACAGAGAGAGAGAAAGAGAGAGAGAAGATTTACCATGCCTAACCTGGGTGTGTCACCTTTGGCACAACATTAACCCTGAAGAACCCAACAGAGCTCGCTGGCCACACCCATCACAAGCCTCTAAGGATCCATCAAAATCAGACAGTCCACTTAATCTAGGGAAATAGTATACTGAGAAAAACCACTACAGCGAGGGGAAAGAAAGAAAACAAGAAACCAAAGAATATCTCCACAGTGCTCAAGCAACAAACGCAGAAACCAAGGAAACAAGAACAAGGAAGACATTATGACGCCTCCAAATGAACAAGACACCCCAATTCAAGATTATGAAGATGATTAGATAGAAGAAATGCAAGATACATATTTCCAAAAATGTATAAAAACATTAAGAAGTTCTCAAAAACAAATTCTTGAACTACAGAAATCCTTACTGGACAGAATAGAAAATCTCTCTTGTGAAAATGCAATCTTAAGGAGGAATCAAAATGAAATGAAGAAACTAGTAGAACATGAAATTGTGATAGTGAAGAGAAATAAAAATGAAATGAAGAACTCAGTAAATCATATGACAAACACATTAGAGAGCCTTAAAAACAGAGTCAGTGAAGCAGAAGAGAGAATATCAGACTTAGAAGACAGAGCACAGGAAAACATACAGTCAAACCAAAGAAAAGAAGAGGAAATTAGAAATCTAAAAAAATATTGTTGGGAATCTACAGGATGCTGTTATAGGAGTTCCTGAAGGCATGGAGAGAGAGAAAGGATTAGAAGGCCTTTTTAGTGAGATACTAGCAGAGAACTTTCCGGGTTTGGAGATGGACAGAGACATCCTAGTACAGAAAGCTCATAGAACCCCTAGTAAACATGATCAAAAGAGATCCTCACCATGACACGTTGTAATCAAACTCACCACAGTGAAACAAAAAGAAAAGATTCTAAAATGTGCAAGAGAGAAATGTCAGATTACTCTCAGAGGATCTCCAATTAGACTCATGGCAGACTTCTCATCAGAAACACTACAGGCTAGGAGGGAATGGCGAGATATAGCCCAGGTACTAAGATAGATAAACTGCCAGCCCAGAATATTATATCCTGCAAAGCTCTCATTTGTGAATGAAGGTGAAATAAAGACCTTTCATAGCAAACAGAAATTGAAAGAATTTGTCACCACTCATCCAGCCCTGCAAAAGATGGTTAAAGATGTGTTACATGCAGAAACACAGAAACATGGACATCAATACAAAAGAAGGTAAAGGAAGAAAATCTCACAGTAAAAGATCACAGGAAGTTCAAGGCATATTTTAGAAAATATCTTTGGGAAAATGGCAGAGCAGAGTCCCTACTTATCAATAGTCATATTGAATGTTAATGGCATCAACTCTCCAGTTAAAAAACACAGACTGGTTGAATGGATTAAATAAACAAAACCCATCTATTTGCTGCTTATAAGAAACATACCTCTCTAACAAAGATGCATGCAGACTGAAAGTGAAAGGTTTGAAAAAGATATTCCATGCCAACAGAAACCAAACAAAGCAGGTGTAGCCATATTAATATCAGACAAAATAAACTTTAATACAAAAACTGTTAAGAGAGACAAAGAGGGGCACTATATAATATTAAGGGATCAATTCAATAGGAAGATGTAACTATTATAAATGTATATGCACCTAATTACAGGACACTGGTTTATTTGAAAGATATGTTAAGGGACTTAAAGGGAGACTTAGACCCCAATACAATAGTACTGGGGGACTTCAATACTCCACTCTCAGAAATAGACAGATCATCCGGACAGAAGATCAACAAGGAAACAGCAGATTTAATGAACACTATTGCCCAAATGGATCTAACAGATATCTACAGAACTTTCAATCCTACATCTAAAGACTTTACATTCTTATCAGCAGTGCATGGAACCTTCTCTAGGATTGATCACATACTAGGTCATAAGGCAAGTCTCAGCAAATTTAAAAGAATTAGAATCATACCATTCAGCTTCTCAGACCACAGTGGAATAAAGTGGGAAATTAGCAACTCAGAAATCCTGAAAGCATATGCAAACACATGGAGACTGAACAACATGCTCCTGAATGAACACTGGGTCATAGAAGAAATCAAAAGAGAAATCAAAAACTTTCTGGAAGTAAATGAAGACAACAACACAACATAATAAAACTTATGGGATACAGCAAAAGCAGTATTGAGAGGCAAATTTATAGCAATAGGTGCATATATCAAGAAATTGGAAAGGTACCAAATAAATGAGCTTTCAGCGCATCTCAAGGACCTAGAAAAACTGCAGCAAACCAAAACCAAATATAGTAAGTCATTACAAAAAAATCAGCCAAAAGAAGAGCTGTTTTTTTAAAAAATTAAAAAAAATTCACACACCATTGGCCCAAGTAACTAAAAAAGAAGAGAAAAGACCCAAATTAATAAAATCAGAGATGAAAAAGAAAATATAACAACAGACACCACAGAAATAAAAAGAATCATCAGAAATTACTACAAGGACTTGTGTTACAGCAAAGAGGGAAATCTATCAGAAATGGATAGATTCCTGGAAACATACAACCTACCTAAATTGAACCATGAACACAGAAAACCTAAACAGACCCATAACTGAGACAGAAATTGAAACAGTAATAAAGGCCCACCCAACAAAGAAAATGGCTACACCACATTAGCAAACTGCAGAAGAAAAAACATATGATTATCTCAATAGATGCAGAGAAAGCATTTGATAAAATACAACACCCTTTCGTGAAGAAAACTCTAAGCAAATTGGGTATAGAAGGAACATTCCTCAATACAATCAAAGCAATTTGTAAAAAAACCATGGCCAGCATGCTATTGATGGGGAAAAGTTGGAAGCATTAAAACTGAGATCTGGTACCAGACAGGGATTCCCACTCTAAACACTGCTATTCAGCATAGTTCTGGAAGTTTTAATCAGAGCCATTAGTCAAGACAAAGAAATTAAAGGGATACAAATTGGGAAGGAAGAACTCAAACTATCTCTCTTTGCAGATGATATGATTCTTTATTTAAGGGATCCAGAGAACTCTACTAAGAGACTACTGGAACTCATAGAAGTGTTTGGCAAAGTAGCAGGATATAAAAACATGCACAAAAATCAACAACCTTTGTATACACAGGCAATGCCATGGCTGAGAAAGAACTGCTAAAAATCAATCCAATTCACAATAGCTGCAAAAATGATTAAATACCTGGGTATAAACTTAACCCAGGATGTCAAAGATCTCTACGATGAGAATTACAATATCTTAAAGAAAGAAATAGAAGAGGATACCAAAAAATGGAAAAAATCTTCCATGCTCATGGATTGGAAGAATCAATATCATCAAAATGTCCATTCTCCCAAAAGTTTATAGATTCAGTGTGATAACAATCAAAATACCAAACACATGCTTCTCAGATCTGCAAAAATTATGCTGAAATTCATATGGAGACACAGGAGGTGTCAAATTGCTAAAGCAAATTTGTACAACAAAAACAAAGCTGGAGACATCACAATACCAGATTTCAGGACATACTACAGGGCAGTTGTTATCAAAATAGCATGGTACTGATACCGAAACAGATGGATAGACCAATGGAACAGAATAGAAACACCAGAAATCAATCCAAACATCTACAGCCAACTCATATTTGATCAAGGATCCAAAACCAATCCCTGGAGTAAGGACAGTCTATTCAATAAATGGTGCTGGGAAAATTGGATTTCCACATGCAGAATCATGAGGCAAGACCCCTACCTTTCACCTTACACAAAAGTCCACTCAACATGGATTAAAGCTTTAAATCTATGACCCGACACCATCAAATTATTAGAGAACATTGGAGAAACACTGAAAGATATAGCCATCAGCAAAGACTTCTTGGAAAGAACCCCGGAAGCACAAGCAGTCAAAGCCAAAATTAACATTTGGGATTGCATCAAACTGAGAAGTTTCTGTACTTCAAAAGAAACAGTCAGGAAAGTGAAGAGACAACTGACAGAATGGGAAAACATATTTGCAAACTATGAAACCAATAAAGCATTAATAATCAGAATCTAGAAAGAAATCAAGAAACTCCACATCAAAACAAGCAACCCACTTAAGAGATGGGCCAAGGACCTCAATAGACATTTTTCAAAAGAGGAAATCCAAATGGCCAACAGACACATGAAAAAATGTTCAGGATCACTAGTCATCAGGGAAATCAAATCAAAACCACAACGAGGTTTCACCTTACCCGGTGAGAATGGTTCACATACAGAAATCTACCAACAATAGATGCTGGCGAGCATGTGGTGAAAAAGGGACACTAACCCACTGTTGGTCGGAATGCAAACTGGTTAAGCCACTATGGAAGTCAGTCTGGAGATTCCTCAGAAACCAGAATATAACTCTACCATACAACCCAGCCATCGCACTCCTTGGAATTTACCCAGAGGAAATTAAATTGGCAAACTAAAAAGCTGTCTTCACCTTCATGTTTATTGCAGCTCAATTCACAATAGCTAAGACCTGGAATCAACCTAAATGCCCATCAACAGTAAACTGGATAAAGAAATTATGGGACATGTACTCTATAGAATACTATACAGCAGTAAAAAGCAATGAAATCCGGTCATTTACAACAAAATGGAGGAATCGTAAACATCATGGGCATTGACTTAAGCCAGTCCCAAAGGGACAAATATCGTATGTTCTCCCTGATCAGTGACAACTAACTGGGCACCAAAGGGGAAACCTGTTGAAGTGAAATGGACACTATGAGAAACAGTGACTTGATCAGCCCTTGTTCTGACTGTTGATGAATAACTTAATACTTTATCCATTTTAGTAATTTTTGTTCTACTTAATACTATTGGTTGAACTCTGTAGTTAACACACAATTATTCTTAGGTATTTAAAGTTAACTGAAAAGTTATCCATGTTAAATATATTAGTGTGAATAAGAGAGGGAGGAGAGGTACAATTTGGTACATGCTCAATTGTACTTGTCCCAAACAGAAGAGTTAGAAATGTGCCTGGCCGGTGCCACGGCTCACTAGGCTAATCCTCCACCTTGCGGCATCGGCACACTGGGGTCTAGTCCTTGTCGGGGCGCTGGATTCTGTCCAGGTTGCCCCTCTTCCAGGCCAGCTCTCTGCTGTGGCCAGGGAGTGCAGTGGAGGATGGCCCAAGTGCTTGGGCCCTGCACCCCATGGGAGACCAGGAGAAGTACCTGGCTCCTGCCATCGGATCCACGTGGTGTGCCAGCTGCAGCGCCCTGGCCACGGCGGCCACTGGAGGGTGAACCAACGGCAAAGGAAGACCTTTCTCTCTGTCTCTCTCTCTCACTGTCCACTCTGCCTTTCAAAAAGAAAAAAAAAAAGAAAAGAAAAAGAAAAGAAATGTGCCAGGGGATTGCAATACAATCCCATCAAGTTTGCATGTACCAGTGCCATCTCACTAGTCCAAGTGATCCATTTCTGTTCACAATTGATCACACTGATATGTCTAAGAGTCAAAGGGATCACACAAAAAAGACTAGTGTCTGCGAATACTAACCAATATAATCAAAAAGGGAGAGAATGATCCAACTTGGGAAGCAGGATACACAGCAGACTCATAGAAGGACATATGTCCTAAACAGCACTCTGGCCTCAGAATCAGCCCTTATGGCATCTGGATCTGGCTGAAGATTCCATGTTAGTATTTTAGGCATAGAAAGCCAAGACACTCTGTCAAAAAAAAAGACCTAAATGAAAAATCTCTGCTAGTGAGATCCCAGTTGAAAGAACGGGCCATCAAAGAAGGAGGTACCTTTCTCTGAAGGGAGGAGAGAACTTCCACTTTGACTATGACCTTGTCTAAATAAGATGGAAGTCAGCGAACTCAAAAGGCTTCCTTAGCCTTGGCAATTCATGACATAGCCTAGGGTGATTACTGACGCCATAAACAAGAGTGTCAATTTGTTAAGTCAACAACAGGAGTCACTGTGCACTTACTCCTCATGAAGGATCTCTGTCCTTAATGTGTTGTTCAATGTGAATAAATGCTATGACTAGTACTCTAACAGTATTTTACACTTTGTGTTTCTGTGTGGGTGCAAACTGTTGAAATCTTTACTGAATATATACTAAATTGATCTTCTGTATATAAAGAGATTTGAAAATGAATCTTGATGTGAATGGAATGGGAGAGGGAGCGGGAGATGGGAGGGTTGTGGGTGGGAAGGAAGTTATGCTGGGGAAAAGCCACTGTAATCCATAAGCTGTATTTTGGAAATTTATATTTACTAAATAAAGTTAAAAAAGAGAGTTTCCAACCAACTGCAAAAAAAATAAATGGATCTCTTTCCAGCAGAGAGGACTAAACAGCACAGCTGAAGACTTCTTATTTATGTAAGACTTTTGAAAAACTTTCTGTAATGGTACCCAAGAAATCACACACATTATTAAAAGAGGAATGCCAATCAATATTTTATAATCACAACCACAAAAATAACTTATCAAATATCTTACACAGCTTGTTGAGAGGAGTGTGATTTCAGTTATTGGATGAATGTAATTTATGTGGGGAAATGTCTATAGTTATATTTAGAAAGTATGCTAAGAATATTAGTTACACACTTTGTTTTGAACAGAATCATTTCAGTGAATAGATGTGATTTATGTAGTGAAGCTATTGCAGGCTCATGTGTGAAAAGAAGTTAATGAAGAATGTTTCTTACGTAAAAAGTAATTCATAACAATGATTAATAACATCAAGAGTAATAGTTACACTATCCTAATGGCATTAACACTTATATTATTGCTAGTGACAATGAAAGACCTGAAAATTTTACATAGAAGAATACTCTTCAGAGGAAAAGAACTAGGTTTGCAGAAAGAAAATTGTTCCCTAAGGCATACACAAGCATGGAATACAAACCCAACCAAAAGGAGGATATGATTGAGTGGTGGATGTGTACAAATACCAGGAAGACAGAATTGACTGGTGGAGGTCTTAGGATCCTGCTCCAGGGAACACTGACCATACAACACTGATTAGATTTCAGATGTTTGGCCAGTTGGCTTCCTGGGTTGCTCTGGAAATAAGAAAGGAGCCAAGTCCACAGCAATCATGCAGAAGTTGCACCCAAGCATATAATAAGCCCCCAGCACTTTCTCAGACATCATCTCCTGCCAGCTGCTCCGCTGGCAACAGCTTCAATGAGACCCATAAAAGTCTAAGTATCTCTATATGCATATCACCTCCTCTGGCTCTTGAAGGAAGATATCCTCCTAATCCAGCAGGGAGCAACAGAGGATAGCAGTTTTTCATTGCCTATTGCAGAACTTGGAAATTCTGAGGTTGCAGGGTGAGTGAGTGAGTAGCCATTGTGTTTTCCTGGGCATCATCAACATTTCCTGAGACAATGAGAAGACTTGGAAAATTTCTACTGCACCGTCTCAGCCTTCGCCTCTTGACTGACTATCTGTCATTGCTCTGCAAAGACATCTGGAAGTTCAAACTTCTAGAGTTCTGTATTTCAGTGTGGGTCTATTGGAGACATCATGTTGTGTGTCTCTGGACCAGAAGGTGTAACAGGTGTCAGCAGGGGTGAATCAGAAGTTTGGATTGTAATCCTAAAAAACACAATTCCAAATGCACATTTACTGATGATGTAGTAAAGTGTAAAACATTGATGGTAGGAATATAAAAATGCCAGAAACCTTTATGCTTATCAAATTATTTTTTAAAGTTAATAAAAATAAGAAAATACCACTAGATACCTATTAAAATGACCAAAATCCAAAATATTGATAGTAAAACATCAGCTCCCATTCACTGCCGTTGGGAAAAAAAATGGCACAGTCACTTTGAAAGACAGTTTATCCCCTACAAAACTAAACACACATGCTCTTACCATATAACCCTGCAAATATCTTCCTTGGTATTTATTCAAATGAGTTATAACTCTGTGACACAAAAACCTAACTATATTTTTTAAAGATTTATTTACTTATTTGAAAGACAGTTACAGAGAAGCAGAGGCAGAGGGAGAGGGAGAGGGAGAGAGAGAAAGAGAGAAAGAGAGAGAGACAGAGAGAGAGAGGGAGAGAGAGAGAGAGTCTTCCATCCAGTGGTTCACTCCCCAAATGGCTGTTATGCCCAGAGCTGGGCTGATCTGAAGCTAGGAGCCAGGAGTTTCCTCCAGGTCTTCCACATGGGTGCAGGGGCCCAAGGTCTTGGACCATCTTCCACTGCTTTCCCAGGCCACAGCAGAGAGCTGGATTGGAAGAGGAACAGCTAAAACTCGAACCAGTGCCCATATAGGATGCTGGCACTACAGGCAGCAGCTTTATGCACTATGCTACAGCACTGGCCCCTAAATATAGTGTTAATAATAGATTTATTCATATTTCCCAAAATTTGAGAGCAACTAAGATGTTCTTCAATAGTTGAGAAGATAAACAAACTGTTGTATGTATAAACAATGAAATATTGGATAGCGGAATGATCTTTTAGGCAGTAAGAAAACAGAAATCTTGAATGAATGCTGCTAAGTAAAAGTAGCACTGTGAGAAGGATACAAAGTGGATGATTCTGGCTAGATGAAATTCTGGAAAATGCATAACTATTGAGACAGTGGAATGATAAGAGATTTTCAAGGGCTTCAGTGAGGTAGAGGTGGGTGAATAGCAACAATTAAGATTTTCTTCTTGTCGCTCCCCCAATCATGGATGAATGACACTAAACCCTGAGCTGTTCTTTTGTCTGCTCGGCCCTTCCCGGGTTTGCTGCTGGTCCTTCCCGGGTTGGCTGCTGACCCCTCCACCTCCGTGGAGGGGCGGCTCCCCCTGCCACTTTCCCCTCTTCCGCGGGGGAGCGGCACACCACCGGCCGGCTCTCTCGGGGGCTGCTCAGATGTTATCCGGATGTTCCTGGTGCATGTTGTCTCTCTCCTCCTTTATAGTCCTCTTCCACCAATCCCAACTCTGCTACCCACACACCGAGCACGCTGCTCTCCTCCAATCAGGAGCAGCTCCTGCAGTTTATTGGTTGAACTGGGGGCAGCTGCGTAGAAGCTGTTTACTCCTCTCCCAGTGCCATATTGTGGGAAAGCAGATGCATAGAATAAGTCTTAATTCCAGTAACTTAGTCTAGTCCGAGTTGCTCCCCACACTTCTCATTCACCAGCTCTTCCACCAGACGCAATCATACTTTCCATTCTTATCTCTCCAGTACCTTGGCATACATAATATTTCAGGGCTTACATTATAATGACTATGATGCTTTTCATAGGTGAGCCACATAGTTCCTTTCCTGCTTGATTTTGTATATTTCAAGACCCAATGGGACTCAGTCAGTGGGTTAGAAGCAGCTCCCTAGGTAGAAGCCACTGAAGTTGGGGGAGCTTTAAAGGATGAAATGAGGACCTGGTTTTATTGCCAGAGGGAATTGGGGAAAAGTCAGAGAAGCCCAAATTCCCTGTCAAGCTCCAATTTGACCTATTATCACCATGCTTAAAAGAGGTCTTCAAAAGTTCATGAAAACACACATTATGAAAAAATATTTTTGGTATTTCAAAATGTTTTAGAAGAAAATACATATCATTTAATTCCACTTTCTATGAACTTTTCAAGTACCCTTATCTGCTTGTCCCTTTAACTAAGTTTACCTTTTATCCAAGATATGCTTGCCTGCCTGTTTTCACTTATTACACCTCTTATTTTCTTTTTTCCCAGAGTTTAACTGTTGCTAATAGGAATTTGGTTCTGTGAGGTACTTACTATACTTTACGGGAAATCAAATCAGTCACCCAAGGTTTGGTCTCTAAGTTAGTTCCCCTATTTATAACTTTCAATGATTTTCTTTTGATTTTAGAATACAATTCAAATTTATAGTAACAGATAACTGTAGTATAAGTCCACATGATACATGTTTGTTTAATGAATGTTATTTCCATGAAGTATAAAATAAAATAGCATTTAATGATAATGTTATGATTTTAGTAATATATTGGTATAAACTTAAAACATTTAGTAAAATTCTCATTTAATCACTTGACCACTCATGAATGCTCCTAACAGGATAGTTTTCAAGTAATAAATGAAGCAACACATATATTTTGAGGACTTATTTTTGCAATGCAGTGTCATAGGAATGGGTAAGAAAAAGAATAAGAGGAAATTATTTTCCTCTATTACACTTATAATCTAATACAGGAGATCATTTCTTTATGCTTTTCAAAAAAGAATTATAGCAGTCATCAGTTAATAATTGCTGAATAAATGTTGCAAAAAAGTAAATTGCACATGAAGTCTTAGAAAAAGAATGCTGGCTACAGATCTTACAGAAGAGGTGGTATTTGAGATGGAGCTTAAAGGAAAATTGAGAGAAGTCAAGGCAGTGACAGAAAATATCAAGTACTCTGGACAGGAAGGCAGTGTTCTCTGCCTTAATCTCCCACAACTGTGATTTAGATAAAATCTGATCATCAGCCTACACATTACTCACTGGAGCATGGAAAAAGTACATTATAATGAACATGAGACAACAAGGTCAAGTCCCAGTCCTTTCAGAGGAGTGGAACATATTTTAATCAACTTCCCTTAATAAAGAAATGGAGTCCAACTACTGCACTTCTTTCATCACCTTTCCACTGGTTTCAGGAGCCATGAGAATCCATTTCTTAATTTTTCTTGCCCTCATTCTTCTTGCTCAGATTTCCCCAGGTAAGAGAGAAATCCTTATAGATGTAGGAATGGCAATTGGTTCAGGATCTAACTCTTGAGAAGAAAGTTCAACTTTTATGAATGTTCATGATTCAATTCTGTGTCCTATAAACATCCCAGCTACTGAATCCAATCAGTTATTGAAAATGTTTTCCTGAACATAGACATGAAACAATGGGACCTAAATGACCCATGCTATCTCCAAAGAGAAAAATATTTCATTAATTTACCACAGAATGTAGGACCTTCTATCCTTCTAGTACTTCTGGCTCTCACATATTTATCTAAAACTGTATAATTGAAACCACTGACATCTTGATTGGTTTGCTCATAAGTTCAAAGTTCCTTTGAACTGGTCTCTCTTGTTCAATACAGACAACTCTATTCCTATGAGACTTTGTGTCCATCCTTCCACAACTGTCCTTAATTCCTTCTGTTATGAAGCCTTTCCCAGTGCAGGTTTTCCAAGCACCTGCCTGCATCTTTTCCATGGCTCTTATTTGAATATCTTCAGTTCTTTATTATCCCTTCTGGCTTCATTGGTCCTGGAAAACTAATAAATATTGAATGTGTACAATGAGAAATTGTGCTGGATCCTATATTGAAGTTAGGTAAAACAAAGAAGTAAAAATATAATTAAAATATGTCTTTTGCCCTTAATTTGCTTAAATTTCGTAGTCTATTATTTTTGTTGATCAAAAAATAGATTGCTTGTAAGAGTACATAAGCATTAAGTACATCTAAAATAGTCAAGTAAGTGAATGGGTGAGATGAACAAATCACTTTTCTTCAAAAGAGTTTTCAAAAATTCTATAGAAGATTCACAGTACAAAGAGAAGACATAAAAGAGGAAGCGTGAGTCTAAGAGATCCAAAAGGGCTTCCTTGACAGTAGTAATTGTATTTAAATTTTGAAAACAAGTAAGACTGGAACGACAGAGCAGAACCAAGGAAAATGACCACATATTTGAAAGCCTGTCTTGTAAAACCATTCCCTCAGTTTATGTTCTCAGTCTCTACCCATAGTTATCAGAAAATAGACCCAGGCCAGAGAGACGTATTAGAAGCAGTTCTCTTCATGCCACTTTATCAGGACTGAATGTATAAAAGTAGGTGCCTAATAGTTCACTGCTTCCATAACTCATCCCAAACGTGTTAGAATCTCAACCATGAGCGCCACTGTGTCATAAATCAGGATCACCACTACCATAGTAATCACATAGAATCTCAGAGGTAGAGATCAATATAAGAGGTAATGAATACAGATTATTAGGCCAAATTAGCTGAAATTGAATCTCAGTTCCACCCCTCATTAGCTGAACAAACTCTGTGCTTCAATTTCCTTTATCTAGATCATAATGATAATAGGATTGTTTTGATGATCAATAACCTTATTATATTAATTAGGGTAGAATTGAATTTGTAATAGTAAAGTTAAAATAGAGTAACTGAAAAAATATACTTAATTTCTCTTTTGTGCGAAAAGTCCAAAATAAGTGAGCTGACTGGTTATACAGAAGGTTCTTCCACACCAAGTCATATTGGGATTATGGTTGGCGGTCAATCTTTCTATCCCAAACATGTGGCCATTTTATGTGCTTCCAAGAATGCTTTAAAAGGCACAGTTAAAACCAGAAGTACAGGGAACAGTTAAAAAGAATACACATATAGAAGTAGCTCATCATTCAGTCCTATTTCATTGGTCCAAATATATTCATGTGGCTATATAGAAACAAAAAGGAAGAAGTTAAGATCTTTACTAAGGATCCATGTGTTTACCTAAACCCTGAGCTTCTTTTACAAAATGTCTTGAGGGAAAAATGGCATCTTAATGACATCTTAACAATCTATATTACTATTCAAGCAGGATCAAATATATTCCTTGTGCTACATTAAAGTGAACTATTATTATTGTTTTGTTGTCATTTGCTCCTATCATTATTATTTTCTGTATTGTCTGTCCTAATTCAGTATTTTAAGAACTTACACATATTCCACATCAATTAATTGCCCTGGTTCAATAGCAAATTTCAGTTACCTGCAACTCATAAAATCCTAAATTCAATTTTGAACCACATCGAATTTCCTATAATTGAAACAGAAGTCCAAGTTCCTACAATTTCTGGGCACTGTGAGTTCAATATCTCTTCAACATAGCAATGTTTCATGTATATAGTAGCTAACATAGGGCCTTTCCCCTTCAAAGTTGTTATTTTTGAGGATATGCACTACTGTTTTACAGGATGATTGCCAATTCTTTCAACTGTTTGTTCTGAAAATGCATATCACCAAATTTTCAGAATTTCATTTCTTGGGCCGGTGCCATGGCTCAATAGGCTAATCCTCTGCCTGAGGCACTGGCACCCTGGGTTCTATTCCCTTTCAGGGTGCCTGATTCTGTCCCAGTTGCTTCTCTTCCAGTCCAGCTCTCTGCTTTGGCCCCGGAGTGCAGTAGAGGATGGCCCAAGTCCTTGGGCCCTGCACCTGCATGGGAGACCAGGAGAGGCATCTGGCTCCTGGCTTCGGATCAGCGTGGTGCGCTGGCTGCAGCACGTCAGCCATGGTGGCCATTGGGGGGTGATCCAACGGAAAAAGGAAGACCTTTCTGTCTGTCTCTCTCTCTCACTGTCCACTCTGCCTGTCAAAAAAAAATTCCATTTCTTTATTGAGCAGTTTTCACTCTCTTCAGCTTAGTCTCTGTTCTGAATGAGCACATGTTGCCTGTGCCCCTCTAAATTTTCTTGCCATAGCTGAATGCAAGACTCCATTGAAGTTCTTTACAGGAGTCAGTTCTCTCTGGACTAATCCCATTCTTTTGTTTATACCTAAAGCTTTGAAACTTCAACACCATATGCAGATGATCTATCATTGATACACCTAAAATGCCAATATCATCATCTTTAATTTTTGTCATATATCAGGCATTATTAATTTGAAGACATTAATAAAACCATTTGTTGGAAAGAAATGTTTATTGAAATTAGAAAGTATATTGCCAGCATCTCAAGATGAAACTCTGATTCTGTGTAACCCAGAAATGTTTAGAAGAGAAGGACTTTGCATATCCTGTACACTAAGGGTTTGAATTCAGACACTGTTGTTAACATCTGCTTTTTATCAGATCTCCAGATTCATATTCTCTATCTCCAGGAGATTTGATAATGAGCAATTCTGAATTTTACCTTCTGGTAACTAATGACTAGATAACTGAAGACTGTTTGTTTTCCTCTCAGCCAGAGGAGCAATTCAAAGAAGAAAATCTTGTGTGAGAATGAATGGCCGCTGTGAAGCTGAATGCCTTACCTTTGAAGTAAAGCTTGGGGGCTGTAGAGCTGAACTGACACCATATTGCTGCAAAAAAATGAGGAAGAACTAAAAGCTGAGCATCAACAACAGAAACGAAAGAGATGAAGCTACTCTGACTGTAATATCAGTGGTGTAACCTTTCTGTATCTCATCTCTGACCTCCAAACTCTGGATTCTCTGAAGCTGTGTCAGCCTCGTTGCTAATGGTTCCAGTAAATGCCCTCCCTAGGCTGTGAGCCTGTTTAGAGCAGGCACTGTGTCCTGTTTATCTTTGCATACAAAATTCAGCTAATTGTTTTATCAGCTATTAGAGCAGACAATTAAATAAACAGAGAAGACCAGTAGAAAAGGGAAAGTAGGCCGGCGCCGCGGCTCAATAGGCTAATCCTCCACCTAGCGGCTCCGGCACACCAGGTTCTAGTCCTGGTCGGGGCGCTGGATTCTGTCCCGGTTGCCCCTCTTCCATGCCAGCTCTCTGCTTTGGCCCAGGAGTGCAGTGGAGGATGGCCCAAGTCCTTGGGCCCTGCACCCCATAGGAGACCAGGAGAAGCACCTGGCTCCTGCCTTCGGATCAGCGCGGTGCACCGACCGCAGCGCGCCAGCCATGGCGGCCATTGGAGGGTGAACCAACGGCAAAAAGGAAGACCTTTCTCTCTGTCTCTCTCTCTCTCACTATCCACTCTGCCTGTCAAAAAAGAAAAAAAAAAGAAAAGGGAAAGTTAGACTGGGACCCAGGAGAACAGAGTTCTGTAGACATAGCCCTAGCTTTGAGCAGATGCATGACCCTGGGCCTTCTGTGCCAAGATTCTGCATTCCGTAATGTGAGCAGACAGAACATTGTAATAAATGGATTACCTGCTAGATACTAACTTGGTCACTTTGGCAGTACTGTTGTCACACATGGCTCCATCTTTTACAGGTAGGATTTGTTGATAATGTCTGCCCTTCCATGTCTGACCTAAAACATCAAGTTTCACAGAGAAATGGGCCTATAACCAGATTCAGACTGGCTGTAGATTGAGAAGCATTCATCATTCTGGCCACTTGCAGTAAGCATTTTCCAAACTATGGCTCATTTCTGCAGTAAGGTCTCCACAGGTCTTCTGATTCAACAATCTCACTACAGATGAGGACACTTCGGAACAAGAATTCCACAATCACTGGCGTAGGTACACATGGTACAGATGTTAACTTCTGACTTCCTGGTCTTGTGTTTGTATCATGTCTGCAAGACAGAAGAGCTGATGATGAAAGAACAAAAACAACAAATAAAAAGTCAATCCTAAAGATGGAATATTTCTGTAGAACTCAAGTTAACAGTTGCATGGAAGACGTTAAAACCAGTTGCCAGGAAAATGAACAAGTTTCAAAATCTCTCCTGTGATCCTATGATCCTTGCCCTTTCAGGGCAATGTCAGTGACAAACTGAGGCTTTATTTTGCCCTAATTTACCAAAATGTGAATTTTAAGCTTCCAGTGACAAATATATTTTATAGATAATTTTAATCATAGATTTTTGTACATTATCAAAGACAGTAAATAATGAATACATATTATACAATAAAATAGATCACAAAATTATAAAGGAAATATTTTAATTATAGAGATATACAGAGAATTAAAATAAACAAATAGAAGAACAATAACTTTGAAAATATATACCATAAGGAGACTGGAGTGATGATATAAACTTCAGATAAAATAGAGTGCTATCAGATAAAGCTGTTCTACATAAGGAAAAAAGATGACATCATCAAGAAGACATCAAAATCATTCATATATTTTCATGTATTTTGTTGTATTTTGAGCTCATCAAGAGAGAAACACAACTTCACAATTATAACAGAAAAATTTTACACTATTCTCTCAGCAATTGATAAGAAGGAAAATTTTAGTCAAGATATAGATATTCTGAAAGCATTATCACCATATTGACCAAATTGATATTTTTAAAACATGTAACAAGTAACTAAAAAGCATATGTTCTCTTCCAATCCATATGACACATTCATCTAAATAGATCATATGCTAGGTCATAAAATAAATGCATGTTTAAAACATTTATATTTTGTAGAGTATATTTCTTATTACAAAGAGAGCAATTCAAAATCAAAAACAATAAGTTATTTAGGAAATTTCCAAATATGGGGAAAAATACATAATTGCATAATTCCATAACCTTGGTTAAATTTATCCCAAAATATTTAAATCGTAGTTAATGTACATTGGATTCCTATTTTCATTTATTCCTAAATAAGATCATTACTGGGATATAAAAATTCTACTGATTTTTTTTGTTATTTGTGTCCTGCAACTTTATTGAATTCATTTATTAATTCTAATAGTCTTCTGGTGGCATCTTTTTGTTCCTTTGTATACAGAATCATGTCATCTGTAAACAGTGATTATTTGATGTCTCCTCTCTTATTTGTATGTATTTAGTTTTTTCTTTTGCATAATGACTCTAGCTAAAACTCTCAGAATTATATTAAATAAGAGTAATGAGAGTGGAAATCCTTGTCCAGTCCCATATATTGGTGAGAATGCATCTAGCATTTCCTAATGCTTGAGAGGTTGCAGAGAAAAGGAAACACAAATCCACTGTTGATGGAGATGCAAATATGTACAGCAATTTTTGAAAACAGTATGGAGATCCCTCAAAAAAGATCTACTATGTGACCCAGAATTCCCATTTCTGGGAATATGTCCAAAGGGAATAAGGTCAGTGCATAGAAAAGATATCTGCAATTTCATGTTTATTACAACACTATGAGCCAAGATATGGAATCAATCTAGATGTCCAACAACACATGACTGGATAAAGAAAATGTATTGGTCAATCTTTCTATCCCAACATGTCACCATTTTATCTGCTTCCAAGAATGCTTTAAAAGGTACAGTTTAAAACAGAAGTACAGGCCGGCCCTGTGGCTCACTAGGCTAATCCTCTTCCTGCAGCACCAGCACCCCAGGTTCTAGTCCCAGTCAGGACAACGAATTCTGTCCCAGTTGCTTCTCTTCTGGTCCAGCTCTCTGCTGTGGCCCGGGAGTGCAGTGGAGGATGGCCCAGGTCCTTGGGACCTGCACCCACATGGGAGACCAGGAGGAAGCGCCTGGTTCCTGGCTTCGGATCAACTCAGCACGCCGGCCATAGCGGCCACTTTGTGGATGAACCAATGGAAGAAGGAAGACCTTTCTCTCTGTCTCCCCTTCTCTCACTGTCTAACTCTGCCTGTCAAAAAAAAATGTGTTATATATAAATTTGGAATGTTACACATCCCTAAAAATGTGAAATCCTGACACTTGTATCAAAGTAGGTAGACATGGAGGTCATAAACTAAATGAAAGAAACCAGTCACAGAAAGACATATATCATATTTTCTTTCATATGTGGAAATATGTATACATAATCCTATCATTATGATCAATTATAAACTGAAACTGATCACTTTGACTAGTGAGATGGCATTGGTACATGCTACCTTGATGGGATTCAATTGGAATCCCCTGGCATGTTTCTAACTCTACAATTAGGGGTAAGTCTGAGTGAGCATATGCCGAACTGTACAACTCCTCCCTCTCTTATTCCCACTCTTACATTTAACAGGAATCATTTTTCAGTTAAATTTAAATACCTAAGAATAATTCTGTGTTAATTAAAGAGTACAACCAATGGTATTAACTAGAACCAAAAAAGCACTAAAAGGAATAAAATAGTAAGTTGTTTCTCGACAGTCAGGACAAGGGCTGATCAAGACATTGTTTCTCCTAGTGTCCATTTCACTTCAACAGATTTCCTTTTAGGTTCTCAGTTAGTTGTCACCAATCAGGGAGAATATATGATATTTGTCCCTTTGTGACGGCTTATTTTACTCAGCATGATGTTTTCCATATTCCTCCATTTTGTTGCAAATGATTTTTTTATTTCATTTATTTTTTACTGCTGTACAGTACATGTCCCATAATTTCTTTATCCAGTCTACTGTTGATTGGCATTTAGGTTGATTCCAGGTCTTAGCTATTGTGAATTGAGCTGCAATAAACATTAAGGTGCAGACAGCTCTTTTACTTGCCAATTTAATTTCCCTTTGCTAAATTCCAAGGAATGAGATGGCTGGGTTGTGTGGTAGGGTTATATTCAGGTTTTTGAGGAATCTCCAGACTGACTTCCATAGTGGCTTAACCAGTTTGCATTCCCACCAACAGTGGGTTAGTGTCCCTTTTTCACCACATCCTTGCCCACATCTGTTGTTGGTAGATTTCTGAATGTGAGCCATTCTCACCGGGTAAGGTGAAATCTCATTGTGGTTTGTTTTGCATTTCCCTGATGGCTAGTGATCCTGAACATTTTTTCATGTGTCTGTTGGCCATTTGGATTTCCTTTTTTGAAAAATGTCTATTGAGGTCCTTGGCCCATCTCTTAAGTGGGTTGTTCGTTTTGTTGTTGTGGAGTTTTTTGATCTCATTGTAGATTCTGGTTATCAACCCTTTATCTGTAGCATAGTTGGCAAATATTTTTTCCCAATCAGTGTGTTGCCTCTTCACTTTCCTGACTGTTTCTTTTGCAGTACAGAAACTTCTCAGTTTGATGCAATCCCAAATGTTAATTTTGGCTTTGACTGCCTGTGCCTCCGGGGTCTTTTCCAAGAAGTCTTTGCTGGTGGCTGTATCTTGCAGTATTTCTCCAATGTTCTCTAATAATTTGATGGTGTCGGGTCATAGATTGAGATCTTTAATCCATGTTGAGTGGATTTTTGTGTAAGGTGAAAGGTAGGGGTCTTGCTTCATGCTTCTGCACATGGAAATCCAGTTTTCCCAGCACCATTTATTGAGTAGACTGTCCTTACACCAGGAATTGGTTTTGGATCCTTGATCAAATATAAGTTGTCTGTAGATGTTTGGATTGATTTCTGGTGTTTCTATTCTGTTCCATTGGTCTACCCATCTGTTTCTGTACCAGTACCATGCTGTTTTGAATACAACTGCCCTGTAGTATGTCCTGAAATCTGGTATTGTGATGCCTCCGGCTTTGTTTTTGTTGTACAAGATTGCTTTAGCTATTCGAGGTCTCCTGTGTCTCCATATGAATTTCAGCATCATTTTTTCCAGGTCTGAGAAGAATGTCTTCGGTATTTTCATTGATATTGCATTGAATCTATAAAACTTTTGGGAGAATGGACATTTTGATGATATTGATTCTTCCAATCCATGAGCATGGAAGATTTTTTCCATTTTTTGGTATCCTCTTCTGTTTCTTTCTTTAAGATATTGTAATTCTCATCATAGAGGTCTTTGACGTCCTTGGTTAAGTTTATACCAAGGTATTTAATCATTTTTGCAGCTATTGTCAATGGGATTGATCTTTAGCAGTTCTTTCTCAGCCATGGCATTGCCTGTGTATACAAAGGCTGTTGATTTTTGTGCATTGATTCTATATCCTGCTACTTTGCCAAACTCTTCTATGAGTTCCAATAGTCTCTTAGTAGAGTTCTTTGGATCCCCTAAATAAAGAATCATATCATCTGCAAAGAGGGAAAGTTTGAGTTCTTCCTTCCCAATTTGTATCCCTTTAATTTCTTTGTCTTGCCTAATGGCTCTGACTAAAACTTCCAGAACTATATTGAATAACAATGGTGAGAGTGGGCATCCCTGTCTGGTACCAGATCTCAGTGGAAATGCTTCCAACTTTTCCCCATTCAATAGGATGTTGGCTGTGGGTTTTTCATAGATTGCTTTGATTATATTGAGGAATGTTCCTTCTATACCCAATTTGCTTAGAGTTTTCATCACGAAAGGGTGTTGTATTTTATCAAATGCTTTCTCTGCATCTATTTCTTCTGCAGTTTGTTAATTTGGTGTACCACATTGATTGCTTTGCAAACATTGAGCCGTCCCTGCACACCAGGGATAAATCTCACTTGGTTTGGATGGATGATTTTTCTGATGGGTTGTTGCATTCTATTGGCCAGAATTTTATTGAGGATTTTTGCATATATTTTCATCAAGGAAATTGATCTGTAATTCTCTTTCTCTGCAGCATCTCTTTAAGATTTAGGAATTAAGGTGATGCTGGCTTCATAGAAAGAATTTGAGAGGATTCCCTCTTTTTCGATTGTTCTGAATATTTTGAGAAAAATTGGAGTTAGTTCTTCTTTAAATGTCTGGTAGAATTCAGCAGTGAATCCATCTGGTACTGGTCTTTCTTTGTTAGGAGGGCCTTTATTACTGATTCAATTTCTGACTTGGTTATGGGTCTGTTTCAGTTTTCTATGTCTTCATGGTTCAATTTAGGTAGGTTGTATGTTTCCAGGTATCTATCCATTTCTGATAGAGTTCCCTGTTTGCTGGCATACAACTCTTTGTAGTAATTTCATTTTAATGACATATAAAATATATTTATAGGTATTAAAAGATGGAGTGGAATATTATTTGGGGTAGAGATATTTGTAAATATTGTCTTCATCAAATTAAATCCCTTACATAATGATATACCCTTCTTTACTCATTTTCTACTGTTTATCATGAATTCCACATTATGTAATATTAATATATCCTCTTGTACCTTCAAAAACAAGTAGTACATTTATAATTTTAACATTTTCCATATTTAATGCATATGCAAAATGTTAAAATATAATAGATAAATAATAATAAAACTGTAAAAATCGTAACTATATATATTTACTTAAAAGTTACATTTTCTTGTTGAACTGGTTCATTGTCATGCTAACTCAGATGATAAATTTCAAGCAAAACATGCAACACTGAATCCCTTACTCTAAGGCCAACAGTTGATCAACTAGCATCTAGGTTTAGAATTAGATATAAGATCAGCTTTGTCAGAAGATGGGATGATGGCAGTTCAATGTGAGGCACAAAGCATTTGCTGTTTCCACTAAACAGGAAGTGTGGTAAATGGCAATAGTCTTCATGCTCCCAAGAATCATTTATTGTCTTCTATCTTCAATGACTCAAAGCTGTATGATAGCAGTCACAGCTGACAATATTATAACTTGCGTGATTTTATTGAAAATATCCGGGCTGTCTCATTTGAACTCTCATTACAGTGAAATTTTATAAGTCAATTGTCTTTTTGGAAATTATCTCAGTTTTGGAGAAGATCATTAGATATAGTTTGAGTCCATTATAATATTATGAAAGCAAGTATTTTTGAAATTCTCCTTTTTGCTAATAATAAGCACACTAAAACAAAGAAATTGCAAGTCTTTTTTTATTTCCATGTATTTGCATCTTTCCTAAATCTCCTTTTCTTCTTCCACTCTGATCATAGACTATGCCTTGCGTAATTTCTATACTTCCAAACTTATTTTTTGGACATAAAATAGTTCATGCAAACTTGAGAATGCATTTTTTGTGTTATTGAGTAGAGTGTTCCATATATATCTGTGAATCTTAATTGATTTACAGTATTGTCCAAATCTTATATTTCCCTGATAATATTTCTCCTAGTTGTCCTGCTCATTATCAAAAATGGGATATTGAAATCTTCTACTGAAATTATTTAATTATCTATTGCTCCCTTCAAATCTCTCAGCTGTCCTTTCATTTGTTTGGGGACTTTCTAGTTGATGCACCAGAAGTTTATGGTGCTTTTTTGTACAGTAAAATAAGTATAGCAGTATTCTAATATGTATCTCTTTTGGAAGGAAAATTTATGTATTCTCAAAATGCTCGTGTGTAGCCCACACCGTTGTACAGTTTCCCAAATGGCTAATATTTCTTTTAGTATACCTCTTATGAATAAATCTCAAATCCTTTCTTCCTAGAGTGTACCCTAAAGCCACTTTCTGAGGCTTCTACCAGTTCTAACAGATCACATTATATTTTACCTGTAGGATGGTTTCAGCTCAGTGATCTTGTGTAACTTTCTTGCTTGGCATTGCAGGCTAATTGCAGCTACTCCTACTGTTGCTCTCATTTTTCCCTGTCAGCATGCACAGCTCCAGCCATGGTTTTTTTTTTTTTAATTTAAGATATTATTTATTCAAAAGTTCTCAAAAGAAATGAATCAGAAAAAAGTAACAATCTGATCAAATGTGCAGTTCAAAATGTCTTTTGGCATTTAACAAGTCCTAGGAAAGAAAACTACAGCGTTATCTTGAACTGGACAAATAAGTTACCACTGGCAAGTCTGTGGCACTAGTAAAACAAAAGTAAAAAATTAACTCTTAATCATATAGATATTTCTATGAAAATCTTTTTTTCAATCTGCATAAAAGGTCGTTCTCCATAAATTAATTTTTATAATTTAATGGCAGTCTATTATGTGATGCTTAACTGATTTTTTTATGTACAGAGGTTATGTTTCTGAAATCTTACCCAGACAAGTATGGCACTTAATTCAGATGATTCTAGCTGTGGATATCCACTCCCCTCTAACTCAGCTATCAGATTTCTGTCTTAACTAATGCAAAAATATCAAGTGGTGAGAGACCCAGGCTTGTAAATGTACTAAGTACACAGAAGGTGCTGCATTCAGCCTGGACTTTGACTAAGCAACAATATTCCAGGGAGCATAGAACCAATAATATCACAACTTTAAAAAAGGAAACAAAAACAAAAATGCATTTCTCTTATGATTATGTAATTTTCACTAGAATCTACACTTCTCAGAGCAGCAAGGACTTTTGAAACCAGGAAATGTCACTGACATCTATAATCAAATACCAGCATAAAATTTCAGAACTAAAAAATACTTGAAAGAAATAACTGCTTAGCCCAAGCTCCTGAGCTAAGAGGATTTGGTCTGTGAAACAGGGAATGCCAAATCCCTGTCCCATCACAAAAAATAGACTCTGAGGTAGATAACTGATCACACACTGCTGACCAAACAAAGTACACAGCTTTGGAAGACACCTTAATTGACCATTGCTTTGAAAACATATGCAATTGCCTTAATAAAAGAGCTTTAATAACAATGAAATATCTTATATGTAGTAAAGTAGAAAGAACTCTGTATTTATGAATCAGGAATTTTGTAGTTTCAAAATTGATTTTCTTTACACTTGAGAACTTGTAGTGATGATATAAAGTGTGGCACTGCTTTGATCCAAATCTTCCTTCATGCTTTTGTGTGTGTGTGTGTGTGTGTGTGTCCATACATGAATTCAAATTATAAAACCTAAATGTAAAGGTACAAAAGAGGCACATATGGCAAACTGGCCTGGCAAAAAATGCAGAGCACAGAAGATGTGATTCTTAGACGAGCTAGAGCTACTGGTTACTGGCTCCTCAGTCTTTGGTGAAGTTACCTTTAAAAATGCAAAGTCATTTTGAGTTTTCAAATTTAGAGAGAGAGAGAGCTAGTAGCAATTGTTTTGCTTCGATTCATGTCTCAGCTTACGTTTGAAGATCAATTCTTACTTTTAGCTTTCGCCATGTAGTTGCAATTACAACCTCTTTTTTTTTTTTTTCCTTTTTTTGGTTTGTCAGATCTCAGGAATACTTCTCATTCTAAAGCACTATCATTAGTATAAAGAAGAACAACACATTCGGAGACTCCCCCTTCCTGCCCCCGGGCCCCCAGCCCCGACGTAACCTAAACTAAATCTAGAACATCGTTGGGATATTTTTTCCTGAACAAAAGGCAAAAAAGACTTTACATTACATCAAATGGCAGATATCCTAAATCAGTCAAACTCAGAGGGAACTGTTGGCATACAGCCTTGCAATCTACTCTAAGTTCCTCAGTAGAAAATGTGTGATTCACACAAAACATATTTCCCTTCTTGCATTTCACTACCTTACACATTATGTGAAAAATCATTAAAAACACCTACTACATATTTAAAAAGCCAAATTTTCGGTAACTTTTATTGACTACTTTTTAAAAGCCCTATGCTGCTGTTTTACAAGTCATGATAGACCAGCTCATTTGGTCAAGGCACTCTACATCATTAGACTAAACTAACTTTTGCTGAAACAGCTACAACCTCAAAAGAGTTAAGCAAATAGGAATTCATAGAAAAGGATAAGACACTTCACTTGTATAAGTCTTCATGGTCTTTGTGCATACCAGAAAATTGGAGTTTCCTTTTTTCTGTTCTTTTCCATGTTTTCTTTTTTTCTGCATCATGTCATTTGTTTTTTTTTTTCCTTCTCTCTCTCTCTCTCTCTCTCTCTCTCTCTCTTTACTAAAATAAATGTGTTTGGGGGAATAGCTACTGGATGAACTTAAGGGTTTTATGCACCTTGTAGAACTTATAGCAAAATAGTTTCAGTTGATTTCATTATAAATAATGTTTTCAAGAACCTATGCACACTGTCAATAATTTCCTAAAGCCCAATTCATCAGAAAAATCCATGATTATTCAGCCTTCACACCCTCCTTCATGTAGAGAACACCCTTCTGTACATCTCAAAGTTACTTATCGGGTTGAACAGAAAGTGGAGAATGGTCATTAGACATCTCTACAGCCACCTGCTGCTGACCACTGCCTCCTCAACAGGAACTGCTGTCATCTGCATGTGTGGATACTGCAGCAAATAGGCTCCTTGCATAGCTGATGTTGTGGGCATGTATGTTCCATTGCTACCAAGTGACAGGTGACTCATCCACTGGGCAGGGGGCTGATCATAGACGCAGGCTGTAATGACATGTTGTGCTCCACTGTGGGAGTCAACACGGCACTGGAGGGCTGTAGAATATACATTTGAGGTTGCATCCAAGAAGGACTTTGCACCTGGTAGGCAGATACAGGAGATGCAATATAGGCTATAATAGAGGTTTGTGTGAACATTTGGTTTGTAGCAATGTTGTATGGTGAAGGGTAAAATCTGTCTGTATAGCAGCTATAGTTGGGCCCTAAGTAAGTGTCATTGAAGTCTCTCCTCTATGCCATGGGTCTTCCATTAGAAATGTATTTATTTGGGTTCTGTCTCTTCTTTTGTCCTCCATCCACAAACTTACACACTAACAGATCTGTAGGAGCCACCAATGAAAAACAACACAGAATAGCATACGGTCATTATTTCAAGACCAGAGTTTAATGAAATCATTTAAAGAACTATTCTGAGGAAGCGAGGGAATCCAATTCACTTCTGTGCTTTTTTATGTGCAGACACACTTCCTTTCACATTGAGCCCTCTCAGCCATGGACTTTTGTCTGTAGATATTTTCATGTGTAAGTCAGAGATGCTGAGTTCTCCATTTAGCTTTACTGAAGCCTATTTCACCAGACCTGCTGTGTAGGTAAGCTTTTCCTGATGGTTTCTTTTGGAGGTATAGAGTGAAATCACCATCAGAACACATCAGCACATTGCCAAAGGAATTTGACCCCAGCTTGTTTAGATTTCTATCTTTCTTTTTTCCCTTTATTTATATTTATCTATATAAAAAGAACACATTCCATGAACTCCATTTAAGTGCATACTGATACTGCCTACCCTATATGCCTCTCTCCTCTTTCTTTTTTTAATCTATTAATTTTTATTAAAACATATTTTCTTTTTAAAGTATTTATTTATTTGAAAGAGAGTCATAGAGAGAAAAGGATAGACAGATAGACAGACAGAGAGATCATCCATCTGCTGGTTCATTCCTCAGATGGCCTCAATGGTCTGGGCTAGGCCAGGCCTAAACCAGGAGCCTGTAGCTTCATGTAGGTCTCCCACATAGGTGCAGGCCCAACAACTTGTACCATGTTCTGCTGGTTTTCCCAGGCCATTAGCAGCGAGCTGGAGCAGAAGTACAACAGCCAGGACATGAACCACTACCTTATGGAATGCTGAGATCACAGGCAGTAGCTTTATCCAGTACGCCACAACGCCAGCCCCAGTATAATTTCAATTTACTTTATAGCCAAAGGTTTAATCTTCTTCTAAATAAAGAATTTAACAGGTAGAAGGTAGAAAGAGCACTGTTCTGCAGGGATATAGACACCTTCAAGAAAATGCCCTCCACACCCTCTTCTGCATCTTCAGATAGGTGTGAGCCTTTTTTAGGACTCATGTGAAGATCAACTCGTTGCTAATCCTGAATTTATGTTCAATACCTCAACCAAGAAATTGGTATTTGATGATGTTAATATCTTCTCCTTTATTTTGAAACTTGAGCCCAAACTGATCAATCTTCCTCTACAGAAAAGTTTGGGAATCTTTCGGGTTTTGTGATGGGAACGTGAAATGGAATCCTAAACAAAAAAGGAGTCATATTTGGTTAATATAACAGTTTCATAGATATATTTTTTTAAATTAATGGTGTTAAGGCCATTGTAAACATGGAAGTTATGTGGACTGAACAAAGTAGAATTACTTAAAGAGAAAACCAAATGCACCAGTGTCTCTTCTTCTCTGTTGTTTCCCTCTAACCCACCCACCAAAGAGAAGAACTTCTCCTTCAGCATCCCCAACAGAAATTGACACCAGAAAAATTCCTAAGTGCCCACAGAATTAAAGAAACAGGCTGGGAAATCATTGGCATGCCGTTAACACCAAAAATGAAAATTCCAAATATGAATAAATTAACATGGGTCAAAAGTTTACTTTGGGGGGAGACTAGATGCCTCAAGGAAGAGGGTGGTGGGCATTGGTTACAAAATATCTAAAAGCAGGCCAATTGCAGAAGAGAGGAGAGAGTAAGAAAAAGGAGGATAATGTGTGAGTTCCTGAGCACCAACGAGAGTTGCCTCCTACAATTCTAAGTCTCTGGATTCTATACAAGATAACTACAGGGCACAACTACTGGCTCCCCACTCTGTATTGACACCAGCATAGGAGTCTTTCTCTAAAAGAAACTCCAATGAGGGACCTCAGTAGTCTGATTAATTCTTTTAAATCAAACAGTGCAAACTCTGCAACAAGTAGGGAGTATCCCACGTGCTGTACACTCACTGTTGAGAATTGGATAGGAGGAGCACCCATCAGCAGATGACTGCTAAGCTGTAGATTCATAAGAACAGTTCCCCGAGGGAAAGCATTCATGTAAATGAAAGAAACACTTTAGCTTTTGCAAGGATTATGTTTCAGATCTCTTTCTGAGAACTATCAATTAAATGCAAATAGATTTGATAAGAGAGTGAAACTAGGAGTTGAATCAATCAGTGTCAAGGCATGAAAAGGGTTTCCACCCCAGTTGTTTCCAAAGAAAAATTTTTTTTATTTAAAGAGTGGATGATAAAATGACAGCAAATGAGTCTTCTGTGTATCCTGCTTCCCATTTTGGATCATTCTCTACTTTTTAATTCTATCAATTACTATTAGCAGGCACTAGTCTTGTTTATGTGATCCCTTTGGCACTTAATCCTATCATTATGATTAATTAAGAATTGAAACTGATCACTTTGACTAGTGAGATGGCATTGGTACATGCCACCTTGATGGGATTGAGTTGGATTTCCCTGGCACGTTTCTAACTCTACCATTAGGGGTAAGTCCAAGTGAATACACAGCAGACTCATAGAATGGCAGATGTCCTAAACAGCACTCTGGCCTCAGAATCAGCCCTTAAGGCATTCGGATCTGGTAAAAAAGCCCATGAGAGTATTTCAGGCATGGAAAGCCAAAACACTGTGGCCAAAAAAAGGCCTAAATGAAAGATCTCTGTGAGTGAGGTCCCAACGGAAAGAATGGGCCATCAAAGAAGGAGGTACCTTTCTCTGAAGGGAGGAAAGAACTTCCAGGTTGACTATGGCCTTGTCTAAATAAAATTGGAGTTGGTGAACTCAAGAGGCTTCCGTAGCCTTTGCAGCTCATGTTAAGAGCCTCGGGTGGTTACTGCCGTCATAAATAAGAGTGTCAATTGTTAAATCAACAATGGAAGTCACTCTGCACCTACTCCCCATGTAGGATCTCTGTCCTTAATGTGTTGTACTTTGCGAATTAATGGTAAAACTACTACTCAAACAGTACTCTATACTCTGTGTGTCTGTGTGGGCGCAAAGTGTTGAAATCTTTACTTAGTAAATACTAAGTAGATCTTCTGCATATAAAGATAATTGAAAATGAATCTTTATGGAGAATGGGATGGGAGAGGGAGTGAGAGATGGGATGGTTGCAGGTGGGAGGGAGGTAATGGGGGGAAAAAGCCACTATAATCCAAAAGTTTTACTTTGGAAATTTATATTTATTAAGTAAAAGTTAGATAAAATAAAATGACAGCAAAGCTGGAAATGCAAAGCTATGCTGCAACAATGAGGTAACTCTGAAATACACAGTTGAACTCCTCACTTACCTTGTGACTTAAGTAATCACAGAAAGATTGGTATGAGCCCAGGAGCCAGGACAGACTGGCAGGAGCTGGCCTGGAGTGAACCACCAAGTGACATTAAGCAGGGGCTTTATACGGTGGAACATGGAGCTAATTCAGGGAAGACAGAAGGGGAGAAGTCCCCTGAATTTTCCCTTTATCTCATGAACCCTTCTCTCACAAGACAATTGCATTGACTGAAAACAGGCAGAAGGATGAAGGCTGGGGACTGTTGTGTTTACAGCGAATAGTTCTGTTTTTATACAACAAGGCAGGGAAAAGATAAGGAATGGATCAGAGCATGGAGAGAAAAATGACAGACTGAAATGTGAAGCAAAATGCTGTTCAGTCTTATATGTTAAGTTGAGTGATCATTTTTGAGTCACTGAACATAAGACTAATAATTTGATTTTTATTTTGAAATGACACAAATGTTATATCACAAGGCAAACATTACAGCCAACCATTTGCATGAATTCTGAACAAATCATTATAAACTAATCTCTAATCATTTTCTTTCATAGGCAAGAAGAGACATGTAAAATTGGTGCAAAAGGCATTAGTTAGTAGATGTGAATTGTTTTAAATATAAACCATAACTTCTAGAGTTGATGAATGACAACATATTGGCATACCAAAAAGTGACGTGCATAAAATATCTTAGAACATGCAGAATTATAACTCCATTGATGTAATGTAGATGACACTTCCATCTATCTGTGAGAATTAGTACATACAAATATATTCACAAAACAGCAATGTTTATATTGTTTACTGGTTTCTAACTATAGTTCCTAGGAAATTACAGCCTCCCTAATTTGCAATCTCTTTACATATAAAAAAACTCTTTACATAAAAATCCTGCCTCATAAGATAACAATATGTCATATAAGGTATATTATGGAAGAGAAATTCAGAAATAATAAGCTACTCCAGTTCTAATACACAAGTAAGTGAGTAGTTATTAGGTATAGCTCATGTCTTAATTTTTTTACAGATAAATTTTAAAAATAAGTAAAGTTACAAAACAAAGAGAGAAGGAATGAGAGCAACCCTGAACTCACTCAAGATATGACTTGATTAAGCCAATAATTTCTCTTGACTTTCTTTGAATAACCAGACCTGCTTCCAAGCCAGACGGGTGAGGGTCAGTTTATCAGATCCTGTGCCGGCAGCAGAAGTAGTTCAGCTTGCAATTTCCAGAAATCTTCTCATTCTCCAAACAAACCTTCCTGCATTTGCCCCGACCGAGCCTGCATGGCTCACAAACAGCAAACTCACCTGTGTTGAGAAGGAAATGCTGAGAAGGCTTTCCAGAGGCTCTATGGAAAAGTGGGGCCTGACAGGAGCCACCACAAAGGGAAGGCTTGCAAGGATGATTCCTGAGGATATTTCCAAGAATCATCGCAGATTTTTCAGAGCTCCTTCTTTTTGCAGTATGAAGCTGGAAAGAGTTAATTCCTGTTTTCGAGGTGTTTGTAACCTTGCATGGGTTGAAAGTAAATCACTGGGTAACCAAATGGCTTATATATTACAGAATGATAAGAACACATACCTGATACTACTGTAAAGTTTGCTTGGTGAAAATGGAAAGATATCTTGTGTTTTTGGAAGGATCTTTAAGGATGGAGTTAAGAGACTTAGGTTTGATTCTTGTTTGGAACTACCATTGGCCGTGTGTGCTCAGTAAACTGCTTATCCTAGCTTTTTCATTTGTCTGGTGGACATTCTAGAAGTACTTATCTGCATTGTTAATTTGTTTGTGACCAAAAGGAATATTTTATGTGTGGATATTTTAGTATAATAATACCAATCTGATAAGGATGTTGGTTCAAGAATACAATCTGGGAAAAGTTGTTAATAGTGCCTCGTTTGTAATAAACATTCAGGGAATAGTGGCAATCTTAATGTTTCTCACCCCAAAACTCTGTCCAAATATTTTTGGTTTTGTTCATAATGATCTGGGAATATGTCTTTTGGTTCTGTTTACAGTGTCCTTTGTTTCTCTGTAAGATGACCCCACAGAAAATGATAGTGGCATATTCATCATACACAGATGTTCTGCAATAGCAACGAGTTTACACCAACAAATTCCCTCATTTGATCAGCCTTAATTCAGTGACAAGCTTTTATCACACATCTTATTATATTCAGAAGCAGAGCTTGTAAGGGATGGAAACAACTTTTATTAGAGCAGTCCTAATTAACTGGTATAAGATTGTAGCTATGACCTCGATGTAATTAACACTATATACTAATGGAAGAAGTGACTGGGTCAAAATCTCTATGGCAAAAATTAAAGTGCAGTAAGAAAGATAGTTTTCTCTGAAATGGAAAAATCAAAATATCATGCTAGAAACAAGAGGAAGAGAACAGAGATTTAGGGTACTGGGATTTAACACAGCTCTGTCTTCCATGCGCTCTCTATTTCGTGATTGCCTCCAGAAGATAAAGAAAGCTAAGAGAGCTGGATTCCTAGGAGACAAGTGAGAAAACATATACATGGGATTTAACTTACCTCCTGGAAATGACTGGGAATAATCGAGTCCTGCCTGGCCCTCTAAATTCAAAACAAAATGCATTTTAGAAATTAATTTCAATACAGGAAATGACACTGTAGACACAGTATTCCCAGCCCTATATGCTACATACTCATCAAGGGCCTGAAGGGACTGAAGAGTTGGAATCTTTATTTTATTTCTCAAAGTCAGAACTGACCTATAAGAACAAGTTAAAATAAAAAAAGTAAGATCCCTATATGCAGTTGACCCTGAGAAAATTCCACTGCAGGTCCAATAAGTGCCCATGACTAACACTGTGGGGTTTACTTCACTCTTGATTTTGGGTTGATTCATAGGGAATCATCTAGCTTCAAGGCTGGCCTCATCAAAATCCCATCCATTTCATATACCTGATGTAAGCTGAGCCAAAATGAAGAGCAAAACAAAAAAAAAAGAAAATGTTTTCCTGCTCAAGGCCATCTTTCAAGGGTGACAATTCTCTGAAAAGAAGCTTGGAGTTTCTTTGACAGGACGTGGAGACTCGTTTATATGTGAAAGTAGTGAGACATGCTTTTGTTCAGTGAAGTGAAGCAATAAAAAAGCACAATTGCATGCACTATTTACCAGGATCAAGGGCTTATATCATAGATCCTAACCCTTGGCACCCATTAAGCCTTATATCTGGGCGAGTCTGTCTGCTGTAGCAGAAAGAACACCAGAAGTTTGAAGACCTGATGTCATGTTCGGCTCTGCCATAGTTATGCAGACATGAAGAGCTAGTTATTCCCTTCATCTCTTCCAGCTTCAGTTTTCTGGGGAAAAACAAGGACAAACTCATGCAATTTGCATGCCTCTCAAGGCTGTTGTCATAATGTAGTCTGATTTTGGGCAAAAGCTTTTTAGCATATAAAATGTTTTAGGAGGGATTTTGGTGATACTCTATAAGAGAATAAACATACTTTATTTTTTTATTTTATTAAACTTTTATTTAGTAAATATAATTTTCCAAAATACAGTTTATGGATTACAATGGCTTCCCCCCCCCATAACTTCCCTCCCACCCACAACCCTCCCATCTCCCGCTCCCTCTCCCATTCCATTCACATCAAGATTGATTTTCAATTCTCTTTATATACAGAAGATGGATTTAGTATATATTAAGTAAAGATTTCATCAGTTTGCACCCACACAGAACATAAAGTGTAAAATACTATTTCAGTACTAGTTATAGCATTAATTCACATTGAACTACACATTAAGGACAGAGATCCTACATGGGGAGTAAGTGCACGGTGACTCCTCTTGTTGACTTAACAAATTGCCACCCTTGTTTAAGGCGTCAGAAATCTCCTTAGGCTCTAGTCATGAGTTTCCAAGGCTATAGAAGCCTCTTGAGTTTGCTGACTTTGAACTTACTTAGACAAGGTCATAGTCAAAGTGGAGGTTCTCTCCTCCCTTCAGAGAAAGGTACCTCCTTCTTTGATGGCCCGTTCTTTCTACTGGGATCTCACTCACAGAGATCTTTCATTTAGGTTTTTTTTTTTTCCAGTTTCTTGGCTTTCCATGCCTAAAATACTCTCATGGGCTCTTCAGCAACATCCGAGTGCCTTAAGGGCTGATTCTGAGGCCAGAGTGCTGTTTAGGACATCTGCCATTCTATGAGTCTGCTGTGTATCCCACTTCCCATGTTGGATCATTCTCTCCCTTTTTTGATTCTATCAGTTAGTATTCGCAGACACTAGTCTTGTTTGTGTGATCCCTTCGACTCTTAGACCTATCAGTGTGATCAATTATGAATTGAAATTGATCACTTGGACTAGTGAGATGGAATTGGCACATGCAATCTTGATGGGATTGTATTGCAATCACCTGGCACATTTCTAACTCCACCATTTGGGGCAAGTCCGATTGAGCATGTCCCAAATTGTACATCTCCTCCCTCTCTTAGTCCCATTCTTATATTTAACAGGAATCACTTTTCAGTTAAAATTCAACACCTAAGAATAAATGTGTGTTGATTACAGAGTTCAACCAATAATATTAACTAGAACAAAAAAATACTAAAAGGGATAAAGTATTAAATTGTACATCAACAGTCAGGACAAGGGCTGATCAAGTCACTGTTTCTCATAGTGTCCCTTTCACTTCAACAGGTTTCCTTTTTTGTGGTTGGTTAGTTGTCACCGATCAGGGAGAACGTATGATATTTGTCCCTTTGGGACTGGCTTAGTTCACTCAGCATTATGTTTTCCAGATTCCTCCATTTTGTTGCAAATGACCAGATTTCATTGTTTTTGACTGCTGTATAGTATTCTATACAGTACATGTCCCATAATTTCTTTATCCAGTCTACTGTTGATTGGCATTTAGGTTGATTCCAGGTCTTAGCTATTGTGAATTGAGCTGCAATAAGCATTAAGGTGCAGACAGCTTTTTTGTTTGCCAATTTAATATCCTTTGGGTAAATTCCAAGGAGTGGGATGGCTGGGTTGTATGGTAGCGTTATATTCAGGTTTCTGAGGAATCTCCAGACTGACTTCCACAGAGGCTTAACCAGTTTGCATTCCCACCAACAGTGGGTTAGTGTCCCTTTTTCCCCACATCCTCTCCAGCATCTATTGTTGGTAGATTTCTGTATGTGAGCCATTCTAACCGGGGTGAGGTGAAACCTCATTGTGGTTTTGTTTTGCATTGCCCTGATGGTTAGTGATGCTGAACATTTTCTCATGTGTCTGTTGGCCATTTGGAATTCCTCTTTTGAAAAATGTCTATTGAGGTCCTTGGCCTATCTCTTAAGTGGGTTGTTTGTTTTGATGTTGTAGAGTTTCTTGATCTCATTGTAGATTCTGGTTATTAACCCTTTATCTGTTGCATAATTTGCAAATATTTTTTCCCAATCAGTGTGTTGCCTCTTCACTTTCCTGACTGTTTCTTTTGCAGTACAGAAACTGCTCAATTTGATTCAATCTCAAATGTTAATTTTGGCTTTGACTGCCTGTGCTTCCGGGGTCTTTTCCAAGAAGTCTTTGCTGGTACCTACATCTTGCAGGGTTTCTCCAATATTCTCTAATGATTTGATGGTGTCGGGTCATAGATTTAAGGCTTTAATCCATGTTGAGTGGACTTTTGTGTAAGGTGAAAGGTAGGGGTCTTGCTTCATGCTTCTGCACGTGGAAATCCAGTTTTCCCAGCACCATTTATTGAATAGACTGTCCTTGCTCCAGGAATTGGTTTTAGATCCTTGATCAAATATAAGTTGTCTGTAGATGTTTGGGTTGATTTCTGGTGTTTCAATTCTGTTCCATTGGTCTATCCATCTGTTTCTGTACCAGTACCACACTGTTTTGATAACAACTGCCCTGTAGTATGTTCTGAAATCTGGTAATGTGATGCCTCTGGCTTTGTTTCTGTTGTACAAGATTGCTTTAGCTATTCGAGGTTTCCTGTGCCTCCATATGAATTTCAGCATCATTTTTTCCAGATCTGTGAAGAACGCCTTTGATATTTTGATTGGTATCGCATTGAATTTATGAATTGTTTTTGAGAGAATGAACATTTTGATGAAACATACTTTCATTTGTTTGTCTGTAAATATCTCAGGGAGAAAGGGGTGGGTAGTAATCATTGTGCAAAGTTAGTTCTGGATCCCTATGCCTATAACTATTTATGTAATTAATGTAAGTGAGAACTACTGTGGTTTTGCATCATTAACAATATGAGTACTGGGTCCAGCATTGTGACACAGTGAGTTAAGCCAATGCCTTTGATACCAACATCCCATATGAGTGCTGGGTTGAGTCTCAGTTGCACCATTTCTGATCCATTTCCTTGCTAATGTACCCAGTGCCACCATTTAAGGAGTGGACCAGCAGATGGAAGATTTCTCTCTCTCTCTCTCTCTCTCTCTCTCTCCCCTCAATTGACCTCCTGCCTCTTGCTGTAAATTTGCCTTTCAAATAAATACACATTTTTTGAAGATTTATTTAATTCATTTCAAAGCAGAGTTACAGAGATGCAGAGGCAGAGAGAGAGAGGTCTTCCATCTGCTCATTCACTCCCCAAATAGCCACAATGGCTGGAGCCATGCCAATCCAAATCCAGGAGCCTGGAGCCTCCTCTGGGTCTCCCATGTGGGTGCAGGGGCCAAAGTACTTGGGCCATCCTCTGCTGCCTACCCAGGCTATAGTAGAGAGCTGGATCAGAAGTGGAACTACCAGGGCTTGAACCCATATGTGCCCATATAGAATGACAACACTGCAGGTGGTAGCCTTACTCACCATGCTATAGTGCTGGCCCCCCATAAATACATATTTTTTAAAAAGCATGACTATTAACTGTAGTATTTTATCACTGTCTTACCAAAATAAGTCCTGCTCATTCTCACCCTTCTGCCTGTATTTAGATAATATTATCTAAATTATCCTCTTAGAATACAAGACATGGTGAGAAATTGTAGACTCTGAAATCAGACAGATACAATTACTAAGGATATGCCCTTGGCTTGATGACTTACGTTTTTGAACTTCAATTTTCTTATCATTAAAATGAAGACATAGTAATTGTACATACTTCACAGAGTATTTGAGAGGATTAACTGACCTAAGGCACATAAAGTGCTCAATAGAGGGCCTGTCCATTATTGTTAGGACTGTGTTTGTATTTCTCTATATGCAGCTTTGAGCACGTCTTTTCTATAAACTTGTCTTCAAGTCCATTAATTCATAACAAGCATTCCCAGAGCTACTAAAGGCACATGTACTGATTTTTTTTTAATATTTGCTGCTCTGGCTTGCAAACAATTCAGCTTTAGGAGCCAGGCCAGGGACACAGGGCTGAGCCTAAGGACATCCAGATTTTTGACATTATTAATAAGCTGGAGCAGGCCTGGCTCCATGAGCATATGACAAGTGATGTCACATAGCCCCCTGCTCTCCTTGAAGTGTAATGCTCTACACCCACTGTATTGAAGCCCTGAATATTGTTCTTCAGCAATTAAGCTGGATGGGACATGGAGCATGCTCAACCTCAGTTTACATATGCTCTAGGCTTACTTCCTCTCCATGCCTGCCTGCCAACTGCACCCTGCCCCAACGTCCTGGGTACCAGCTGACTTCTGCACTCCATTCCCTCCCATAAAATCTACCCAACAAAGATGTTGTGGTAGATGTGCAGAGGGTTGGTGTATTGGTCAGTGTTTTTGTTAGTATTAAAAAATAACTTAGGGCCGGCACCGTGGCTCACTTGGTTAGTCCTCCACCTGTGGCGCCGGCATCCTATATGGGTGCCGGGTTCTAATCCCGGTTGCTCCTCTTCCAGTCCAACTCTCTGCTGTGGCCCGGGAGGGCAGTGGAGGATGACTCAAGTGCTTGGGCCCCTGCACCCGCATGGGAGACCAGGAGGAGGCACCTGGCTCCTGGCTTAGATCGGCACAGCACGCTGGCCGTAGCTGCCATTTGAGGGGTGAACCAATGGAAAGAAGACCTTTCTCTCTGTCTCTCTCTCTCTCACTGTCTATCTCTGCCTGTAAAATAAAAAAATAACTTAGACAAGCTACTTTATGAAGAAACTGGATTTTTTTGCCTCACGATTCTAGTGGATCAAAGCACAAAGAATAATAATGCAAGCTCTGGAAGGGGCAGCACTTGTCTGCACCAAGTCATGGCAGGAGCAGGTGACCATTTCTGTGTTTCTGTCTGTGTAGTCTCTCTCCATCTCCTTATAAAGTCACCAGGATTCAATCATGAGGGCTCCATTCTAATGTCTTAATGTAATCATTTTCCAAAAGTCCCTCGTCTAAATGCCAACATGGGGTTAGGTTTCTACACTCCTGGTACCATTAAAATGACTTCAGGGAATAAACTCTCGCATAAATTTTAAGGAGACAAATCATATTCAAATCATATAAACTGTATTGACTATCTGAACCCTTAGTATCTTAGATGAGGCAGAATTAAATTGGGTAATTTGGGGCCGGCGCCGTGGCTCACTTGGTTAATCCTCCACCTGCAGCACCAGCATCCCATATGGGCACAGGGTTCTAGTCCCAGCTGCTTCTCTTCTAGTCTAGCTCTCTGCTGTGGCCTGGGAGGGCAGTGGAGGATGACCCAAGTGCTTGGGCCACTGTGTGCTCATAGGAGACCAAGAAGAAGCACCTGGCTCCTGGCTTCAGATTGGCGCAGCGCCGGCCATAGTGGCCATCTGGGGAGTGAGCCAATGGAAGGAAGACCTTTCTCTCTGTCTCTATCTCACTCTCTGTAACTCTACCTGTCAAATAAATAAATAAAAATAAAAAGGAAATTGTGTAAATTATCTCTTTTTCTGCACACACGTAACTATCTACATACTAGGGAAAAGTGTTGATTAAGTTGGTGGAGCCTGTCAAAACTCACATTTTGACCACTTAACACCATGGGGGCAGAGGTCATACTGTTCTTGATTAAGATACCTAAGAGCATTTAATTTTCTACTTATATTTTCACAATTAAAATACTACACAAAAACACACACTTAATGAAACAGCCAATATTTTAACAATTAAAACTATAGAAACTCACATGCATGTTAATGAAATAGCCAATAATCTCATAACTATATAGGAAGATACTTAGAATTAAATGAGATGATATGTGTAACATTTAACGTGTGCAGCATGCAAAATTCACACTTCTAAGTAAATAGTAAAATACATGTTTAGTTCAAGCATTTTGTCAAGTATATAAAGCTTAACAAGCGTGGATCAGGAATTCAAACTCCATCTAGCTAGAGTACACTAGCTCTTAATGACAACAGTGCAGTGTTATAAATTCTATAACTACCCTCATTCTACATATCAGTGAACTAAAGCTAGTAAGGAGTATAGCCAGGATTAGAAATCCAAACTGCTCTCTAATAATTTGATGGCGTCAGGTCATAGATTTAAGTCTTTAATCCATGTTGAGTGGACTTTTGTGTAAGGTGAAAGGTAGGGGTCTTGCTTCATGCTTCTGCACGTGGAAATCCAGTTTTCCCAGCACCATTTATTGAATAGACTGTCCTTGCTCCAGGAATTGGTTTTAGATCCTTGATCAAATATAAGTTGTCTGTAGATGTTTGGGTTGATTTCTGGTGTTTCAATTCTGTTCCATTGGTCTATCCATCTGTTTCTGTACCAGTACCACACTGTTTTGATAACAACTGCCCTGTAGTATGTTCTGAAATCTGGTAATGTGATGCCTCTGGCTTTGTTTCTGTTGTACAAGATTGCTTTAGCTATTCGAGGTTTCCTGTGCCTCCATATGAATTTCAGCATCATTTTTTCCAGATCTGTGAAGAACGCCTTTGATATTTTGATTGGTATCGCATTGAATTTATGAATTGTTTTTGAGAGAATGAACATTTTGATGAAACATACTTTCATTTGTTTGTCTGTAAATATCTCAGGGAGAAAGGGGTGGGTAGTAATCATTGTGCAAAGTTAGTTCTGGATCCCTATGCCTATAACTATTTATGTAATTAATGTAAGTGAGAACTACTGTGGTTTTGCATCATTAACAATATGAGTACTGGGTCCAGCATTGTGACACAGTGAGTTAAGCCAATGCCTTTGATACCAACATCCCATATGAGTGCTGGGTTGAGTCTCAGTTGCACCATTTCTGATCCATTTCCTTGCTAATGTACCCAGTGCCACCATTTAAGGAGTGGACCAGCAGATGGAAGATTTCTCTCTCTCTCTCTCTCTCTCTCTCTCTCTCTCTCTCTCCCCTCAATTGACCTCCTGCCTCTTGCTGTAAATTTGCCTTTCAAATAAATACACATTTTTTGAAGATTTATTTAATTCATTTCAAAGCAGAGTTACAGAGATGCAGAGGCAGAGAGAGAGAGGTCTTCCATCTGCTCATTCACTCCCCAAATAGCCACAATGGCTGGAGCCATGCCAATCCAAATCCAGGAGCCTGGAGCCTCCTCTGGGTCTCCCATGTGGGTGCAGGGGCCAAAGTACTTGGGCCATCCTCTGCTGCCTACCCAGGCTATAGTAGAGAGCTGGATCAGAAGTGGAACTACCAGGGCTTGAACCCATATGTGCCCATATAGAATGACAACACTGCAGGTGGTAGCCTTACTCACCATGCTATAGTGCTGGCCCCCCATAAATACATATTTTTTAAAAAGCATGACTATTAACTGTAGTATTTTATCACTGTCTTACCAAAATAAGTCCTGCTCATTCTCACCCTTCTGCCTGTATTTAGATAATATTATCTAAATTATCCTCTTAGAATACAAGACATGGTGAGAAATTGTAGACTCTGAAATCAGACAGATACAATTACTAAGGATATGCCCTTGGCTTGATGACTTACGTTTTTGAACTTCAATTTTCTTATCATTAAAATGAAGACATAGTAATTGTACATACTTCACAGAGTATTTGAGAGGATTAACTGACCTAAGGCACATAAAGTGCTCAATAGAGGGCCTGTCCATTATTGTTAGGACTGTGTTTGTATTTCTCTATATGCAGCTTTGAGCACGTCTTTTCTATAAACTTGTCTTCAAGTCCATTAATTCATAACAAGCATTCCCAGAGCTACTAAAGGCACATGTACTGATTTTTTTTTAATATTTGCTGCTCTGGCTTGCAAACAATTCAGCTTTAGGAGCCAGGCCAGGGACACAGGGCTGAGCCTAAGGACATCCAGATTTTTGACATTATTAATAAGCTGGAGCAGGCCTGGCTCCATGAGCATATGACAAGTGATGTCACATAGCCCCCTGCTCTCCTTGAAGTGTAATGCTCTACACCCACTGTATTGAAGCCCTGAATATTGTTCTTCAGCAATTAAGCTGGATGGGACATGGAGCATGCTCAACCTCAGTTTACATATGCTCTAGGCTTACTTCCTCTCCATGCCTGCCTGCCAACTGCACCCTGCCCCAACGTCCTGGGTACCAGCTGACTTCTGCACTCCATTCCCTCCCATAAAATCTACCCAACAAAGATGTTGTGGTAGATGTGCAGAGGGTTGGTGTATTGGTCAGTGTTTTTGTTAGTATTAAAAAATAACTTAGGGCCGGCACCGTGGCTCACTTGGTTAGTCCTCCACCTGTGGCGCCGGCATCCTATATGGGTGCCGGGTTCTAATCCCGGTTGCTCCTCTTCCAGTCCAACTCTCTGCTGTGGCCCGGGAGGGCAGTGGAGGATGACTCAAGTGCTTGGGCCCCTGCACCCGCATGGGAGACCAGGAGGAGGCACCTGGCTCCTGGCTTAGATCGGCACAGCACGCTGGCCGTAGCTGCCATTTGAGGGGTGAACCAATGGAAAGAAGACCTTTCTCTCTGTCTCTCTCTCTCTCACTGTCTATCTCTGCCTGTAAAATAAAAAAATAACTTAGACAAGCTACTTTATGAAGAAACTGGATTTTTTTGCCTCACGATTCTAGTGGATCAAAGCACAAAGAATAATAATGCAAGCTCTGGAAGGGGCAGCACTTGTCTGCACCAAGTCATGGCAGGAGCAGGTGACCATTTCTGTGTTTCTGTCTGTGTAGTCTCTCTCCATCTCCTTATAAAGTCACCAGGATTCAATCATGAGGGCTCCATTCTAATGTCTTAATGTAATCATTTTCCAAAAGTCCCTCGTCTAAATGCCAACATGGGGTTAGGTTTCTACACTCCTGGTACCATTAAAATGACTTCAGGGAATAAACTCTCGCATAAATTTTAAGGAGACAAATCATATTCAAATCATATAAACTGTATTGACTATCTGAACCCTTAGTATCTTAGATGAGGCAGAATTAAATTGGGTAATTTGGGGCCGGCGCCGTGGCTCACTTGGTTAATCCTCCACCTGCAGCACCAGCATCCCATATGGGCACAGGGTTCTAGTCCCAGCTGCTTCTCTTCTAGTCTAGCTCTCTGCTGTGGCCTGGGAGGGCAGTGGAGGATGACCCAAGTGCTTGGGCCACTGTGTGCTCATAGGAGACCAAGAAGAAGCACCTGGCTCCTGGCTTCAGATTGGCGCAGCGCCGGCCATAGTGGCCATCTGGGGAGTGAGCCAATGGAAGGAAGACCTTTCTCTCTGTCTCTATCTCACTCTCTGTAACTCTACCTGTCAAATAAATAAATAAAAATAAAAAGGAAATTGTGTAAATTATCTCTTTTTCTGCACACACGTAACTATCTACATACTAGGGAAAAGTGTTGATTAAGTTGGTGGAGCCTGTCAAAACTCACATTTTGACCACTTAACACCATGGGGGCAGAGGTCATACTGTTCTTGATTAAGATACCTAAGAGCATTTAATTTTCTACTTATATTTTCACAATTAAAATACTACACAAAAACACACACTTAATGAAACAGCCAATATTTTAACAATTAAAACTATAGAAACTCACATGCATGTTAATGAAATAGCCAATAATCTCATAACTATATAGGAAGATACTTAGAATTAAATGAGATGATATGTGTAACATTTAACGTGTGCAGCATGCAAAATTCACACTTCTAAGTAAATAGTAAAATACATGTTTAGTTCAAGCATTTTGTCAAGTATATAAAGCTTAACAAGCGTGGATCAGGAATTCAAACTCCATCTAGCTAGAGTACACTAGCTCTTAATGACAACAGTGCAGTGTTATAAATTCTATAACTACCCTCATTCTACATATCAGTGAACTAAAGCTAGTAAGGAGTATAGCCAGGATTAGAAATCCAAACTGCTCTCTAATAATTTGATGGCGTCAGGTCATAGATTTAAGTCTTTAATCCATGTTGAGTGGACTTTTGTGTAAGGTGAAAGGTAGGGGTCTTGCTTCATGCTTCTGCACGTGGAAATCCAGTTTTCCCAGCACCATTTATTGAATAGACTGTCCTTGCTCCAGGAATTGGTTTTAGATCCTTGATCAAATATAAGTTGTCTGTAGATGTTTGGGTTGATTTCTGGTGTTTCAATTCTGTTCCATTGGTCTATCCATCTGTTTCTGTACCAGTACCACACTGTTTTGATAACAACTGCCCTGTAGTATGTTCTGAAATCTGGTAATGTGATGCCTCTGGCTTTGTTTCTGTTGTACAAGATTGCTTTAGCTATTCGAGGTTTCCTGTGCCTCCATATGAATTTCAGCATCATTTTTTCCAGGTCTGAGAAGAATGTCGTCAGTATTTTGATTGGTATTGCATTGAATCTGTAAATTGCTTTTGGGAGAATGGACATTTTGATGATATTGATTCTTCCAATCCATGAGCATGGAAGATTTTTCCATTTTTTTGGTATCCTCTTCTATTTCTTTTTTAAAGGTTTTGTAATTCTCATCGTAGAGATCCTTAACATCCTTAGTTAAGTTTATTCCAAGGTATTTGATTGTTTTTGTAGCTATTGTGAATGGGATTGATCTTAGAAGTTCTCCCTCAGCCATGGCATTGCCTGTGAATCTGATAAAAGAAAGCTGAACACTGAGTGACGCCTACGGAGGCTTGTGGGCTCCACTCAGCAGAGCATAAAAACACACCCCTTTCTGACAAGGCTCACTGATCAAGACCTGGACCAAGGTGCTCTTTGGCCTGGAGAGATATATAAATGTGAGTTTCTGCCAGCAATTTTCATGGACATTGTGCTGATCACCCAAGATTCTGCAAATCATGAGGATGCTCCTCTTTCTCTTTGCTGTTTTCTTCTTTCTGGCCCCAGGTAAAATCAACATCTGTGCAGGGACGGTGATTGGAAGTGGTGACTCAGAGACAAGGTCCACATCTGGTAGTGATCAATCCTAAGTAACAAGGGGACCCTGAGTGGCCCTGTGGGGGAACATTTCTATAGGGGGGGGCAGCCTTCCTCTAATGCATCTTCAGTATATCTTTTCCACCACTCACTAATATATAGAAGGATCTGTCCCAGGGTTGAATAAATAAAGAGCTGGCAGGAAAGATGCCTCTTGATACCTGATATCATGCTTACCAACAAAAATTGGAAAAAAGTAAAAATCAAGGAAAACAATCCATGGAACTTTTTAAATGGTTTTGTGGAGGATAATACAGGTAAGGAAGACTGACAGAGAAAGGAAGAAATGGAATAGGAAACAAATTAAGTTCAGAGACGTCTACGTACTCATTCCAGTCATGGCACTGCGTAAAATAACGGAACTTAGATCATTCCTTCATCACGTGCTACTATGCTGGATTGTGTAATAAAGCTTCACATAATATAATGAATTTCATTCTCTAAAGCTGGTGCCTTTAAAGAAAAAGATTACCTGCCTCAAATTTAATGGCATTCAGAGCCACTGTTTTGAATTACAAGGTCCATTTTACATAGATGCTACAGATGCAGACACTGAGATGTGTTAAGCAGCCCCTCACAGTCACACAAACATGCAGGAGAAAACCCAGGTGTGGGTCTTGGCTATGTCTTGGGACAGTGAGAGTTCTGTGAGATACCCTTTCGATGACAGAGCTCTCTTCACTTTCTCCTGATTCTAACAACTCCGTTGTCCCCATTTGTACCCTTCTGAAAATTGATGTGCAAGACTAGGCTCCTACCATGTCCTAAAGATCTAAAGGCAGGGCTTACAGGATCCCTACTGAGTCTAAAGTTGTGTCAAACGCAGGTGATAGATTACCTCATGTGGAAGCTCGGAATTTCCACACTGGTTGTTTATATCTCTGGTCTGGTTTATAGCAAGTTTGTGTGAATAGATTCTGTGTCAGGATATGCGGTTCTGGGACCTATAGTGAACCATACTATATTCATTCTACTGGGTTTGTTGTTCACATTGCAAGCTAGCCATAGGTATCCTCAAATCACCCATATGCCTTATATAATTAGTCAAAGCAATAAAATATTATCTAATACAAAATAATCAAATATATCTAACTGAAACCAACCAGTTAATGTACCACACACACATAGATGCACACAGTCTCCGTGTTGGCTGTCTGTGATGATCCTTTAGAAGCCTTGTAGGTACAGCTGCCCCTTTTTCCTTTTCAGGAGCTGCCTAAGTCATCAGTCTACATAAGATTCAGTACAAAGACTTGTCTGAGTTAGGTTCTGAACCTGAAGAATGGTGAGGTTTTGTAGTATTGGCAAAGAGAGAGCACAGGAACTTATAGTAAGATTCAGAAGTCATGGATCTTGAAGCAATGGGATAATTATACTTCTGAACTAATTTGCTGAGGCTGCATGGTGGTTATTGTATATTATTAGTCCATTCTTTTATAAATGTTACATAAATATTAATATGCATATTTATATGTTGATATTAATTGAACTCTGTGTACATTTGATGTCTCATTAAATAGATATATAAGTTAGGCAACTATGAAATGATGTTCCTGATAGGATGCACTTGTCCTTAACTTGAGGAAAACTGTGTTATGAATGCTACTGATAAAGTTCTAAAGAATGGAATTCTATGCAAAATGACATGCGAAAAATATTGGGCAATAAATCCCAGCATATGTTCTTTTTCTACTCTGGAGCCCAAGCTTTCTACAGTTGGAATTGTGATGGAATATGGAGAGAAATCAGACTGATACTTTCTAAGCACTTCTTTACTATCTACTATAATAATTTTTTTTCTTTCTATATATTTATCCCCTGTTTAACCAACTCTCAAATTCTCTTCTATGTATCAGGCCTTATTCTACTTTCAGTAAGTAGAAATCTTTAAGAGTGCATAGAGGTGTCTATAGGAATATGTTAATATTTATACCCAATGAATTTTGATTTTAAAATGATAAATTCCATTTCTCAAAGCCCTCATACAGCCTAATTAAAAGTGCTGAAAGAAAAATTCTTCCTGGTCTTTTAGTCTGTGTGGCAAAAAGAGAAATACCAGACAGAAAACATTTCATCTGCCATCTTGCTTAGTGACAGATATTGCTATATGACAGCTTGCAGAGAAACCTTTACTAACCACATATATGACCTCACCTACTAACATGAACAAATTTGAAAGATAATTAATCCAGGTGACTCCTTCCCTTGTGTAGCCAAGAATGAATTTTTTGATGAAAGATGCAACAAGCTTCATGGGAAATGCATGAGAACTTGTTATAAAAATGAAGAAATTGTTGCTCTCTGTGGAAGCTCGAAGAGATGCTGCCTGAAACTTCAGCCATGTGGGAGAGAGTAAAAACAGTGGTGAAGTCTGAAGACTGAGGCTTCCCAGAAAAGCGTGCATGACATAGTTGTGTTTTACACTCTTGTCTCTGCAGTGAGCACACATTTACTTCATTAAAAATAAATGGCTGATCAGTTTTTCAAGTGCTTCATTTAGAAGGAAGAACATGACTAGCTAATTCTGATTATCCCTGCCTCCTTGGCTTATATTTGTAAAATTTGTGTTAAGAGAATTGTCCCAAAGCTATCTGATATTTCTCTCTTTTTTAAAAGATTTATTTATTTATCTGAAAGTCAGAGTTACACAGAGAGAGGAGAGGCGGGGGGGGGGGGTCATCCATCCAACGGTTCGCTCTCCAGATGGCCGCAACGGCCAGAGTTGTGCTGATCCAAAGCCAGGAGCCAGGTGCTTCTTCCAGGTCTCCCACGTGGGTGCAGGGGCCCAAGGACTTGGGCCATCTTCTACTGCTTTCCCAGGCCATAGCAGAAAGCTGGATTGGAAGTGGAGCAGCCAGGACTAGAACCGGTGCCCATATGGGATGCCAGTATTTCAGGCCAGGGCATTAACCTGCTGCGCCACAGCACTGGCCCCTGATATTTCTTTTGAAAGGGGACTATAAATCAACAAACCACTGGCATGTATTCAGCTCTAACATAGTAACTGAGAATAAAGATGAAGGAAGGAAGAAAACAAGGAAGGAAGAAAAGGGAGGGAGGGAGGGTGGGTGAAGGAAGGAAGAGAAGAAGGGAGGGAGGAACATGAAGGGGAGGGAGGCTGGCTAGATAGAGAAACCAACGTTTGGATAATAATATTATTAATAATAATAATAATAACAGTTGCAGATGGCGAGGTGGTAATAACAGTTGCAGATGGCGAGGTGGTAGATTGAAGATACTTAGAAGTTCTTGCTGAGTGAAATAAGCCAGTCCCAAAGGGACAAATATCATATGTTCTCCCTGATCGGTGACAACTAACCGAGCACCAAAAAGGAAACCTGTTAAAGTGAAATGAACACTATGAGAAACGGTGACTTGATCAGCCCTTGCCCTGACTGTTGATGAACAACTTAATACGTTATCCCTCTTAGTATTTTTTATGTTTGTTCTACTTAATACTTTTGGTTGAATACTGTAATCAATACACAGTTATTCTTAAATGTTGAAACTTAACTGAAAAGTGATTGCTGGTAAATACAAGAGTGGGAATAAGAGAGAGAAGAGATGTGCAAGTTGGGACATGCTTAAGTTGACTTGCCCCAAACGATAGAGTTAGAAACATACCAGGGGATACCAATACCATCCCATCAAGTTTGCATGTACCAATGCCATCTCACTAGTCCAAATGATCAATTTCTGTTCACAATTGATTATAATGATAGGACTAAGAGCCAAAGGGATCACATAAACAAGACTAGTGTCTGCAAATATTAACTGATAGAATAAAAAAGGGAGAGAATGATCCAACATGGGAAGCGGGATACACAGCAGACTCATAGAAAGGCAGATGTCCTAAACAGTACTCTGGCCTCAGAATCAGCCCGTAAGGCATTGGATCTGGCTGAAGAGCCCATGAGAGTATTTCAGGCATGGAAAGCCAAGACACTCTGGCAAAAAAAAAAAAAAAAAAAGACCTAAATGAAAGATCTCCGCGAGTGAGATCCCAGTGGAAAGAACAGGTCATCAAAGAGGGAGGTACCTTTCTCTGAAGGGAGGAGAAAACTTCCATTCTGACTACGACCTTGCCTAAATATGATCAGAGTCGGTGAACTCAAAGGGCTTCCATGGCCTTGGCAGCTCATGTCAACGGCCTAGGGTGATTACTGATGCCATAAACAAGAGTGTCAATTTGTTAAGTCAACAACAGGAGTCACTGTGCACTTACTCCTCATGCAGGATCTCTGTCCTTAATGTGCTGTACAGTGTGATTTAATGCTATAACGAGTACTCAAACAGTATTTTTCACTTTGTGTTTCTATGTGGGTGCAAACTGTTGAAATCTTTACTTAATATATGTTAAACTGATCTGTATATAAAGAGAATTGAAAATGAATCTTGATGTGAATGGAAGGGGAGAGGGAGCGGGAAAGGGGAGGGTTGTGGGTGGGAGGGAAGGTATGGGGGGGAAGCCATTGTAATCCATAAGCTGTACTTTGGAAATTTATATTAATTAAATAAAAGTTAAAAAAAGAAGTTCATGCAAAATGCTTGTTATTAAAAACCTATGAATGAATTTCAAATATTATTGTGCCAAAATAAATTTATATTTTAATTTCTTTCCCAAAGAGAATATTCAAAAATGGAACTTTTTGATGTTTGCTTGTAGATAGCTTTTCTATTTGTTTCATGTGTCATACACTTGTCTGATCATCTTGACACCATGCTTTCAATTGGCATGGTGAAACATCTCCTGTAGATTGCCTCCCCACCTAAGTCTGAGGTTAAATTTGCTGATGCTAAATACTGCTGTGATTACCAGCATCTCTAGTGACCTACATCCTGTTCTCAAATTCACTTTCAATTCTTTCGATAAGAACTGTAGGGGCCAGTGCCGTGGCTCACTTGGTTAATCCTCCGCCTGCGGCACCAGCATCCCATATGGGCGCTGGGTTTTAGTCCCAGCTGCTCCTCTTCCAGTCCAGCTCTCTGCTGTGGCCCAGGAAGGCAATGGAGGATGGCCAAAGTGTTTGGCCCCTGCACGCTCATGGGAGACCAGGAGAAGCACCTGGCTCCTGGCTTCGGATCGGCACAGCACTGGCCGTAGTGGCCATTTGGGTTGTGAACCAATGGAAGGGAGATCTCTCTCTCTCTCTCTCTCTCTCTCTCACTGTCTATAACTCTACCTGTCAAATAAATAAATAAATAGAACTGGATATCTAGGAAATTGTCTTTGACCCTAAGCCTTAATGTCACTGCTGTGGTCTGCATGTGCTACTCCAGGACTCGTGTTGAAGTCTAATCCCCATTGTGGTAATACCAAGAGAAGAGATGTGTTGAGAATGTATTAATCTGAGAGGATGCACCCTCATGAACGGCATCATTGCCCCTACTGAAGAGGTTTAAGGGAGGGGCCTTGCCCCTTTCATCATCTGTGGACACTGCAATAAGGAACCATCTTGAAAGCTGAGACTGGGCCTTCAACAAACACCAAATCTTCTGGTACCTGTCTTGGACGTTCCAGACTCCAGAACAGTGAACAATACATTATTCATAAGTTAGCAAGCTAAAGTATTTTGTTGCAGCAGCAAAACCTAAGACAATTATCCAGTTTAAATAAGGATTCCCTGTCATGCTCCCTAGAATGAAGCTCAGATTTCATTCTTTGCTGGATCAGAAATCTTGCCTTACCTCCCACTTAATCTGTCAAGGTCAATATAATTAATCCTATTGGAATCAATAACTTTTATGACAAGGCCTATTAAATTTCATTTATTTTGATAATAATATGAAAAATAATACAGCATGATCCCCTGTACCCTTTACCCAATTCCCCCTGTAATGTTCTGCAGAATCAAATGAAATATCAGAACCAGGATATCAACATTGATACAGACAGTCCTTTCACCACAAGGACACCTGACACCCTTTTAGAGTCACAGCCTTATCCCTCCCACTACCCTCCTCCTAATTTGTTCTACTAATTTGTTCTCTATTTCTATACTTTTGTCCTTTTGGAAAGGTCAAATAAATGGAATCTTGCAGTATATAATTTTTTTTGGATTGGCTCATAATTCTATGGTGTTTCTTCCAAATAGTTGTATTTATCAAAAATTCTTTCTTTTTCACTGCTGTACCTTATTCCATGTTACAGATCTACCAAGATCCACATACATAACAAGATCCATCCATCACAGGGCTTCTAGGTTGTTTCCAGTCTCATGCAAATAAAGCTGCTATGAACACTCATGTTTATAGCTTTTGTGTAAACATAAATTTTCACAGAACTGAGATTAATGCAAAGGACTGCAATTGCTGAGTAATATGGTAGTGGAAATTAAGTATTTTTTAATATTTTTAATTACTTTTGGCTTTTTGAGGTAAACAGACTTCATGTATTTCATATATACAGATTTAGGAACTTAGTGATACTTCCCACCCTACCCTCCCTTCTTCCTTTCTTATTCTTTTTTTGTTTAATTTTTAAAATTTTTGCAATGATCTACTTTCATTTTAAGAAAATGCCAAACTGTTCCCCAGAATGCATGTACTATTTTACACCATCACGAACAGTGTTAGAATGATATGATGACTGCTAAGGGTACAAAAAAATGTAATGTAATATATATGAGTAAAATTGACATTTTGAGATTTGATTATTATTTATAGCCTTAGTCTTTACTGTTGAAGAAAAGTGTTTCTTCTTCTTCTTATTATTATTATTATTTGTTAAATTCATTACTTAGTGGAGGGTTAAATTTATGATTAGAAAATAAGCTGAAAGTATGTCATTGTAAAATTAAAAGAAATAATAAGAAAGGAAGGAGGAGAGAGGGTGGGAGCATGTGTGGAGGTAGGGTAGGGTGGGAAGTATCACTAGGCTCCTACATCTGTATGTAGGAAATACATGAAATTTGTGCACCTTATGTAAATTTTTAAGAATGGAAAAAGAATAATACAGTGGCAAAACAGACTATACTACAAATGTGTAAAATAATTATGCTGCCGGGTGTGGGGTTAACCTCAGTGTTAACCTAAGCAACTTTGGAAATGAATGTCATCTGTAATTCTAAAGTGAAGAAAACCACTCAAAAGCATTGTACTCTAAATGACTAAGATGTTGCATCAAGTTTTAGTAAGTTGTTAAACAAATTTTGATAAGTTGAACTATTTTCACATAACAAATGAGTTGTTTTCACTTAATTAAAATATTTTTTAATTTCACTTAAGACTTATTAATAAATCCATAGGTTATTTAGAACCTTGTTACTTAGTTTCTAACTATTTGGGGGGCTTTTCTCAGGATGGAATTCCTTGCTCCTGGATTCAGACAGGGATCTTTCTCTGTCTCTCTCCCTCTGTGTGTCTCTACATCTCTCTCACTCTCTTTCTTTCTCTCAATCTCTCTCTCTCTCTCTTTCTCTCCTCCTCCCTCTCTCTCTCTCTCTTGCTCTGACTCAAATAAATGTAACAAAAGAGAAAAACTAAATTTATTTTAAAAATAAAACCAAAGATGATACTTTATGATGATACTCCTTGACAATAGTACTACTGGAATCAAATGAGACATGCTCACCTAAGACACCTCTGAATTAAGCTATTATTTTCCAGCTAGAGTTGTTTTATCAAAAAAAAAAAAAGGAACATAAGTTACAGAAAATTCCATATGTATATAAAGTGTTATGGTATTATATCAAAGGAACTAATATAAAGAAAAATGAAACATACCTAGCAAAATGGTTAAGAAAAATTAAGTTAATCCAAATGGCACCTAATTCACATGACTTACGAAATTTTTGGTAAATAAGCTGCTTTAAATTTAGTTAAAAAGACAAACAGGGTAATAATCTTTTTAGAACTGTTAGCATACATTTGTGCCTGGGTCTTCTAGCCAGTAAAATTAGTACTTAAGTTTGTCAGACATTTAAAACAATAAAATTATGATTTTGATCCAATAACAAATAATATAGATAAAGCTACAAAACAGGTTTCATTGTGTCCTGTATATTGAGTACACTTTAGAGTCAAGAATTTTTCTTTGACAAGAAAATGATGTAAAATGACAATAAAGATTGTCCAATATCTCCATTTCTTAAGTAATCAAAGAATGCTTATTAAAAATAAATTGAAGAAAATATAAAAGAAATAAATGCTTGTAAATATAAATTCAAATAATCCTGGTTCCTTAAATTCTGCTACTTTCCCAGTTGCATTAGCAAGGAGCTGGAGTGGAAGCAGAGCAGACAGGACTCAAACAGATGCTCTGAGACGGCACGCTGGCATCACGAGTGGCAGCTTAATCCACTGCACCACAATGTCAGTCCTCATTCCATACTGTATTTTTCAAAAAACCAATTGTTCCTTGGGTTGGATATTTAATTTTGAATATTTTCTAAATCTGAGATAATTGTGTGATAAATCAACTTTTCTTACTGCACTTATGCAAATAGTCACCACAAAATTACAATGTGCCTGGTATTAGATTACGACTCTTGATTTCTCTTAAGATGCAAAATCAGTTTGCTATGTTTCTGTTGGTTTTGTTTGTATTTTCCTTTTTGAGATTCCTACCTGTTACCTGCTTGAGTTCTACTGAAATACAATTTCTAATAAAGTAATGCTGGCCCAGCATTTCAGATGATGCCTCTCACGCACAAAACACATAAAATTAAATTTAATAACATCTTAGCCCAAGAACAACACCTTCTAAGACCCATTTGCTGCTGAAAAGTATCTAAAAGTGATTTTCTTTTTTACCCTGACTCCTGGTTTTCAGTCACTTGCCCTCTGATGTGGGAACAGATCAGGCCAACAGCAGGGTCAAGTCCATCCTGGAACAATGGAGAAACAAAACCTAACTACAGAACCATTGATCATCTGAGATTTTAGAAAAAACATTTGATCACTAAGAAGGCAGTTGGATATAAAAGTTGTCAAAATCAAAATGGAGTCCATGAAGTCAACCCTAAGCAAAAGTAGATAAAACTGGAGGTTATAAACAAAGGGTTTGTAGGCATCCTTGCTTAATAGCAACTTTTACAAGATACACTGCCATAACTGCAGCCTGTAGAGAGGACCACCATTCCACAAGAAAGATGCTAACTATGTATGATGACTGGGATTTTTACACTAGTGCTAGAGTCTATGTCAATTCAGACATGATTGAAAATGTGTCGTGGAATGCTGGCTCACCTCCGTACTGTCTTCACTGCCTTCCACTCTGGCCACAAGGGCTTGTCTTTGAATGAAGAATATTGCAAAGCAGCTTTCCTCTTCACCCACCACTGAGCACATCCCCACTGTGAGCCTTTTCAATGCTCCATCAGACACATGGTTCACTCCAATCACTTTTTATTCCTCACTCTTTCTCTAACCAAAGGACTCTTATACATAAACTTTAGAAACAGGAGGCTTCTTTTTACTAGAACCAAAGACAAAATGTAAAACCTAGCACAACAACATAACAGCAATCCATCTGGGTTATCCTTGCCCTCTGATTTGTGAAAAATGGACATATGGGGGGAGGGTTCAAGGTAAACAAAGGTCCTTGAGGACTACAGGCAGCCTTGAATCAACACACAAAATCCGTCTCTGCCGAGTGTTCTGATACCATCCTCCAAGTCTAGCTCCTGCCAAGTGTGGGGCAGTGCCTCTCCAGAGAATCCTAAATGCAAAAATTTCCGTATGCAAAACCTTTCAATCCACTTGGTATTTCCATCTCTACAGTCAAATCTTCCTTCTAGGCTCTACTAGTCCTGATGTAAGATGCTATCTGTTTGGTGGGTGAGGTACCCAGGATTGAAAAGCTGCTGTCAGTCCCAGGGAGCACAGCCTGGGCTTGAGTAACAAAGTCTACATCATCTGCAACATCTGCAGGAGCTGCCTAGTGACCAGGACGGTGCTATGTTCTAGTCTCTTCCAGTGTAGTCAACACAGCCATTCATGCAGCAGATTGTGCTTGTAATGTGCCTGGTTCTGGATATTTGATGGTTAGTAAGTCACACTCGGAGAGCTAACAGTTCAATACAGAAGAGCAAATAATGAAAATAATGTGCAACTTCAACTTGGGACAGGTGATATTAAAGAGTAAGCAATGCATATGGAGAAAAATACCTTGGGGGGACCTAGTTACATAGAAAGGTCAGCATCATGACGTTTGTATTGAGAGATGAAGGTTCAAGGAGATTATTCGTGGTATATGGAGAAAAGTTCTCCAGGCCAAGAAATACCCTGAGCAAAAGCACTGAGAGAAAAGAGCTAGTACATGAGAAACAAGAATGGAAGAGAGGCCGTGTGTCTGAACCAGGAAGAATGAGGCCACAATGGGGCAGGTGGCCCTGGATCACATCAGTATAGCTTTGTAGACCTGGAAAGGGGTTCAGATGTATTTTATCCAAATGCCACAATCAGTTATCATGAGGACTTTAAGTAGCGGTGTGACAAAAAAAAAGTAATGTGCTTTTTAAAAATATCATGACCTCTGGGGACAGAGGGTGAAGTCAATCAGTTGGTAGAGTAGAAGAGGGTGGGTTTCTGGGGGAGACTGCTGTCATGTGCACCCTCTGCCACCATCCCCAAGAGTCTCTACAGTTAGCTGCAGCCATCTCCCCTCCAAAACACCTCTAGCCACCGTCTATGGCACCATTAATCACAGTGACTTATTCTGTTGTCTAGTGAGAAGTAAGCTTGAAGTGGATGGAATCTGTGGTTATGGAACTGCTCGTTGCAGAAAGAAATGTAAAAAAATGGAATACAGAATTGAAAGATGCCCCAACAGCTATGCATGCTGTTTGAAGAAGTGGAATGATGGCTCAGTGAAACCCCATATCACTGGTCCTGGAGTCAACAACAGCAGGTCACCAATGCCTTTCTTTCCACGGGCCTTACATCCTAAGAGGGATGGATGCAGTTATCCAACAAAGTCCTTTGGACTACACAATGCAAAGCCAGTGTAGGGCATTGCATCAAAACATAGGTGTGAAATCTTTGGAGGTCCAAGGCAGTCTTCTCTGATTGTCATGGGGAGGATAAAAATGCAGATTAAGCTAGAGTGTCAACACTTAAAAAGCCAAACACAATTATATCAAAAAGATACCTGCACCACCATGTTCACAACAGCCAAAATATGGAATCCATCATCAGGCGGACATCAGAATGTGTTCACCAACATATAAATGGATAAAGGAAATGTGAGATATATGTATAAATATATATAATATACATTTTGCATATATATATAGCTATAGATACATGCATACATACATATACTCACATACATACACACACACATACAATAAAATTTGTTAATCTGTAGAAAAGAATGAAATTCTGTAACTTGTTTCAAAATGGTTACAACTGGAGGGCATTATGTTGACTGAAATAAGCCAGATACAGAAAGACAAATACTGGATGTTCTCCCTTACATGTGGAAGCTCAAGCTTTAAAAACTCAGAAAAAAAAAAAAGAAGAGTTTGTATGTATCAGTTTTGCTGCAAATATAGTGTTTTGTCAAACTTTGTATTAAATATTAATCAAATAAATTGTTAAGAATAATATACTACTATAGTTTTAATGATCTCTGAATCTTAAAATTTACCTGTATATGAGTGAAATTGACTTTTTTTGCTTGATTATTGTTCATAGCTCCTGCTGAACTATGGTCTCTGCTTTTTACTTGTTGAACTATTTGGTGAAGTGTTTGGCTTTTACTATAATGTAAGTTGAAAATATATTGTCTCAAAAATAAATTTTAAAAATTCTATATTACAAATAAAAATAAAAGCTGAACAAATGCATCATGTCAATTTATCTTTTAGCATTGGCTTGATTTTATGATCAGAAGTTCTGCTCAGAAACTAAATATTTTTGTTAATTTAAGTATAAAATAAATTCCAAGCACAAACTGTTGACAATACAGTACATTTCAAAACATAAATCCCTGCGAAGGACAACAAAGAGACTTTATGGCATGAAAAGATTGGGAGATCTCTTAACAACTTCGGGAGTTGTCCAAGTGGCTGTTTGTGGAGCATTGCATACAGCAGAGGGCAGCAGAGAGCAAATCTGTAGTTGGGCAGTGTTAAGGCAGCTGCTTCCCAGCCAGACACCCGGAAAACTGGTCAAAAAAGGAAGTCAAAAACATTTGACTCGCTCTTCTATACAAGCCATCAAAGTAACTATACAGTGTGTAAGGAAAAGCTTCTCTCTAGAAAAACAGTCCAACAAATGAGCTGTGTCACCATTTTGCAAACATCTAGAAAAATGATTTAACTAATGAGTGTCAATGGCCACTGAAATAAGCAAGAAAAACAATCTGCTGTCTTGGACTCCATGACCAGCATACACCAAGCCCCACTTGAGCAAGTTGTCATGGTCAGTGCCATAATCCTCATCTTTTAGGTTTGGAAAGAAAGGCTGGGTTGTTACCTTTGTGCTAAAAACAATGTCATGAGCATTCACATACCCACTAGCGAGCTTCAGTATATGATTATTCCTATTTGCAACTGTTGATAAGCTCTCTGCTCCCAAATTATTTCAAATATGCCTGTCTGAAAATACTTTGGATTGCATAACTCAAGGAAAGGACTCTTTTTAAAAAATACAGCCACAATGCTATCATCACACTTGGGAAAAAAAATCAACACTAATTTCTTGATACAATGTAATAGGCTCTCAGTGTTCAGATGACCCTGAATGTTTCATAATTTCCTTTGTAAGAGTCAGTTTTTAGAATCAGAAACCTAAAAAGTCCATGTTCTGCATGTGTTTGCTGGTTCCCAAGCCTCTTGCACAGGCATCATGGTATTCTTGTTATTTCACCCATAAAATACTGTGCCTAAAATCAGTGATAAGCTAGGCAAGACCTTCTCACTGCTATTACAGAAAAGAGGGGCCTGTTAACTTTCAAACAAGGTTGAACACCCATCTAATATGCAGCACTTCTGGTACTGTACATGAAATATGTGACAGGACCGTGTAAAAGAAGTGTTTCTTTTATTGTGTTCATAAACCCTGCTCATTACTCTTGAACTTTACAAAACACTTACCCATACGTAACTTCACTTAAAATAGTTATTTGTTTAGAAAGAATTAACAGAGAGAGAGGGAGAGACAGAGAGAATCTCCCAGAGTGCTTGAAATGCACTCTTCAGATGGTTGCAACGTCCAACATTGGATCAGACCAAAGCCAGGCGCTTCATCTGTGTCTCCCATGTGGGTGGCAGGGGCCCAGACACTTGGACTATATTCTGATGCTTTTCCTATGCAATTAGCAGGGAGCTGGATCAGAAAGTGGAGCAGCAGGGACACAAACTGGGGCCCATATTGGACGCTGGCATCTCAGGCAGAGGCTTAACCTGAGACATCACAATGCCAGAACCATAACATCTTTGGATCCTACAATAAGCTCCTGAATTAGGCACGGTCAGTTGCATGTTCCTCACCTTCCACCTGTGAAATTAACATTCAGAGGTTTTCCTATAGTCAGCCTCCAGGCAAGACAGGATATAAATGCCACATCTCCAGTGCAAAACAGAGGTAGCATAGTGAGTTGCAGAAACCTGAATTCCCAGCTCCACCTTGTGTCAGATAACCTTAGAAAAGTTCCTTAACTAATTTGCATCTAATTTTCCACATGTGCAATACATAGCTATTCTACTAATATCACTTAAAGGCACAGAGAAACCCAATTTCTGTCCCTATATGAAAATCATGCTGTATCCTTTCTTAATTTCAATTTTATGCTTTTCCAGGAGAAAGACAACCTGATACTTGCCAATATAACAATAAAGCAAAACAAGGGGGTTCATCAAACTTTATCAGTGACTCCAGAAGGTGAAGTCAGGGTGGCCTTAAATCCTGAAGACTTTTTCTTACAGTCTTGGTGTCCTATTCTTTCACTTTGGCTGGAGAGTGTCCTGCATGTGTTGGAACACTAATCCCCAAGATCTTATGTTAATGGCGTTTGGGGGAAGGACCTTTGCAAATAATGAAGATTAGATGAGGTCATGAGGATGAGGTTCTCTTACAAAAGAAGGAAGAAAGATCCGGGTTTGCGTGCTTGCTTTTTTGAACCTGCAATGCCCTCACAGTGAGGCAAGAGGACCCTCACTGCTGCCAGCTATATGTTCTTGGCCTTTCCAGTCTCTGGGATTATAAGCTAAATAAATTTCTATTCTTCACAAATTGCCCATAATTTTGTTATAGCAACAAAAACACAGACTAAGACAACCCCTTCTGTATAATTCACATAGTCATCTTAGTGAACTACTTACCATTAGTTTAAAATGAATTTAAAAATCATACTTTTGGGGCCTGTCTAGGGTGTCGGCATCCCATATGGGCTCCAGTTCATGTCCAGGCTGCTTCACCTCTGAACCACTTCTATGCTATAGCCTGGGAAAGCAGTGGAAGATGGCCCAAGTGCCTGGAACCTGCACCCAAGTGGAAGACCTAGAAGCAGCTCCAGGCTCCTAGATTCAAATCCTCCCAGCTTCAGCCATTGCAGCCATTAAGAAAGGAGACAACATGATTTTCATATAGGGACAGAAATTGGGCCAGACGAAAGCCAGGAGTTTCCTCTGGATCTTCCATGTGGATGCAGGGGACCAAGGATTTGTGCCATCTTCTGCTACTTTCCCAGGCACATTAGCAGGGATCTGGATCAGAAGTAGAGTAGCCAGGGCTCAAATTGGTGCCTATATGGATGCCAGCTCTGCAGATAGCAGGTTAACCCATTGTGCCATAATGCCAGCCCAGCCAATCATATTCTTCCTCCAAAGAACAGTGCTCTGAGGGCTACAGTTCAAAATGGAAGAAATTATTCAAATGAGAAAAAACAAAAAGGCAGACTGAGTTTTCACATTTTTCCATATTATAATTTGTGTATTTTGGAGAGAGAGAATTGACAGCAAATGTCCACCACGCAAGTCCTTACTAGAAAATGCAAATGCTCAGGGTGAAATTTTCAACTCTGAACTTTCAGATTGCAATGTACTAACACATGTGCAAAGATCTTTAGGGCCTACTCACACAGGCACAGATGCCCCTCCAGGAAAAAAAAGGTGGTGGGGAGACTGTTTTCCCAACAGCACAAAATCCAAGACACTTGTGGACTCAGAAACAGCAGTCATGGGACAAGTAGAACTGCTTCATGGTTGAAACAGGAAAAAAATATGATCAACTTATGGGGACTGGCATGGGGTCAAATGCTTATCACTTATGAGAAATTAAGTTAAGAGAATAAAAACAGGAGAAAGGATATCATTCCTGTGAAAATTTACATTTGTTCCTATCTATAACCAGCAAGAATTATATTTTTCTTTGTTATTTCTTTTTTGTCTTTTTCAGTGAACCCTAATGATTGTACATATTTATGGAATACAGTGTGATAATTCATCTCATGTTTATAACTTGTATTGATCCTTCAGGGCAATTAGCATTTACATCTCCTTCAACATTGATCATGTCTTTGTACTGAGGACCTAGTTGATTACAAAAATAAGTTGCTATAAACCTGTGAGCCACAGCCTCCCTCCTGCTTTGCAGGACACCAGCACTGTCCTCCGATCCAGCTGTGCTTGAGCACCGGCCATACAACCTCCCTGTACCCACCCATCTCCTTGTTCCCCCTAGCCTCTTGTGACCCCTGTTCCACTCTGCTTCCTCAAGTATGGAACCCAACTCCTTTCCAGGCAACACTCCTTCCTTCCCCTTGCATCCTGAGCAAATTTTCACCCATTCAGAGTCCACTTAGTTATCACAATGTGTGTCCTGCACAGCTGGGTGCAGATCTCTAGTCTTTAATCTACATAGATGGACACATCACATATTCACTTATCCTCTATTCTACGATCTTATGATCATTTCACCACAATTGTCAACCTTAATAGAACTGTTCAAAATTATGACTGTGTTGGATTTATATCATCCAGGAAAAAAAAATCCGTTTATCACTTAGAACTCAAGAGCACCTGCAGGATGCTTGAAATACCTACAGATCAATTGACTTCTGAAAATACAACCCATTCTGTGATTCCTTGCGTGAAAAAGGAACAAAAAAAGCTAATAATAATTTTTTCCAGCAAAATGTGCTAACTTCTGCTCAGTTCTCTAAGCCAATCCCTTTACTGTTATCCAAAAGTACTTTTCTCTCATATCATATAATTTTTCCTGATTTTTCTGAGGGCTTTGATATTTATCTCAATCTTTCCCATTTATTCAGTTCTTTTTCCTAGAGAAGTACCTGTGCCTGTGTAATGAGACCCTAGAAATTTTTGCAGATTTGTTAGTACATTGCAGTCTAAGAGTTGAGAGTAATAAAGCCACACAGGAACCTACTTCACTCCTCCTTGAACCTCATCCAGATATGAAATTCATGTGAGGCATTTGATAATGCAATAGATGAGCCCAACTTTGATTCCACAAGAAACTCAGCCCAAACTAGGCTACCCTGTGGCTTCCCTTCTCACATTCATATTTTCTAGAATTTCACTGGATGGCACTTGAGAGGCAGTGAAGAGGATGTGAATGTTGAAATTCCGACACTACATGTTTACATTTTCCAACAAAGTCCTTCAGGGACAAGCATCCGAAACATTTCTCTTGGCAATGAAGTATTTACCATTTCAGCTAAGTACACCTCCTTGGTTGAAATGAATGAATATCTTACATACTAGGCAGCCTTTAAAAACAATAGTAGGGGGCCATCACTGTGGCATAGAGGGTGAGGGCCACTGCCTGTAGTGCCAGTATCCTATATGGGCATCAATTCAAGACCAGCTGCTGCACTTCCCATCCAGATCACTACTGTGGCCTAGGAAAGCAGTAGAAGATGGCCCAGGTCCTTGGGCCCCTGCACCTGTGTGGGAGACCCAGAGGGAGCTCCTGGCTTCAGATCGGCACAACTCCAGCCATTGTGGCCATCTGGGGAGTGAACCAGCGGATGGAAGACTTTCTCTCTCTCTCTCTCTCTCTCTCTCTCTCTCTCGCTGCCTCTACCTCTCTGTGATTCTGCCTTTCAAAATAAATAAATAAATCTTCTAAAAATTAGCATTTATTGAACAAAAGAAAAGGAGTGTATACTCATGATTAGAATATTCAACAGTATGAGTTTCACTATCCCCCCACTCAGGTTGGTTGTGCCCCTTCAGTAGGCAACTTGTTACTTGTTGTTCTAGGACGTAAAATTGAAGCAGAAGAGGACATTGCTATGTAGGGACTGACACAGCCAACATCAACTGCATTTTGTAGGATTTCTCCTGTGGGAGAGGGAGGCTACTTTATCCAAGATCTAATCAGAGGAAGTGAAATCTAGCTTTTGTCTCAATTTTTTCACGTAAATTAAGCCAAATGATTTTAATACGTTAGAAAATTTACTTAACTGGATGATGGATTAGACAAATGCCATTGCATTTTAACTCATTTCAATTCATGATTCATCATTGCTAATACCTGAATAGTAAAATGAACTTGCTTTATTTTCTTTTTTTATAGGGAAGTGTGGGGAGCCATTGCACCGCGCCCTAAAGATGGCGCCGGCTCCTTTCTCCCGGAAGGACTGGCAAGAAACAAACAACTCCTAATAAGGAGATGGCTGAGCTCCCTTCTGGCTTCCGCATTGCTGTACCTATCAATCCTTGCCACTTGGCTGCTTTTGATTGGTGTGCTGATGGCTATAAGAGGGATGGGAGAGGGAAGGAGGCAGAAGAAGAAGCTTGTTCAATGTTCCTGAATAAACTGCTTGAAGAAGAGTTCGGGTTGTGTCTTCCTTGCTGGTAGAGGGACGCGACAACTGGTGGCCCGTACGGGGAACCATCTCAAACGTGAACTCAGAACTTCCTGCAGTCAGGGCAGCGCTGGTAAGTCTCCCAGGAAAATAAGGTGGGGATCCGCGATAAGAGCGGGCAGTCCTGCGACAATAGCGGGAGGATAGCTCTGTGATTTTTTTTTTTTTATTTTTTTTTTTTTTATTTTTTGACAGGCAGAGTGGACAGTGAGAGAAAGAGACAGAGAGAAAGGTCTTCCTTTGCCGTTGGTTCACCCTCCAATGGCCGCCGCTGCAGCCGGCGCACCGCGCTGATCCGATGGCAGGAGCCAGGATCCAGGTGCTTTTCCTGGTCTCCCATGGGGTGCAGGGCCCAAGCACCTGGGCCATCCTCCACTGCACTCCCTGGCCATAGCAGAGAGCTGGCCTGGAAGAGGGGCAACCGGGACAGAATCCGGCGCCCCGACCGGGACTAGAACCCGGTGTGCCGGCGCCGCAAGGTGGAGGATTAGCCTATTGAGCCACGGCGCCGGCCCTAGCTCTGTGATTAAAGCAGAGGAAGTTCTGCGACAAAAGCAGAAGGAGCTCTGACCCGTGGCCAGGGAAAGAGTACAATTTTTGACGATGGGTAATTCACAGTCCCATCAAATTTTTCTGGCGCTGAATGCGCTGCTTTGAGAAAACGGTTTGAAACTTAAGCCTAGTACATTGCATAGGTTTTTACGGAACTGCGATACCATTGCACCCTGGTATGGGGTTTCGGGAAGCCTTACTATCCCCTCATGGGACAAACTAGGCAGGGATTTGGATTTTGCATTCGAACAGGGTAATCTCGAAAGGGGAGTGAGACCAATATGGAAGTTAGTGCGAGCATGCCTCGAGGATGAGCGGTATAGTGAAACTATTCTGAGCGGTCAAGCTGCCTTGGAGGAGCTTCAGGAAGAGCACTCCGAGAGAGCTGCCAGTGAAAAAGGGAAAACTTTGTAGGAGAGTCAGAAAAGAACTAGGAAAAAACTGTACCCCGATCTTTCCGAGTTGCGCAGCCCCTCCTTAGTAAGTAGTACTAGTGCAGAAAGTAGCTCAGAAAGCAGCAGTGAGTCTGAAGAGTGTGGCGATAACAAAGAGTCTGGTATAAAGCAAGTACGGGAATTGAATCGGCAAATGAGGATTTCCAAAAATTACAGCCGCTGAGCCATTACCAGGTGCTCCAAATATATTTACGGATGGGTCAAAAACAGGCTGTGGGGTTTATATGGTAGAGGGTAATGACCCGGTATTTCATCAGTTTCAGCTAGGCTCACCTCAAGTTGTGGAATTAAAAATAGTTATTGAAGTCCTTAAGCAGTGCTCTTTTGCCTTTAACTTGTTGTCAGATTCCTTATATGTGGTGAATGCATTAAAGATATTGGAAACCACAGGACCGATTAAACCTTCTAGCCCAATTGCATGCCTAACGTCAGGTGATTGCTCATTGTCTGGATGCATGGGCCGCCTGGGGGAGACCCCAGGTGCTAAAAACTGATAATGGCCCAGCTTATACATCTCAAACCTTTACCACCTTTTGCCAAAAAATGGAGGTTCAACTTGTCCATGGATTGCCATACAATCCTCAGGGCCAGGGCATAATTGAGCGAGCACACCGCACACTGAAAGAATATCTTTTAAAACAAAAAGGGGGATGCGACAGGCCAGGAGAAAGAGGAAAAATTCCACAGGTATCTTGACCTAGAGAAAAGTCTTAATTCGATAACCCTTTCCAACTTGATGGGTTTTTCTCTTTACAGTTAATAAAAACTTAAGCAATGGGCTCATACACTGATAATCAATTCTTTTCTGTGCTGCTGTAGCTAACTTATCTAATGAGAGTTTTCATGTGTCTTGAAGGTTTCACATTTTTCTATTGCCAGTATGAGTCTTGATTGGAAAAACTGCACCATGAAGCTGTTTACGTTATATCTTTAATGTTTGAGTGATTACCTATCTCTGATTAGATCTAGTCCACAGCCTTGGTTAAACGTACTAATTTTTGACTAAAATGGTTTGACTCTCTGATAGTTTAAATTCTAAACCGAGTCTTTCAACTTTGGGGCTTCCAGTCAGATCCCTGGAACTCTCAAAGGATGGGACTCTAAATTTGTTAAAGAGCTGTTTGAGTCAATTCAAATTATGCAAAGTGTATTAAAATGTAGTAAATGATGTCAAATCTATGTTGTATTCATGTTTTTGCTTTTCAGCTAGAGTAGTCTTTTAAAATTGAGAGTAAATTCTGTGTATACAAGCCTTTATGTTGTTAACTCAAGTAAGCCAATACAGATTGGTTCAGAAAATTGGGTTAATGCAAACGCCCTTTGGTTCACTTGCTCAGTTTTACATTTACATGTCTTTGATATGCTTTAAACTTGTTTCTCTTAAGGATGAAGATCTTTTCAAAGTTGTAAATATGCACTAGTGACTGTTGCTGCCCAAGTGGTGTTATCCTTATGTTACTTAAAAGCATGGAAATGTAATTTTGACTTTTAATTCAGATAATGGTGTGGTATTCATTAATAGCTCAGTGTTTTAAGTTATCCAGGCATCGATGCTAAGTAAAATATGGAAAATGTATTATGTGTACTTTTAACATCTTAAATTTGATAAGAGAGACTTTTAAGTTTGCCAGCATGTATTCTCATAGGTTGTCCATACATGATAATTCAAGACTGTAAAAGTAACTACAGGTATAAAGTTTCAGAAGGTGTGAGCAAGTCATGAAAAGTTGTAAAAAGTTTACGATTTTAAAACATTGTTTACAGAGTTTTCTATAAGTTAAATGTTAATGCCAAAATTACACTAACCTAAAGTTGAAGTCTGATCTTCTGTTATAACAATGGGATTTTTTAAAATGTGTACTAATGTTAGTAATTATCTGGAAATGGTCTCAATTGTAAATCTTAAAATCTGTTGTTGCAAAAACTGTAACGTCTCTTTTTAACACTACTGTCTGTTAAGTTATGATTGATAAAAAGTATTAAGTCTTAAAAAGTTATGTTAAATATTATTATGATCAGATCTGGTCTAAAAGTGTTAAAATCACCCTGACTAAATGTTAAGGAATTCTATTTTGACCAGATACTCTAAGTTCTCTTGGCACCTTTAACAGACTTTCTGAAAATCAAAGTTCTAAATTCTCTGGACTTTTGGTATCTCCAGAGGGCCCCTGGAGATGTCAAAAGATATATCTCTCATCTTGCAGAGATAATAACCAATCGGGCTGTTTAGATTAAAAGTGGTGCCAAGATGTGAAATGATGCTAAACTTCAGTTATAAACGTGTTTCTTTCTAGCTGCTCCAGTCTCTGGCTCAGAAGCCAGATCCTTTAAAGAAAGACTGACAAAGTCTAAGAAGCATCCCATGGTCATGATTTGCATCACCTCAATGTCCAAACCTTATGATTAAGATACGGAATCACCCGGGAACAGGCAAGGCAAATTGTAAAATCCTGCCCTTCCTGTGTCACATTTCTCCCGGTCCCTTATTATGGTGTAAATCCTAGAGGTTTTATGCCTAATCAGCTTTGGCAGATGGATGTTACCCATTTCCCTGAATTTGGTAAACTAAAATACATACATGTTTCTTTAGATACATGTTCAGGTTTTGTTTTTGCCACCCCGCAATGCGGCGAGGCTGCCAAACATCTCTCATTGCCTTCAGGCCTTTGCTGTTCTAGGAACCCCTATACAGATAAAAACTAATAATGGCCCAGCATATACTTCCAACTCTTTTAAGCACTTCTGTACTAACTTCCACATCTCTCATCACCGGGATTCCTTATAATCCCCAGGGACAAGGTATTGTGGAACGAGCACATGCCACATTAAAAAATTATTTACAAAAAATAAAAAAGGGGGAATATGGGACCATGGCATATTCCCCACAAAAATGGCTATCACATGCTCTTTTCATTTTAAATTTTCTAATACTGGATAATCAAGGGAAAACAGCAGCTGATCGTCACTGGCATCCTGAAACCAAAAGACAACAAGTCTATGTGAAGTGGAAAGACCCTCTAACTGCTCAATGGTATGGACCTGACCCTGTTTTAATATGGGGACGTGGACATGTTTCTATAATCTCGATGGTTACCTGAGCGACTGGTGGGCAAACAGACAATGTCACAAAGCAGCCCCTCGATCTTCATTATGATAATATTGCTGATTGGGATCGTTACTGCAGCCGTTATAACCGCCATTTCCATTGCAGCTGTGGGCGCTACAACAGCTGCTATAGCGCTCACAGGGACAGTTCAAACTGCTAATACCCTGAATAATTTAACGGCCTCCGTGGCTGCTGCTTTGGATACTCAGACATCCTTAAATGCACAAATAAAGGGAGGCTTGATGATTGTTAATCAACGTGTGGATTTGGTACAGGAGCAGGTGGATACTCTCTGGCAGCTTGCTCAGCTAGGATGTGAGTGGAAATTTTCAGGGTTGTGTGTGACCTCTGTTCAGTACGATAACATGACTCAGGCAGCAAATTACTCTAAACAGTTGTCTCAGATGCTCTTGCAGAATTGGTCCGCAGAATTTGACTACACCTTGAAGCAACTGTGCCTTGCCGTGGTCACCATCAACTCCACACGTGTGGATGTCTCCTTCGCATCTGGATTGTCATCCTGGATCCGCACAGCCGTCTCCAACCTGAAGGAGTGGGTGGGACTTGGAGCTTTGACGGGGTTGCTGTTACTTGTGTTATTTTGCCTGTGGTGTTTGTGCAGGATGAGGACAGCTCATTGGTGGGAATTGGCCATGATAGCTCAAGTCTTTTATGCCCTTGAGGCTGGACAATCGCCGCAAGCATGGCTGGCCTTCCTTGAATGCTAGGCATGGGTGCAGGGTGCAAGGCAAAGCACTGCAGAGAGAACAAGCCATTACGTTCTCTGGAAGGCAAGTCTGTCTGCATGTGGGTTGGCATCCCAGATCCCACCCCCGCGAAAAGGATGCTGTTCCAGGTGGATGCCTGGCAGTGGGGGACAGACCCCTACCTTCTCCTGTAATCCTTAGATGCCTGGTTCTAAAACAAAAAGGGGGAACTGTGGGGAGCCATTGCACCGCGCCCTAAAGATGGCGCCGGCTCCTTTCTCCCGGAAGGACTGGCAAGAAACAAACAACTCCTAATAAGGAGATGGCTGAGCTCCCTTCTGGCTTCCGCATTGCTGTACCTATCAATCCTTGCCACTTGGCTGCTTTTGATTGGTGTGCTGATGGCTATAAGAGGGATGGGAGAGGGAAGGAGGCGGAAGAAGAAGCTTGTTCAAGGTTCCTGAATAAACTGCTTGAAGAAGAGTTCGGGTTGTGTCTTCCTTGCTGGTCGAGGGACACGACAGGGAAGATTATAATATGTAGAAATATATTCGCTGTACACTCTAAAGTTTGTGTGACTTTTATCAAGGATCCAGATCCTAAGCTTAAAACAATTATAAGCATAATTGTAAGAGAAATAGCTACTGGTCCAGAATATAAAACTATAAAGCATATGTAAGTGAGCCAACAAGAGAAATTATCATTATAGTGGAGACAGCAGCAGCTGCACACATCATTTCACTACCCAGCTTCTGCTAACACCTAAATGGCAGAAACTGTTGAAATCAATAATTCACAGAAACCATGAGCCAGCTGTTCCCAGAGCTGCCAGTGTTCTCAGTGTCTTCTTTGAACTGGAAGATTTCCCAATTGCTTCAAACAAAAGAACAAGAATGATGCTTATGATAGTCCTTTTTATTACATCGATTTATTTAATTAAGAGGCAAAGAGATAGACAGAGAGTTAGTGTTTGCTGGTTTACTACCCAAATGCTTGCAACAACTGAAAGGGTCAAAGCCAGCAGCCAGGAACTCAGTTGAGGTCTCCCATGTGAGTGGCAAGAACCCAACAACTTGAGGCATCTGCTGCCTTCCAGACTCTACAGTACTGGAGAGCCAGGCTGAGAAGCTGCGGATCGATACTGATCCCAGGAATCCCAATGGGAGAGATACAGGTGTCCTAACTGGTGGTCAAATACTGACCCTGTTAATGCTATTCTTGATTGGTATCCCTGTCTGAGATATAAAAAGAAGTAATCGCTGCATCTCCTGCTGGGATGCATTTTGTGCACACAGGTCCATAGCTCCAAACTTTCTGCACACATGTGCCGATAATTCCAAACCTTCTGTTCACACATGCCTGTAGCTTCAAACCTTCCATGCACATATGCCTATACCTTCAAACCTTCTGCACACATGTTCCCATACCTCCAAATTTTCTGTGCACACGTATCTGTAGTTCCAATATTGCACACACGCATACCTACAACTCCAAATCTTCTAGACTTTGTTGTTACTTCCCAAGATGCCCAAGTGTCTGCTGCTATAGCTGCTGTTTCTCCATCTATTTATGTCTTTCTCTGGATAGAGTACAAATGCTTCCATTTACATCAGTTGTCTACAATATTATCTCTCTTTGAACCAAAATGCACATACAAATGAGACAAGCACTACACTTGTCAGAAGTCATTGATATTACACTGAGCATTATATATAAAACTCGTGCTAGTTTGATTCAAGTCAAGAATAGGCACTGGTTTGTGTGTGCCTGAGATAATGCAGCAAAACAAAACCTTGTGCCTGCAGGATTGAAGAGGAAAAGGAAGCAGAAGCCTGTGCTTAGTTATCACTACACAAGAACATTCAAACCCAGTTACAATGATTTTCAAGCAGAATTGAGTTGGATCCAATGACGTAGACAGAAGTTGTCTGGGGGAAGAGAAGACTAGAAGGGAGAGACAAAATGTAGATGGATGGAATAATTAAAATAGAAACAGTGAATTCAAAGAAATAAAGGATAAGTGAAAGAGACAGGGAAGCAAAAAGCTAGTCTCAGGGTGGGTAATGAAGGATGAATATTTGAATGGCTTTGAAATTACCTGTAGAGCATCACTAAATGACAGCTTCCAAAACCAAGGCATGTCTTTTATACTTCATATCATTGTGCATAATTTTTTACATTGAAATAAATGTGTTCAGCAGACTGGATAGAACCAATAAGACAGCTTTGTTTATGTCAATGTTTTAATTAAATGCAGAGAGCTATTGCAAAGCAATTGAGAAATAGGTGATTGTTATGATAATGACATATTGATTGTGCTCCTCCATGCCTTTCATCTTTTTTCTGTTCTTTCTTCTTCATTAAGCCCACGAAAGGCATTCAGGCACATTATTTACTTCCTGAAAAATGTGGCTCAAGTTGTTTGTTCCAATGAGTATGGGAAAAGGATATGTCCCCCTGGGTTCTTTGTGACTGGGAAATCATTCTTCCAATGCTCCCAGCCCACTCACCCAGCCCAATTCTATAAAGGAATCTGCTGCTGCCCACCCATCATGGAATCTTCCCAGGTTGCAGCTCCCTCAGGAGACATGGAGCCAGGATTCTTCCCTTCCATTGCTATCTTTCTCCTTGTGGCCCTGCTGTTTCCAGGTAAACCAAGCTGGCCTGAACCTACATGCCAGGGTTTCTACAATGATCAGTTTGGGTGCGGAAATCCAAGATAAGTCCTGGGAACACATTTTCCTTTCCTTTTTTTTTTCTTTGTAGAGAGAGAGATTTTATTTTAAAGGCAGAGTGTCAGAGGAAATGGGGAGTTGCAGAGGGAGAGGGAGTAGGAGAGAGAGAGGAAGACAGAGTGGGAGAGGGAGAGGGAGTGGCAGAGAGGGAGAGAAAGAGAGAGACCTTTTATCTGCTGGTTCACTCCTCAAATGGCAGTAATGGCCAGGGCTGGGCCAGGCCAAAGCCAGGAGCCTGAAACTCTATTGTGTCTCCCACATTGTGGCAGGGTCTCAAGTACTTGGGTCATTCTCTGTTGCCTTCCCAGACACATTAGCAGGGAGATGGATTGGAAACAGAGCAGCCAGGACTCAACTGAGCACTCTGATTTGGGATGCCAGTGTGGCAGGTGCCAGCTTAACCTATTGGGCCACAACGCTGGCTTTGGGAGTACATTTTGTTTTTGACAGGCAGAATGGACAGTGAGAGAGAGAGACAGACAGAAAGGTCTTCCTTTTCCATTGGTTCACCCCAATGTCCGCTGCGGCCGGTGTGCTGTGGCTGGCGCACTGCACTGATCCGAAGCCAGGAGCCAGGTGCCTCTCCTGCTCTCCCATGCAGGTGAACGCGCCCAAGCACCTGGGACATCCTCCACTGCATTCCCAGGTCATAGCAGAAAGCTGGGCTGCAAGAGGAGCAACTGGGACAGAACCAGTGCCATGACCAGGACTAGAACCTGGTGTGCCTATGGAGCTGCGGCGCCGGCCGGGAGTACATTTTCTTAATGAGGCTTGTGGGAAGCAGACTCTGGGCTGTGTTTGCAAATGAAATTTTGAATATGCTGGTGGCACTAGCTTCCCAGAGAGCACATCCATCCACTGACTCCACTTTCTCAGCCTTCACGTGTTTCCCTTCCCTTTGTGGAGAAGGACATTCAATTTTAGGAACTCTTCAACAGGTACACTGGTGGTATCCATGGCAAATGATCCTCTTGGCTTGAGGAGTTGCCCAAGCTCATGTTCTTCCACACAGTGCTGTTGGCACATCACATAGCTTCTTGTGCACAGACGTGCACACTCACAACTCCCATTTCACCTCTTTCAACTCACCTCATCCCATCACCCACTTGGCCTTGCCTCTGGGATTGTAGGTGCCTCCTCCTCACAAGTCTGCTGAGAACCTTATGCTGTGCATTTATGCTCCCACAGAATTGCCCAGTGCCCAGCACACTAGCTTCCCAAGTCCTGAGTTTTACACAGAACCCTGGCAACCACCTGCTGAACAAAGGTATCCCTTGTCAGAACGCCAAGAAAACGACTATGGCATATTGCCACGCACCCCTCCTTTTTATGGTAAGTAAGACTGTAGCAGGTTCATCTACTCAAGAAATGCTTAATTAGCAAACATATGGGAAAGGTATTGTATAGGAAGAGGGGTGTGTCTGGGAAAGACACGGTATGGATGCCTTGGTCTTCCCTGTCTTTCAGGAAGACCATGGGGATCTTACAGTCTCCCTTGGAACTGGATTGCTGGGGACCCCATGAAACATGGGGGTCTTTAGGAGCCAAGAAAAACTTATCTGAAGCCACATTTGTAATCCTGACATCAGCCAAACACAGTAGCCAGAGGAAACAATATTGGTGTAACATTCTTCTACTGTCACCTAACAGCCCTATTTCCTTGGCCTTGGAAGCCATTCCCTCTACAGCATTTTACTGAATATTTGTTAAGTACCAGGTGCCCAGAGAGGTAGGCAATAGTTTCTGGGAATGAGGAGGATAGGATATCATTTGGAATGTGTTTATTTCATTTCTTGTTTTTATAAGGAATATTTAACTAACAATATTCAGCATAAAAGGGCAACTTCTCTGGCAATCTACTTAGGTGAGGAGAGGGACAGAATGATAAGGAGCAATGAGCCCATAGACCCTCTTCTGGACTCTTCCAGCTGGTCCAGGCTCCTGGTTTGTCCCCAGACTCCTGAAATTGCTAGCTTCAAATCTATCAGGGCCTGGAGAAAACAGCAAGAAACAAGATTTTTCGTTAACCCCAATTTCATCGCTGCCCTGAAACAGAGTAAACCGGTCACAAGTTCAGCAGATAATAGCAAGGAAGACAAGAGAGTGTTGGTTGGTGAATTACCAGTAAAATCCATCAAGTAAAATCCTACTAACTCTAATCTCTGCTTTATCCCACCCTATCTTCAATTCCTTTGATTTGGCCTTTGTTCCAAAGAACTGTCTAGTCTGGTCTTCCTAAGGTAAAGGAAAGGTAAAATGCACTTACCTCATTCCAAATGCACAGAGACCAGCAGAAATCAGGGGTAACTGAATCTCCCAACATGCCCATGAGCCATGATTATCAGCCCCAGGAGGTTATTGAGGAGATGGCCAAGATTGGAAGGAACAGAATCACATGTAAGCAGTAGGTGTTGTCGTTTAGAACACAAAGCTTTGAACTGTAGAAAGGTGTTTCATATGCATTTGCCATCCCTCACCATATCCCCAAAGTATTAAAATGGCCACTGTTTAATTGTTGAGATACTCCTAAAAGGGTAATGTTGAATTTCTTTATATAGAACCTGAAGAAAGCTTCAAGGTTGTCAACTGCAAGAGAAACGAAGGCTACTGTCAAGAATTTTGTAATTATTTGGAAACACAAATAGGCTACTGCTCCAGAAAAAAAGATGCATGCTGCTTACGTAGGAACTGATGCTGCTTATCTAGAAGCCCCAGCCCTACTGGCCTGCCTGCTCTTCTGGGCCACATTGGAGCAGTGGCTGTTCAGGACTCCCTGAACACCTGAGGTGATGCTTCCTCTGCCAGTCTTAGTAGTGTATTCTGCAGAAATAAAATTTAAAAACTGGTTACACATAATCTTAAGGAAAGTAACTTACCTTGAGATATAGAAAATCTTCAAAATTACATGATTTGTACTATTAGATGTGGATATAATAAATTCTCATAGGCTAACATTCAAATGAGTATTTCTTTTATTTCACAATTTGTTTGAATACTGGCTTTTGTTGTAGGCACTGAAAACTGAGTGGATTAGAAACATGATTAGGATTTGTGGGGCAATGTCTATCCAAACAAATAAAAACAAAAATTCTTTGTATGCTATAATATGGGCACCCTTTAGGGTACTGTGTACGTAGCAGAGAAATATAGGAGAATTTAAAAAGGGCTCCAAGGGAAAATTTGAGGATGACTAGTTTAGATGGGGGCAGGGTAGGTTTCCAAGCATTTGAGGAACAGTAAAATGAGGCTAGCATGGCTGGAACAATGGGATGTAGGAGCATTGGGTGTATGCAAAGTCAGGGTGGTCAGAGTAAGGTCATGAAGCTTAAAACAGTAAGGTTTGAGCTCTTACACTGAGGAAGGTATGGTGCCTTTTAGGATGCATCTATTTGATATTTTGCATTTATTAAGAAGTATTTATTAACAATAAGCATTTATTAACAATCCTCTGGGTAGAAGTTGACCCATACCTGAATCATGCTGGGAAGTGAACTTGAGTCTTGCTTCGTGAAGCTTCATTCTTTCAAAACTGCTGAGATGAAATACAATGCAATGTCACTTGGTAAGGGGCAGGTATCTGCTCTACTCTCTGTGAAGCCCAGGATGAAGAAGCAGCTGGACTGGCCTTGGGCATGTGTGACCAGTAAGGCATAAAGACAGCAGGTGGGACCAGCACTGTGGCCCCCCTGGTTAATCTTCCACCTGCGACACCGGCATCCCATATGGGTGCCAGGTTCTAGTCCCGGTTGCTGCTCTTCCAGTCCAGCTCTCTGCTGTGGCCCAGGAAGGCAGTGGAGGATGGCCCAGGTGCTTGGGTGCCTTCAACTGCTTGGGAGACCAGGAGGAAGCACCTGGCTCCTAGCTTTGGATCGGCACAGTGCACCAGCCTCAGTGGCCAACTGGGGGGGTGAACCAATGGAAGGGAGATCTTTTTCTCTGTCTCTCTCACTATCGAACTCTGCCTGTCAAATAAAAAAAAGTTATAAAAAAAGACAGAAGGGAAAGCAAGACTGCAGCATCCAGATGTTAAGGCACTGCAGGCACCTGTGATCTCAGCAGCACACGGCATATATGGGTGAAGGGGTACGGATCCTGGTTCATGTTTAGCTTCTGGCTTTCCTAATGAGTTTGAAACACCAGACCTGCTGCATCTTCTGTCCCTTTAAGCTAAGTAAAAGTCAAATTGGGGATTGGACATTTTGTGTAACAGGTAAGAATGTCTCTTGAGACACCTATATCCCATATCAGAGCCTGCATGTTCTTTTTTTTATTTTTTTTAACTTTTATTTAATGAATATAAATTTCCAAAGTACGATTTATGGATTACAATGGCTTCCCCCCCATACCGTCCCTCCCACCCACAACCCTCCCCTTTCCCATTCCCTCTCCCCTTCCATTCACATCAAGATTCATTTTCGATTATCTTAATATACAGAAGATCAGCTTAGTATACATTAAGTAAAGATTTCAACAGTTTGCTCCCACACAGAAACATACAGTGAAAAATAATAGATTATTTTTTTTAAATGATGATGAAATCAGATCAGACCTATTGTCATGTTTAATCCCAGTGAGAGTCAAGTTGGGAGTTGGGAGTTGATAATTTTTTTTTTTTTTTTACAGAGGATCAGTTTAGTATGCATTAAGTAAAGATTTCAACAGTTTAGAGCCTGCATGTTCTAGCAGCACTCCTGATCCCAGCTTCCTACTAATTTGTCCCCTTGCAGACAGCAGGTATGGCTCAAGGGATTGGGTCCCTGCCCTCACATGGGAGACCTGGCATGGCCCAGCCTCACCTGTTCTAGGCACTTGGGGATTGAACCAGCAAATGATGGATAAATGATGGATGTAACTGTCCTTCTCTCTCTCTCTCTCTCTCTCTCTCTCTCTCTCTCTCTCTCTCTCCCCCTCCCCCCACCCCGCTCCTTTGTGCTTGTTGCGCTCAGCACAAGTCTTGTACACAACTGTCCCTCAAAAATACTGCTGAGTGAATGACAGCCACCACAATCATTGAACAATCATCTGCAGAGATGAATTTACCTCTTTCTGTCAACTTGGATAACTTTAATCTTTTATTTTTATTTTACCTGAAAGTGGGGATATTAACATTACATAATGTGTAATTCATGACAATTATCATAAAGTGAGGAAAGAATATATTATTTTGTAGAGTATACAATTCAGTGAAAATGACATTTATAAATGACATTTACATGCCAAATAATATATCTTCACATTTTATACTCCCTATATGTTAACTTCCATATATGAGAGAAAATATATGGCATCTCCTTTTCATGTATGAAAGTCATGTCTGAGTTATTCCACTTTGCATAATAATCTTCAGTTCCATCCATTTTGCTGCAAGTGTCAGGATTTCATTATTTTTATGCAGTCAACCAAGGTGTCTGTCATCAGATGAATGGATAAATAATGGATAAAGAACATTTATTTATACACAATCAAATACTATTCAGCTATAAAAATGATGAAATCCTGTCATTTACAGTGAACAGATGGAATTGGAAGACATCATGTCAAGTGAAATAAACCAGACAGAAAAGACAAATACTGCATGTTCTCCCTCTTTGTGGGAGCTGAAATCAAATCAAAACAAAACAAAACAAAAACTCAATCAGAGCGAAGAATGGTGATTGTTAGAGGTGTGGGGAGGGAGAATAGAGGGAGTATGGATAATAGATACTAAATCAGAGTTACATTGACGGAATAAGTTCCTAGTGTTACACAGCACAGTGTGAAGACTATAGCTCACAACAGCCTAGTGTATATAGTATGAATAAATAGAAGAAGGAAGCTCAAAACCCCCAGTTAACCAAATGAGTGGAAAAGGAAACTTTTGCACTTTAGTATTTAGGACACATCTGGTGAAGGAGAACTCCCTCAGTCTTTGCTTCTCTGAGAAAAATCATTTTCTCCTCTGTATTTTTGATGATAGATCAATTTTCTAAATAAAATATTCTTGGTGGTCAATCTTTTTCTTTCAACATTTTGAATGTATCACCCAACTCACTTCTGGCCTGCAAGGATTCTGCTAAAAGATCCTCCAATAGCCTTATTGTGGTTTCCATGTGTGTAACAAGTCACATTTTTTAGCCGCCTTCAAATGTTTTTAACTGTGGATCATTTGATTGCATGTGTCTCAGGTGGGCCTCCTTCGAATTTCTCCTGTAGACTGCACACTCTTTCCTCCTGTGTCTTTTCTTTGTCACCCTCAAGATCCTGTGTGCACAAGCTTTGATAGCACTCATATACAAGGCAGCCATCTCTGGAGTGAGTCAGCAGCAAGAATGTTGGGAAAAGTTCACAGCTTGCCTTGGTTTCCAAAGCACTTCTGAGTGCTTTGTCAGCTCCCAGAGGCAGACTAATGAAAGCTCTGCTCCACTGGGAGCAGCTAGGAAAGTCAGGATGTTAAGTCAAAACCCTCCCGGGGAGAAACTCAATGTTGGCCATTTTTACCCAATTGCTCTGCACAGAGCCTTGGGGAGTAGCCACTGGAGTGCCCATGAAGTTTTTTTTAAAACTGCTCCTTTAGTGGGGACATGGTGGTTAAATATGGGATTCTTGCATCCTATACTGATGTGCTTGTATTTGAGCCCTGTCGCCTCTTCTGATCCAGATTCCTGCTCATACATGCCCAGGGAGGGAGCAGATAGACGATGGTTTATGAACTTGAGTCCCTGCCACCGATGTGGGAGATCCTGATAGTGTGCCTAGCTCCTTGATTTGAACTAGTCCAGCCCCAGTTGTTACAGTTGAAGAGAAAACCAACAAACAGAAGATCTCTCCTCTCTCTCTCTCCCTCTGCATTTCCTCTCCCTTTCCCTTTCAAATTAAATAAAAATAAATAAACTTTAAACATATAAATATATAAATATAAATATATATATATATAGTAGAAATAAAACTGCTTCTTTGTTCCTTGTGTTTAGGGGGACTTGCAAATGAAGAGCCCAGTCGACTCCCAGAGCAAAGCCATTTGAGTGCCAGCCCTTTAAGTAGGAGCTGTAAAAATTGAGATGTTCAATCTTTGGAAGAATTCCTTCCAGGGAGAAGTTGGAGAGTGGATTTTAATCACTGAAGCAAGCCAGATGGAAGACAGAGGAAGTAACCCAGTGCCCATTAAGGCTCCCACAAGATAGCTGTTCACTTGGCCCTTCAGCTGATAGATGCAGACTGGTTACCCAACTCTCTAGCATCTGGGAGGGCAGACAAACATCTTCTGGGAAGGACCACGAGTCGAGAGTTATTGTCTGTTCTGTGCTAAACCTGGGAAGCACCAGTGGGATTATTTGCAGGCCCCTTTAAGACCACCTCTCTATTCTCAGTGGTCTCAGGAGACTCAAAAATGCAGTTCCCAGGCCCTTCCAGGTTCATTGATTTAGGAGCCAGTCTCAGGTCAGAGCTGTGAAAACTGGATATTCAGTACAGGTGGACAAACTCCCTTGATGCAGAAGATGGAGACCTGATTTTATTTCTGGAGCAAGCAAGGGAAAAAGACACAGGGGGTCTCTAAAATCCCATGCAGGCTCCCTTAGTCCCACTGTTCCCCTGCCCCTGTGGTTCCAAAGGTCTCTTGTTTTCCTCTTCTTTTGCCTGACCCTCAGGCAGCACTTGGAAGTCTGCAGGCAGCAACCTTCCTCTCAGAAGAACCTGGTAGCAGGGCACTTTGCCTGTTCCCTTTGCACTGATGCCAGGAGTAACTACTGGAGGTGCTTCTAAGCCTATTTAGCACCACCTCTTTCATCTCTGTGCTGTTTGGAGATTGTGAATGCCTAGTCTCATCCACTCCCGGAGCCAGTAACTGAGGAGTCAAACTCTCAGGGTAGGGGGACCATAAAGGCCTGAATTCTATATAATTATATGCAAAACCTTCACTGGGAGATGGGAATCCTTTCTCAATTGTAAGACATTGAGTATATGGTGGGTTTGGTTGTTATTGTTGCTATTTTGTTTTCTGGTTTTTTTGACAAAGTTGTGTCTGACCTTTATCTATCTGATTGGGTGTAGATATTTTCTTATTTGCGTGTGTCAGAGTCTCTCCGGCTGCATGTGGATGTTTATTCAATGTCCATGGGAGAAGGGAAACTCAGAGCCTCTTATTCTATTACCCTGCTGATGTCAATCTGGCTCATCCAAGATGACTGTGTAGTTGAGCATCTTCACACTTGTTTAGTGACCAGCATTTTTTTCTCTTCTGTCAGCTTTAATAATTTGGGAAACAAACACTCTATTCCCATGTGTATCTTTTCATTTCCACCCAACCTTGCGTATTATATCCATCATCAATGCCCTTCTCTTTCTGGATTACTGCTTTCTAAACTCAATGCTCCTAGAAATATTCCCCTCTGCATTATTTTTCACTCATAATTCCATGCCCTTTCCCTTTTCTCTCTACTTTGTAAATATTTCTTTGAAGATCACCAATTTATCCTTTCTTTAATGCCTATCTATATCTTTCCAATGTTGGATTTTTTTCCATGCTTAAAGGTCTTTTTTTTTTTTTTTTCAAATAATCCTTTTCTTTCTTAGGGAGTGCTTTTCTCATGATATGTAGTTCTCATTTTATTAACCAAACCATAGCTTCCCAAATGTCATTAAGAATAAATACATATAACTTCAAAGTTCTTGAAAATCTGAATTTTCTCCATAACAGCTATTCCAGTTTACTTCAGTGTCTTCCACTTGTCCACAGTACAGTTCACACATACTCTCCACTTAAGCTTCTAGCTTTTTTAAAATTTTTTTTAATTATCCCATCCTACCCTCCCTCCCACCCACATTCCCACCCTTCTACCTCTTCCCAGTCCTAATCCCATTCCTATTTTTTTACTAAGATCTATTTTCTATTAACTTTACACACATAAGATTAACCCTACACTAAAATTAGAAAACATTTGGGATGATTCCAGGTCTTAGCTATTGTGAATTGAGCTGCATTAAACATTAATGTGCAGACAGCTTTTTTGTTTGCCAATTTAATTTCCTTTGGGTAAATTCCAAGGAGTGGGATGGCTGGGTTGAATGGTAGGGTTATATTCAGGTTACTGAGGAATCTCCAGACTGACTTCCATAGTGGCTTAACCAGTTTGCATTCCCACCAACAGTGGGTTAGTGTCCCTTTTCCCCACATCCTCTCCAGCATCTATTGTTGGTAGATTTCTGCATGTGAGCCATTCTAACCGGGGTGAGGTGAAATCTCATTGTGGTTTGTTTTGCATTTCCCTGATTGCTACTTTCCACCCTATGCTCCCACCTTCTCTCATCCTTCTTTTCTTATATATTTTTTTTAATTTTTACAATGATATACTTTCTGTTTATTTTATAGTAACAAGATTAACTCTCCACTAAGTAAATAATTCAACATATTGTAAGGGAACAAACACTGTTTAAAATAGAGAAATACTTTAGAGAATCACAGTACATCAACTTAAAAGGGATATTACATATCCTTTAGGTATAATAAATGTAATAGCAATGAAAAAACCATGGAATTGCTTAAAATAAAGTTTTAAGATAGTTTTCTGCCCTACAAATTGCAGGATACAAATGTTCTTATATTTGCTATAAAATTAATAGTGAAAACTCTGCTCAAAAGCAATAGATGTCCAAATGCTAACATCATTGGTGGTTTTGAAATATTTTGTCTCATAAACACCCTGTTTAGTTACAGTATTACACTTCAATTTTAAACATAGAATTTTAGAAAAAAAAGCAATGTACCTAAGGATAAAAACCATAAGGACAGTCTTTGATTATAGGCAAAGACATTCTGTAGTAGACTTAAATTACATCAAGAAAGTCATAAATTTATTATAAGAAGTTCATGGACATTAAAATATAAGAAGTTCAAATATGTTATCATGGAAAGTTTAGAACTTATGCTGGAATTCACAAAAAAAAAAAAAAAACAGGCAAAAATTGATTTTCTTTTTACCAGTCTGTAGTAGTTTTTGAATTTCTGCGTGGAGATTGGAATGGGCCTAACAGCCTTTCCAGGCAATTCTGAGGCAGTCATTCTATTAGTTATGCTTTTTGGTTCATTTCACAATGGACTTGATGGGCACGGGATGTACTCCATGTGGGAAGAGTTCTCTCAGCAAGGAAGTTTCCACGGGCCACCCCAGAGTCACCTGTGACACAGCTGGGTGCCTTGTCTTCTGCTCCCCACTCCCACCTTCCACACACAATGTCCTCCCTCCCACCCTGCCCCATGAAGCCTTCCATGGCTTTGATCCCTCTACCTCATCCATCCCCCAGAGTTTCTCTCTGATCTAGAAGTCTGTTTCCTCCTCAGCGTCCAAGGTACGCTGGTGTAGGGCATGAGGTGGGCAAGTTTGGTGAATGTCATCTCCAGTTAGCCACATCAGTACTTTCATTCCTCTGCAAAGCTTGCAGATCACAGAAGCCCCTCACTTTCAGCCTACTCTGACCTGGCTCACTCTCATCTCTTGGCTCATGGCAATGACCCTACAGTACACAAGGACTCTTCCTTAATAGTGAAAACAAGAGTTCCCAAGTCCCAGTGAAGAAAATCTATGCTTTAGCATAGAATCTGCTTTTTCTGAAAAGACAAGAAAAGTTTTCTGGAGCATTAATTTCTCCCATGAAGACAACAAGGGAACCTGCCTAGCTGCAGGAAACAACAGATAGTCCCATGATGAGGCAGGGGGTGCTCCCCTCTGAGGGGTCTGAAAAATGGCTCTGTTTTGTCTAAGTGTTTGAGTACAGGATTGAACCATATGACCAGTCTCTTTAAGCTTTCAAGAGAGCAGGAAATTCTTCCAGAGAATCTGTCCTCTCTCCTCCACATGCTTCCCGTGGATGTCCCTGTTTTGCCCCATTCTCCCAACCTCTGAGCGCTGAAAAGTCCCTCCAAGAATTCTAGTCGTTTCCTCGTAACTGTCGAGGCATCTGTAATGGGCCAGTTATCATCTCTATTTCAATGTAAGTCAAATAAGACTAAGAGTTACAGATCCAAACTACAGGGGGCATATTACCCTGTCAGTCAAATAGCTGTGCATTTGAGTACATAAGCAGGGAAAATGCAGAAGTCTTGGATTCTAGTCCCAATGCCAGTAATATTCACATTGATGTTGTACTCCTGATGAGCACAATGAATAAAAAAAAGTCCTTTAATCACAAGCTGTTGTGACAATCACTTAGTTCTGTTTGTGTGACTGAGAAACATGCCAGGAAACAGAATGAACCCATTGCCAGTGAAGACAATTTAAACAGAGGTGTGTCTACTGGACTTAAGTTACTTAGGTAACTCTCTAGGCAAAAGCCACCAGACGGAAGGGGCTTGCCATGCTCTTCTGTGCTGAATTATTCAGAGCCTGGACAAGCAGGGTAAGAATTTGGCGTTGGGCTATGGAAAAATCAGTAACTGCTCCAAGTGAATGCTCAGGATCACTAGCCTGCAGGGAAATGCAAATCAAAACCACAGTGAGGTTTCACCTCACCCCAGTTAGAATGGCTCTCACAGAAATCAACAAACAACAAATGCTGGTGAGGATGTGGGGGGAAAAGTGCCTTAATTCAGCTGTTGGTGGAAATGTAAACTGGTACAGGCACTGTGAAAGACAGTATGGAGATATCTTAGAAATATGAATATGGACCTACCATAGGATCCACCAGACCTACTCCTGGGAATTTATTCAAATGAAAATAAATCAACATATGAAGTTTATAGCAGCTCAATTCATAATAGCTAAGATATGGGATCAACACAGATGTCCATCCACTGATGACTGGGTAAAGAAACTATGGTATAATACATGAGGAAGTATGACTCATCTGTAAAAAAAATGAAATAATTTCTTTAGCAATAAAATGGATGCAACTAGAAGCCATTATATTTAGTAAAATAAGACAGTCCCAAAAAGACAGCTACCAAATGTTTTCCCTGATCTGTGTTAACTAATAGAGTATCTAAAATGTAATGTATTGTAGTGGAATGGACATTTTGATAGCTGTTTACAGCTCTTGCCTCAACTGTTGAGGAACAGTGTTTTTTTTTTTTTTTCTTCATACTATTTATTGAACTCTTAATTCAGGGTTAATATTATAAATACAAAGTAAACTGACATTAGATCTTTGTAAAAATTAAGAGTGGGAATAGAAAGAGGAAGAAAGGTTGGAGTACGGGTGGGACAGAGGACAGGGTGGAAAGTATCACTATGTTCCTAAATCTGTATATATGCTATAAATGAAATTTGTATATCTTAAATAAAATTTAAAAAATAATTGTCCCGGGGCCGGCACTATTGCACAGCAGGTTAACACCATGGCCTGAAGCACCGGCATCCCATATGGGCGCTGGTTCTAGTCCCGGCTGCTCTTCTTCCAATCCAGCTCTCTGCTATGGCCTGGGAAAGCAGTAGAAGATGGCCCAAGTCCTTGGGCCCCTGCACCCAAGTGGGAGACCTGGAAGAAGCTCCTGGCTCCTAGCTTTGGATCGGCACAGCTCTGGCCGTTACGGCCATCTGGGGAGTGAACCATCGGAAAGAAGACTTCTCTCTCTCTCTGCCTCTCCTCTCTCTGTGTAACTCTGACTTTCAAATAAATAAATAAATCTTTAAAAAAATAATTGTCCCAGCCTTCTCTCTTGTTTGCCCAAATATCTTGTGAAAGATTGTTAGTAGCATGGAGATCATGCTATGGAGAATCATAGGAAGGAATTGAAGAACTATGATTAGGTTGTGAAAAGAAAGACCCTAAGGAGTTTCAAGGCTAAAGAAATCAAAAGTCATGCTTATTCCTGTTTTTTTTTTTTTTCCAATAATTACAAGAATAAAGACCCAACAAGAAAGAACCAAAGGGAAATAAATTATGTGGATTCTGGAACTCTGGGATATGAAAAACTCGGTGGGAAGATCACTTCAAAGGGATATTGTAACCTGAATTCTTAGCCAAAAAAATCCTTCCATCAACCAAGTCTGCTTGTTCTATCGTTTCATTTGATTTAAACTCATAGACTGTGTTGACATCAGGTATTTGATAAGAGATTCTGATGGACAAAGAAAGTGTTAGACAATAAAGATACAAGTAGTTTAATTAGACTTTGAGATAATTTTGCAAAATAATGAAAGTTGAAAATTCTATTTTTATCTCCAAGACAGAAAGTGATGAAGTAAGAGACATTCCAAAAAAGGCGAGGAGCCAGTTGGACTGCTGAAATGTGTGACAAGACTTTGAGAAAGGATGGGTTCACTTAGCGAATCACTTTATGCTTTTGGCTGCTAGATGTGACTTCAGGAATCAGCAAAACCTCAGACCTGTACAGATTTAGCATTAAAAGACAGGGCTGTGCTTTCCATTCCCAGAACACTGTGTAACCTCTTAATGGGAACACAGGTTTGAGCATGGCAGATGAAAGGAATAAATTAACTGGCTTGCTTTTCTCAAAAAAAAAAAAAAGGCAGTGTACTATTTTTAAAAGTGAATTTTATGAAATTTTCAAATATGGCACTTGAATGAAATTATGTTCTGATGTCTTGAATATATTTGACAATGATTTTTTTTGCCTGTGAAAGAGAATCAAACCCTTGCAGCACAGTTTTCCTCCTCAAAGCTCAAATGTACCACATTTAGCATTCCGTGTAGTATAAAAGAAACATAAGTCAGAGCTGCTTCTATTGCTTTATAGGACACCGGAGTTTTATAAATGTCTTCATTTTCTTCTTGTTTTTGCTTCAGGGGTTTTATTAAGGCATGTCTAGTTGCAATATTCATTTTATTGGTTGTATATGAAAATTATTAAGCTGCTAGCTAGGCTATTCTGATCATTCGGTAACTCAAAATTTTAACCATTGTATTGTGACACAAGTTTTTTCTTTGAGTATTTCTGCTATTGGCTCAGGAAGAGCAGTCTTCTGGTTGACTCACCTTCCTCTGACTGTCACATCTCACCTTTCCAGAAACTCCATATGTGTCTTTTTCTTCCTTTGTAATGTCAGCTCAAGTTTGGTTCTCACCTCACTAATTAACTTCCAAAGTGTGATCTTTTCCTTGCTCTCATAAACTTTTCTTTACTTTCCAAATTCCTTTTACTTTGGCCTGCTATTGTTTTAAATTACTTTGTTTAGTCCCTATGGATACTTGCTTCTAATTTTCAGGTGCTATTTTGTTTGTTTTTTGTTGTTGTTGTTGTTTTAAAGTCAAAGAATAAGTTTATTCAAGACTCTCAAGCTTGGAGGTGAGGTTGCAATAGGTGGGCCCTAGACATTGTCTAGGTTAACTGTGAAAGTCAAAATCAACACAAGAGGAAAAGTACTAATAACGGTCTCCTTTTTCTGCTCCTTCTTGCTACAAATATTTCTCAAATTCCTCTGTCTGCAGAAAGCCATGAAAATATTATTTGTCAGAGTTCCACTTCTCTTTTCCCACTACTCTTCCAAAGGGACAGCACAGAGGAAAGCAGGTATATCAATAAATTTTTTTTTCACAAAATGTTTTCTTTTTTATTTTAATTTTGCTAGTTTTTTTTAACAGATTCAATGTGATTTGAAGATACAGTTCTAAGAATGTAATGATATTCCTTGCCTCACTCCCTCCATTCCTTCCTCCTCCTCTCTCCCTCCCATCTTCTTTCCTTCTTTCCTTTTTTTGTTTTTTTTTTTGAGATAACATCTTTTAAAATTACATTACAGTAAAAATGCTTAATACTTCACCAAATGAGAAATTTAAGAAATATAAAGCAAAAAGACCCTAGTTTAATGAGAATATAGACAATGGCTATAAACAATTGAATGGAAAGAAAAACACCATTTCATCATCCAAACACAGTAGATATTAAAGTATTCGATCATTAAAACTTTGGTAGTATAGCACTCTTAACCATTAGCTTGACAAAGTTATAAAACAATGTTTTTTTGTTTTGATTATTTTTTGTTTGTTTTTGACGTGTGAGATAATATCATCTTCTGATGCCTGCAGGGGATATTTTTCACAACACAGTTGTCTTACAGAGTCTTTGCAAACTGTTTTGGGGTGTTTATTCACACCCTCTGTTGCCAGGGAGTTATCAGATGTTCAATCATAATAGTAGGTCTACGACTTAATTGCAGCATTGAGTTACAAAGTCATGATTAGCACTAATACAGAGATATACACTTTAGATTATGATCAAAATACATGGAGAACAGTAATATTGCACAGGAACGAGAAGAGCTCATGCTAGAACTTAGAAGTGTATGGCACTTGCAACCTCAGATTACTCAATACTTCTACTTCTTTGATTCTTTTTTAAAAAATATTTATTTATTTGAAAGGCAGAGTTACAGAGAGGAAGAGCCAGAGAAAGAGAGAGGAGAGAGAGAGAGAGGTTTTCCATCCAATGGTTCACTCCCGAAATTGCCACAACACACGAGCTGTGCCTATCCACATCCTTGAGCCAGGAGCTTCTTCCAGGTCTCCCATGAGCGTGCAGGGACCCAAGGACTTGGGCCATCTTCTACTGCTTTCCCAGGCCATAGCAGAGAGCTGGATCAGAAGTGGAGGAGCCAGGACTCCGGCGGGCGCCCATATGGGATACTGGCACTGCAGGCGGAGGCTTTACCTGCTGTGTTACAGCTTCCTCCTTAATTCTTAAAACCAGAATAACTGTCGTGCTAGAGGAGAGTGGGAGGAAGGGAGGAAGGGAGGATAGAGTGGGAAGTACCATTACACTCTTAAAACTGTACATATGAAATAGATTAAATTTGTTACTTTTACATAAATAAAAATGAAATGAAGACAAAATTTATGAAAGCTAATTCTTAACTGTAAAAATTGTGTGAAAGACATTGTTTTTAAATGATTCTGCAATAAAATAAAGATCCTTCCAATTGATCATCATCCTCTAACTTCTCATTTCTGTTGCCTCACATTCGCTAGGAAGTCCACTAACAGGACCCAAAGCACAGATGTGTGCACCATCTTTGCCTCCACAGAAAATTACACTGGGATGGTCTTTTTCCAACAGTAGTTTCTCTGGCAGCTAATTCATGGGTCATTTCCATGTTTGAATCAGTATCATTGTTATTAAAGAGTTTGATAGAATTAAATAGTTGCATAACTTTGAGACTAAAGTGTCTTAAAATCACAGTGATTCATTCTAGGTATAAAAGAATTGAACCCATAAAGATTTGAAGAGTCTGGGCTCAGAGTCTGTCCAAGGTTTCTTTTTCTTTTGTTTTAATTTTGAGGGGTGCACACACTTGACATTACAGAAAATATTTTTTTCATTCTGTTGGGAAGTAATATGGCTGAAGCAAATCTTTCCCCTAATTAATTTCAAGCAACTGTCTCAAGGAATAAATTGTTTAATAACAGTTATAGGGTTCCGGCCATAGCTATAATGTAAAACTGAAGGAATTTTTCATTAGATTTCACAAATTAAATCAAAGCACATACTATTTTATACGAGAGTGAGTACAGTGGTGTGTGTGTGTGTGTGTGTGTGTGTGTACTTAGCATTACATCTCACTCTTATTGGTAGGACAAAGAATATTTGCTGTTAAACATTTGCTTCCTGGAACTATGACAATTCCTATGTCAACTTCCCTATAATGAGGGAGATTTTCACAACACACTCTTTAATGGTTAATTCTCACACTGATGGTTTGTAATTTCAAAAGGAGAAAATACTGGCAAATGATAAAACTGATAAAGGATCCATAACCAGAGTATATAAAAAGCTCAAGAAACTCAACAAAAACAAAACAACAATCCAGTTAAGAAATGAGGCAAAGGACTTGAACTGGCATTTTTAAAAAGATGAAATTTAAATGGCCACAGATACATGAAAAAATACTCACGATCACTAGCCATCAGGGAAATGGAAATCAAAACCACAATGAGGTTTCACCTCACCCCAGTTAGAATAGCTCTCATACAGAAATCAACAAACAAAAAATACTGATGAGGATGTGGGAGAAAAGGTACCTTAATACACTGTTGGTGGGAATATAAACTAGTACAGCCATTGTTGAAGACAGTATTGTGATTCCTCAGAAATCTGAAAATAGATACATCATATGACCCAGAAATCTCACTCCTGGGAACTTACCCAAGCAAATTAAAATCACCATATGAAAGAGTTATCTGTACTCCCATGTCTATTGCAGATCAATTCACAATAGCTAAGATTTGGAATCAACACAGATGTCAACCAACTGATGACTGAATAAAGAAAATGTGGTATATATCCACTATAGAATATTACTCAGTCATAAAAATGAATGAAATCCTATCTTTGCAACAAAATGAATGAAACTGGAAACCATTATACTTAGTGAAATAAGCCAGTCCCAAAAGAAAAATACTGTATGTTTTCCCTAAACTCTGGAAAAATAATGGAGTACAAAATGTAATGTATATGAGTGATATTGACATTTTGAGATGATTTTATTATTGTTTACAGCCCTAGTCTCTACTGTTGAGGAACAGTGGGTTTTTTTTTTTCATTGTTACTATTTGTTGGATTATTTAATTAGTGGATGGTTAATCTTAGGATTCTAAAATAAACAAAGTATGTCATTGTAAAAATTAAAAGAAAGAAGAAGAAAGGAAGGAGGAGGAAGGGTGGGAGTGTGGGCTGGAGGGAGGGTAGTGTGGGAAGTATCACTACACTCCTAAATCTGTATATAATACATGAAATTTATTCACCTTACATAAATAAAAATATAAAAATCTCCTCAATGTTGGTTTTGTTTTTGTGGTAAACCACATAATAAGTAATTGACAAACTTAAAATCCATTCAGTGGCATTAAGGACATTAACAATGCTGTATAAGCATGATCAGTGGTTAGTGCAGGACTTTTACACCCGCCCAAGAGGAAATACACACCCTTACAGCAGGCATTCCCATTTTTCCTACTCCCTGTTCAGTCACTACCAACCACGAATTTACTTTATGTTCCCATAGATTTACCAGGTCTGCACATTTCATGAAAGTGAACTCATACAATGTGGAACATTTTATTCCTGGACTATTTCACTGAATCATAACTTCTCAAGTTTTATTCACTTGTAACATGGGTTAACACTGAATTCCATTTTAAAGCTGAATAATATTTATTATATGGATCTACTATAATTTGTTGATTATCTATTCACCAAGTGATCCACATTTTCATTTCTACCTTCTAGCTATTGTAAATAATGCTGCTATCAATGTCCACATATACACTTTTTTTTTGAATAGCTGTACCATTGCTTTTATGAAATAGGGTACTTCAATGTTTATGAAAGGTAGGAGGTAGTGGTTCCCACATCCTCAGCTCCTCTGCTTTGGATCCAGTTAGCTCAATACCTGGGTCCCTGCCACCAACTTGAGGATACAAGATACAGATGGAGTTTTGGGCCCCTGGCTTCAATCTGGCCCAGCCCCAGGTGTTGTGCACATTTGGGAAGTAAACTGGTATATGGAAGCATTCTCTCACGCTCTTTCTCTGTGTTGCTCTTCCTTTCAAATAAACATAAGTAAACAACCATTTTTAAGTGCTCAAAGAATGAAATTAAAAACAAGTTTATTTTAGTACAAGTATTTTCAAATTAATTCATAATTTTTCATAATACACATTCTCCATGAACTTGTTAGATAGCCATCATATGCATGGATTTTTAAAAAAATTTGTACCAAAATAATCTTTTAATTTGCATTTCCATGATTTTTTGAAGTGCCCCTTGTATACAACAGAAATAGATTTGTTGGACCATGTGGTAATTAGCTATTTAACTTATTGTTACCACAACTTAGTCATGATTATAATTTAGAGCAACAGGTTTTTTTTTTTTTTTGTGAGTGTTCTTTAGTTTTTACTTATTTTAGCAGAGAGACTAAAGCAGCCTGTAGTTCTCAGAAAATTTCTTCTAAAGTTCTATTTTCAAAGGTATTTTTCTTAACTTTATTTAAGGTATACAAATTTCATGTATTTCCTATACACAGATTCAGGAACATAGTGATACTTCCCATCCTACCCTCCCTCCTGCAAATGCTCCCACCCTTCTGCCTCTTCCCTCTACTATTAACATTCTTAATTTTTACCAAGACATATTTTCAGTTAACTTTATACTCATAAGATTAACCCTACACTAAATAAAGAGTTTGGGTGCCAGTTCAAGTCCCAGCTGCCCCACTTCCAATCCAACTCTCTGCTATGACCTGGGAAAGCAGTAGAATATGGCCCAAATCCTTGGGTCCCTGCACCCACATGGGAGACCCAGGAGAAGCTCCTAGCTCCTGGCTTAGGATAAGTGCATCTCTGGCTGTTGCAGCCAATTGGGGAGTGAACCAGTGGGTGGAAGACCTCACTTTTTTTTCTGCCTCTCCTCTCTGTGTGTAATTCTGACTTTAGAATAAATGAATAAATCTTTAAGAAATCATCAAATCTCAAAATGTCAATTTGACTCCTATAGATTACATTTAGGTACTTAGTTATTCTTCCACAATGGCTGCACCAGTTACATTCCCACCACCAACACATTAGGGTACCTTTTCCCCCACATCCTCACCAGCATTTGTGTTTCTATTTTCTTTCTTTTTTTAAATTTTATTTTATTTTTAATTTTTTTTAATTATTAGGGTTTTTTGGTTCTTTTTTAACTTTTATTTAGTAAATATAAATTTCCAAAGTACAGCTTATGGATTACAGTGGCTTTGCCCCCCCCTTAATTTCCCTCCCACTCGTACCCCTCCCATCTCCTGCTCCCTCTCCCGTTCCATTCACATCAAGATTCATTTTCAATTATCTTTAAATACAGAAGATCGATTTAGTATATATTAAGTAAAGATTTCATCACTTTGCACTCACACAGAAACACAAAGTGTAAAATATTGTTTCAGGACTAGTTATAGCATTAATTCACATTGGACAACACATTAAGGACAGATCCCACATGAGAAATAAAAACACAGTTACTCCTGTTGTTGACTTAACAATTTGACACTCTTGTTTATGGCGTCAGTAATCTCCCTAGGCTCTAGTCATGAGCTGCCTAGGCTATGGAAGACTTTAGAGTTTGCTGACTTCGATGTTATTCTGACAGGGTCATAGTCAAAGTGGAAGTTCTCTCCTCCCTTCAGAGAAAGGCACCTCCTTCTTTGATGGCCCTGTTCTTTCCACTGGGATCTCACTCACAGAGATATTTCATTTAGGTCTTCTTTTTTTTTTTTTTTTTTTCCAGAGTGTCTTGGCTTTCCATGCCTAAAATACCCCCATGGCTCTTCAGACAGATCCGAATGCCTTAAGGGCTGATTCTGAGGCCAGAGTACTATTCAGGACATCTGCCATTCTATGAGTCTGCTGTGTATCCCACTTCCCATGTTTGATCGTTCTCTCCATTTTTTATTCTATCAGTTAGTATTAGCAGACACTAGTCTTGCTTATGTGATCCCTTTGATTCAGACCCATCAGTGTGATCAATTGTGAACAGAAATTGGACTAGTGAGATGGCATTGGTACATGCCACCTTAATGGGATTGTATTGGAATCCCCTGGCACGATTCTAACTCCACCATTTGGGGCAAGTCAGCTTGAGCATGTCCCAAATTGTACATCTCTTCCCTCTCTTATTTCCACTCTTATATTTAACAAGGATCACTTTTCAGTTAAAATTTAAACACCTAAGAATAAATGTGTGGTAATTACAGAGTTCAACCAATAGTACTAGAACAAAAAGAAATACTAAAAGGGATAAAGTATTACATTGTACATCAACAGTCAGGACAAGTCATTGTTTCTCATAGTGTCCATTTCACTTCAACAGGTTTCCCTTTTGGTGCTCAGTTAGTTGTCACCGATCAGGGAGAACATATGATATTTGTGCCACATTTGTGTTTCTTAATTTCTGCATTAGACTTATTCTAATTTGGGTGAGGTGAAACCTCATTGTGGTTTTGATTTGCATTTCCCTGATGGCTAGTGATCCTGAGTATTTTTTCATCTCTCTGCTGGCCATTTGAATTTCCTCTTTGAAAAACTCCTGTTCAAATCCTTTGCCAATTTCTTAACTGGATTGTTTATTTTGTTTTTGTTGAGTTCCTTGAGCTCTTTATAGATTCTGGATATTAATCCTTTATCAGTTGCATAGTTTGAAAATACTTTCTCCCATTCTATCTGTTGACTCTTAACTTTGAAGAGTGTTTCTTTTGCAGTGCAGAAGTTTCTCAGCTTGATATAATCCCATTTGTCAATTTTGGCTTTGATATTCTGTGCTTCTCTGGCTTTTCCAAAAAGTCTTTGCCTATGCCAATGTCTTGCAGAATTTCCCCAGTGTTCTCTACTAATTTCAACGTATCAGGTCATAGATTTAGATCATTGATCCATTTTGAGTGGATTTTTGTATAAGGTGTAAGGGAGGGGTCTTGCATCATATTTCTGGATGTAGAGATCCAGTTTTCCAGCACCATTTGTTGAAAAGACTGTCCTTGCTCCAGGGATTGATTTTAGCTCCTTTTTCAAAGTTCAGTTGATTGTACATTCAAGAATTGATTCCTGGAATTTCTATTCTCTTCCATTAGTATACCCATTTGTTTTGTACCTGTACCAGGCTTCTGTGATTATAACTGCCCTGTACTACATCTTGAAATCTGGTATTGTGATGCCTCCAGCTCTGTTTTTGTTGTATAAGATCACTTTAGCTATTGGGAGTCTCTTGTGTTTCAATATGAATTTCAGAATCATCTTTTCTATATCTGAGAAGAATGCTGTTGGTATTTTGATTGGGCTCACATTGAATCTTTCATAGTATGAGCATTTTGATGATATTGATTCTTCCAATCCATGAACATGAAGGTTTTTTCCAGTTTTTGAGTCTTCTATTTATTTCTTTAACATTTTGTAATTTTTTTAACTTTTATTTAGTAAATATAAATTTCCAAAGTATACTTTATGGATTACAATGGCTTTTACCCCCCATAACTTCCCTCCCACCCACAACCCTCCCATCTCCCGCTCCCTCTCCCATTCCATTCACATCAAGATTCATTTTCAATTCTCTTTATATACAGAAGATCAATTTAGTATGTATTAAGCAAAGATTTCATCAGTTTGCAGCCACATTGGTAAAGTCAACAACAGGAGTCACTGTGCACTTACTCCTCATGTAGGATCTCTGTCCTTAATGTGCTGTGCATTGAGATTTAATGCTATAACGAGTACTCAAACAATATATTTCACTTTGTGTTTCTATGGGGGTGCAAACTGTTGAAATCTTTACTTAATGCATACTAAACTGATCTTCTGTAAAAAAAAAAAAAAAAGAAATTATCAATTCCCAACTTGACTCTCACTGGGATTAAACATGACAATAGGTCTGATCTGATTTCATCATCATTTAAAAAAATCATCTATTATTTTTCACTTTATGTTTCTGTGTGGGAGCAAACTGTTGAAATCCTTACTTAATGTATACTAAGCTGATCTTCTGTATATTAAGATAATCGAAAACGAATCTTGATGTGAATGGAAGGGGAGAGGGAGTGGGAAAGGGGAGGGTTGTGGGTGGGAGGGACGGTATGGGGGGGAAGCCATTGTAATCCATAAGTCGTACTTTGGAAATTTATATTCATTAAATAAAAGTTTAAAAAAATGGGAAAAAAAAGAAAAGAAAAGAAAAACAAAAAACAAACAAACAAAAAAAAGTGTAAACTACTGTTTCAGGACTAGTTATAGCATTAATTCACATTGAACAACACATTAAGGACAGAGATCCTACATGAGGAGTAAGTACACAGTGACACCTGTTGTTGACTTAACAATTTGACACTCTTGTTTATGGCGTCAGTAATCTCCCTAGGCTCTAGTCATCAGTTTCCAAGGCTATGGAAGCCTTTTGAGTTCACCGACTTCACCTTATTTAGACAAGGTCATAGTCAAAGTGGAAGTTCTCTCCTCCCTTTGGAGAAAGGTACCTCCTTCTTTGGTGGCCCGTTCTTTCTACTGGGATCTCACTCACAGAGATCTTTCATTTTGGTGGTGGGTTTTTTTTTTGTTTGTTTGTTTTTGTTTTTGTTTTTTTGCCAGAGTGTCTTGGCATTCCATGCCTGAAATACTCTCATGGGCTCTTCAGCCAGATCCTAATGCCTTAAGGGCTGATTCTGAGGCCAGAGTGCTGTTTAGGACATCTGCCATTCTATGAGTCTGCTGTGTATCCCACTTCTCATGTTGGATCGTTCTCTCCTTTTTTTTATTCTATCAGTTAGTATTCACAGACACTAGTCTTGTTTATGTGATCCCTTTGGCTCTTAGACCTATCAGTATGATCAATTGTGAACTGAAATTGATCACTTTGATTAGTGAGATGGCATTGGTACATGCAATCTTGATGGGATTGTATTGCAATCCCCTGGCACATTTCTAACTCCACCATTAGGGACAAGTCCGATTGAGCATATCCCAAATTATACATCTCCTCCCTCTCTTATTCCCACTCTTATATTTAACAGGGATCACTTTTCAGTTAAATTTAAACACCTAAGAATAATTTTGTGTTAATTACAGGGTTCAACCAATAGTATTAAGTAGAACAAAAGAAATAGCAAAAGGGATAAAGTATTAAATTGTACATCAACAGTCAGGGCAAGGGCTGATCAAGTCACTGTTTCTCATAGTGTCCCTTTCACTTCAACAGGTTTCCTTTTTGGTGCTTGGTTAGTTGTCACTGATCAGGGAGAACATACTATATTTGTCCCTTTGGGATTTAATTCACTCAGCATGATGTTTTCCAGATTCCTCCATTTTGTTGCAAATGATAGGATTTCATTGTTTTTGATTGCTGTGTAGTATTCTATAGAGTACATGTCTCATAATTTCTTTATCCAATCTGCTGTTGATGGGCATTTAAGTTAGTTTGGAGATTCCTCAGAAACCTGTATATAATACTACCATACAACCCAGCCATCCCACTCCTTGGAATTTACCCAAAGGAAATTAAATTGGCAAACCAAAAACTGTTTGCACCTTAATGTTTATTGCAGTTCAATTCACAGTAGCTAAGACCTGGAATCATCCTAAATGTTTTGTAATTTTTATCATGAAGATCTTTGTCCTGCTTGGTTAAATTTATTCAAGTTATTTAATTGGAGGTGGGCTATTGTGAATATGATTGATCTTCAAAGTTCTTTCTCAGCTATGGAATTGTCTGTGCATACAAAGGTTATTGACTTTTAGGTGTTAATTTTATATCCTGCCACTTTACAAAACTCTTTTATGAGTTCCAATAGTTTCTTAGTGGAATCTTTTGGATCCCCTGTTTAAAGGATCATGCTATCTGCAAATAGGGATAATTTGATTTCTTCCTTTCCAATTTGAATTCCTTTGATTTCTTTTTGTTGCCTAATGATTCTGACTTAAACTTCCAGGACTATATTTAATAACAATGGTGAGAGTGGATATCCTTCTTTGGTTCCAGATCTTAGTGAGAAAGCTTCCAACTTTTCCCTGTTCAATAAGATGCTGGCTGTCGATTTGTCATGAATTGCCTTATTTGTATTGAGGAAAAATCCTTTTATACCCCATTTGCTTTAGGTTTTTATCATGAAAGAATGTTGTATTTTATCAAATGCTTTCTCTACATATATTAAGTTAATCATTTGGGTTTTGTCCTTCAATTTATTAATGTTGTGTATCACATTGTTTGATTTGAAGCTGTTGAACCATCCCTGCATACCAGGGATGAATTCCAATTGATCTGGATGAATTATCTTTCTGATGTGTTTTTGAATTCAATTGGCTAGTATTTTGTTGAGGATTTTGCATCTATGTTCCTCCGAGATATTGGTCTACAGTTCTAGTTCTTTGTTGTTTCTTTTATTGGTTTAGGAATTGAGCTGATGCTGGCCTCATAGGAGTTTAGTAGGATTCACTCCCTTTCAATTGTTTTTAATACCTTGAGAAGAATTGGAATTAATTCTTCTTTAATTTTCTGGTAGAATTCAGCAGTGAAGCTGAATGGTCCTGGGCTTTTCTTTGTTGGTAGGATCTTCATTACTTATTCAATCTCTGTCTTGTTTATGAGTCTGTTTAGATTTTCTATGTCTTCATGACTCAGTTTTGGTAGATTGTATGTGTTCAGGAATCTATCCATTTCTTCTGGGTTTTCCAGCTCATTGGCATACAGCTCTTTGTAGTAATTCCCAATGATTCTTTTTATTTCTGTGGTATCTGTTGCTATCTTTCCTTTTCTATCTCTGATTTTATGGATTTAGATCCTCTCCCTTTTTTTGTTAGTTGATCCAATGATGTGTCATTTTTTCTTATTTTTTCAAAAACCAGGTCTTCATTTCACTGATCATAGGTACTTTTATGAGGTACAGTAAGGCCTGTGAATCAGAGTATCCTTTGATCAGGTTCTCTGCCTCTGTAAATCTTACCAGATCTGGGAATATCTATACAAACACCTGATTCCCAGCTTCCTCAGTTGCCAACATTGTTTACTCATGCAGAAGTTCTTGGCCACGTTTGATGTCTCCCTTTCCAAAAATAAGTTTCCTGAGTAATACTCACAGTTGACCATGTTTGCTGTAGACTGGATAAATAAGGTGGACAGCAGGCTATGGGGCATGTTATGAATGTGTAACCTCTGAAAGCCCACAATAAGAAAGGCAAGTCTGGAGTAATATGGATAGTCTATTTTCATTTACAGAAAAAAACTGGGGTGTAGACTCACAGATGTTTTTGTGCCTCTAGGGAGCCTCTGGAAGAGGGAATAGGAAGCTAGGAGCAGTTGTCCTGAAGGCCTGAGGGATGGAGACAGGAAGAAGCCTGTGGTTTCACTTTCCACTTTCAACTAAGAGAATTTTCAGCAAGTGAATCCGAGGGATCCTGAGACTAAAATCTAGTAGGGGTTGCATCAGCTGGGGTCTGAGCAGCACTCATTAGGAGATTTGCCCTACATCACCCATTTTCAGTGATCTCTATTCTGCATCCCAGAGCCCTGCAAAGCTCTATCCTAACTCAAATCCACCCATATCTGTAATTCTGGGGCCTCCCTGACCCCAGTAGACTGCCACTTCCTCAAATGGAGAAGATTGTCAAATGATAGAGGAGTCTGTCCTCTTCCCCTAAAGTAGACAATGTCTTGACTTTTGGCAATTAGCTTTGCCAGATTTTTGGAATAATGTAGTGGGTTGTATTTGGCCCTTTTCTCCCACTAGGATAATATTTGTAAGATCCATCGCTCTTCTCATTTTCATCTGTAGGTCTTGGTACTGATGACAGTTTGAATAATCATTGCTATACAGCAATACATTATTTGTTTATTCACCATCACAACACAGTACTAGGACTGTATTCAATTGACTCTAATAAATGATGCAGACATTGCACATTCTCTTGTATGTCTCTTGGTGCACCTGGGCCTGGGTGTTGGTTGGGGATACACCCGGGGTGATGTTTCTGGGTCAGAGACTCTCCATGTGTTCAGTGTTGGTGGACATTGCCCAGCTAAACAAATTTTGCAAGCAGGGAGCATGGCTTCACGGAAGTATTACCTGGCACAGTACTTGGTGCTAAGTTGCCACTCCTCAGAGTTGATTCCCTCTCATTTTCAATCTCCATATTCCATGTTTCTGGCCAATCACTGCCTCTTTGAATGCCAAGAATCCTATTTTTAGATAGAAAGTGAAGAGTTCCCAGCTCCTTCTGCCCACAGCCTTACTCAGCAGAGCAGATAAAATTGTCCATTCCTGATTTGTGTTCTCCAACGCCTATAAAGGCCATATCGTGTGCCTCCCCCAGGCTACGCCTGACACTCCCTCTCCCAGATTTATTCCTCTGCACAGAGGGGCAGGGAGTGCCGAGGGAACCTTAAAACATGAAGGTCCTCTTTGTTTTTGCTGTTTTCTTCTGTTTGACTCAAACAAGCTCAGGTAAATGTCTCCTATTTATGTGTGATCCATGTGTGGGGTCCGTGTGTGGACAGTGAGGAGCTGTGCCCAAGTGCTGGCATTGAGCACAGGTGGGCTACTCTGAGGCTCAATCCTGGGCCATACGGTATCCCCTAGAGGAGCTTTCTAGAAGCTAAATTGTGTGTTGTAAGGGTCAATACAGGATAAATGGTATCTAGGCTCTGATAAAAAGGGGAAGAATTCACTGCAGGCTGAGACAGATTCTCAGAAGGAAATTATAGACATATTAATGTCAGCCCTGGAGCGGGAATCAGCTCTTCTATGGCAGCCCTACACTCCCAGGAAACCAAGCTCTAGAGAAAAGTTGTTTACTTCAGCACAATGAATAACTGTGGTCACAATAGGTCTTCACACTAACAGTAATATTCCTCCAGCTCCCACAGATTATCTGTTTTACAGATGAGAATATTGAGATATAACTGCTTAAATGAATTGGAGAGATTATCAAGGAAATATGGTGGATTATTAAGAAGTGAGATGAGAAACATGTAGGCTCTCAGACTGCTGGTCTGGTGGCTCTTCTCTCTGCAATGGGGGTGGAATCTGCCTCTTCATGCTACATCCCCTCTGGTTCATGGCTGGGCTGGGATGATGCTGGCCCAAAAGCATCCAGATATTGTGCAAGGCCCTCATAACCATGTGAGCCTGCTGTGCGGTGGTTGGTTTTCACAGTCACAATGTGTAACATTTGCAGGCCTGACATAAGTAAGACCCCTCTTGCCATCCCCTCTTTCTCAAAGTGCCATCCTTATGAGAACATCAGGTGTTTGCACTTGTTTGACAAGCCCACAAGTTATGGTGGGAAGATTTATCTTCTCCCTTTCATTGTAGGCCATAAAACTAAAACTTGGGTCCCATGCTGAGAATCAGAACCCACCCTCCATCATTTCATCCTGTTTTCCAAAGCCCTCTCTGCTTTCTGCTTAATGCATACCCATCACCAGGGAGCCTGAGAACCTTGAGGTTAACAGTTGGCCCCTTTTAGGACCTAGTGATCTTGCATACACCCAGGCAAGTGAGCCTCCTGGTAGCATTGTGAGAGGTAAATAATTGTTTCCATTTTAAAGCTAAGAAACTGCATCCCACTTAGACTGGAACTGACATTTAGCTTCATTAGGAATGCAGTATATATTTGGAATTGGGGTATGGGCTGGGTCATCCATAATTCTTCACTCTGTATGAATTAAATATCAGATCTGTCTGTTGCATCCGTAGGAGATATTCCACCTGGAATTAGGAATACCATCTGCCGTATGCAACATGGAACCTGCAGACTTTTTTTCTGCCATTCTGGTGAGAAAAAGGGTGACATTTGCTCAGACCCTTGGAATAGATGCTGTACATCGAACAGAGTGGAAGAAGGCAAAGACAAGGATGGCAGATTTGGGACGGAAAGTGTAATCCCCTGAAGGCAGAGATATTGAGATCCTCCAAGGCTTAAAAGGATGTGTGGTTGACAATGTTTACTCAACAAATATTTGTTGAATGAATCTAGCACCAAGGTTCTTTGCCATTTTCTGTTTGCCTCTTTTGCTTTTTTTAATGCATGTCTCAGAATTTTGTAATATTCCACCTCCTTACTCTGTTCCAGATAGCACATCATACACTCAGACAAAGGTGCAGACCAGAACCTGAGCTCCAAATATATTTTCAGAGGGAAACACTGTCCATCTCCTGGTCACTTTTCCATGCAAGACATCCTTCTGATCAAAGCCAGCAAGAAACCCTCCTTGCTTACCCAGACTATCACATGCCACAGTCTTTGCATCTTTCTCATGACCTTCTCAGGTAACAGGTCACATTTAATAGGATGTGATTGTTTTCAAACATTTACTCGTAGGTTATCTCAAAAGATTAATAAACACTCTCACAGAGTGTGGAGTAAGTAAGAGCAGTTCTGTTTTAGGAGTGGAAGAAGAGTGAAAGTCATAATGCCAAGGAAATTGCTCCCAGGTTAGCAACGCATCAGAGATTCCTGTGCGCCCAAGCAAGCAGGAGTTCCTTCTGCGTTCCTGCTAAGTAACATTGCTGGGAAAGAAGCAAAGTAGGAGCTGTGCTCATGAAGGTGCTCAATGCTTTACAAGGCCTTCCTCTTTGATCTTCCCTGTCTCCTGCTCAAATTTGTTGCACATAAAATATCTTTGAGCCAGTCAGCCGAAGAGTAGAGAGTATTAACTCCAGGGAAGGAAGCCAAAACATAATAAAAGGAAACATGCTGGCATTTAAGACAGCATGAGCTGAGAGCTCTCTAGACAAATAGAGAGCTTGACCAGATACCATGTCCTCTCATTTCTATTCATGGCCTGAACCCAGTTTCCTTGCGAATCAGTCAACCCTCCTTTAGAGGTACTGAGGGTATGTACTTCTGGGTTCCTGTCTGGAATTCCAGCTTCGGTCTTGATTTTTGGCGTAACTAGTTTGGCTTCTCCAAGTCTTTTCTAAATCCACTACTGTTCTTTGTTTTGCTTGAATTATCTAAATCCAATCAGATCCCTGGGGTCAGACAGAGCAGAACTTCTCCTGGGTGCAGGTTTCTCTGCAGAGTCCTCCCCCAGTGGTCCAGGGCAGGGCGTGACTTCCTGTCCTGCTGCATCTGCCTGGAGGTGGGAAGTGTTGACCCCAGGGTAAGTCTTGGTTCCCAAGTGAAACACAAATCTCCACGCTTCGGAGCAGGCAGGCATTTTCAGCCCAAGCACCGTCCACCTGAGACAGACAGGAAATCACACAAGGAGTTCCTGTGCCCAGAACTGAGTGGGGGCTGGGACAACTTCCACACTTTGTGCTGATCACACGCCTTAGCCATTCAGTCTCTACTCTGGGACTCTTGCTCCTCAAAAATCAAAGGAGACAGGGCTCATCTCTGAGCATATCAAAGCCCACCAGCAAGCAGGTGCAGGATCTCACTGATGCTAAGGAGGATGGAGGATCTGTCCTTGTTGCAGGTGAGAGCTTGTGCAGGACCCCCCCAGCAGGGGCTGTACCCATGGCCCAAAGCTGTGCTGCTTCACATTTGTAAGGTGGGAACTGATCATGGTCTGGACTATGCTGAAGATAATTTTACCCCTTTAATGAGAGGTTTCTCCAGGAGTATGTGTGTAACCTCCATAAACACGGAAAAGGAGCTTTCAGCACTGCCTGATACAGGACAGCCTCCTGAGTGTTTGCTGAGGCGTGGGGGAGGCAAGAGTGAAGGGACTGTCACAAAGAACTGGAGGCTACTAGAGAAAAATGACCTTGGTGAAGAGCAGGCCGTCAATGCCAAAACTCTACACCAGAGGGCGCGCTGCGACCGCCTATGCCTGCAAGACTCTACCGGTGCCTTTGCTGCTGATCCTGGCCTGCCCAGGCAAAGCAGAACCTGCCTGTTCCATTTCCTGCCCCCCTGCTCTCTGGAACTATGGCTCCAGTGGTGGCCCCATGCTGAACACGGTGGGGAGGATGGGTGAGAAGCTCTAGGCTCTGGGCGGCAGCAGCACCAGGGGTTCCAGCAAGGCTCTTGGTCCTTGATGGGCTCTGTGACTGCCTCCCAGAGGATCACATGGAGACTAAGAAAGAAGTCAGCCTGTGTATTTGTTCTCCTCTTGGGATTCACTTGCCTAGGCCTCACTCTCTTGGGATTTATCTGCCTAGTCTTCATCCCAACACACTTCGCACTCAGCTCCCAGTGTCTCTTCCCTTGGTAGGACTGGTACTGGGAACAGGATATACCCTGAAACTTGGGGGCCTGGATTGTCCCTGGCTGTTGTGGGGCAGGAGAGACCAGGATGGGCCCAGCAGGGGCTGTGTGTACACTGAGTTGGTATCCTTTCCCTGGGGCTCTCATCTTTCCTGGAATGACCCGCTGAGTGGAGAACCATCTTCCCAACACAGAGGCACCCCTGGCCCTCTTCCTGCTTTCCCATAGCACACCCTGGCACAGAGTGGACAGTGCTGTCCTTGGACCCCTGGGCCTTGGATGCACCCGTGTTATGGGATATGTCATGCACTGTCATTAGTCGTTTACATGCAAATTTCTCTGCTAGTCATGGGACTTCTCCTAGGCAGTCATCATGTCTATAATACCATTAGTGCACAGCCAAGAATGATATATGTACAGTGCATTAGTGAATGAGTAAATCAGTCCAAGCTTCAAACACAGGTCCTCTCAGGGCTCCACTGCCATCTCCTCTGATCCAAGGGCTGGAGCAGATGTCACCAGGGAACCCCAGGACCTTCCACTGTGACTATAGCCATGTCTTCCATGTCACAGCCTGAAACCCATATCCTCATCTCTTGTCTCACAACTTCAAGATTTCCCAGCCCTTCTCCTCTTCAGATTCCCACTCCCCTATGATTGGGGTTCTGTCATCTGAAATCTATCCAGACAGAGAGACAAAGTCCTTGTCAGCTCCTGCTATTGCACCACCTCGCAGCAGAGCAGGCCGTCCAATCATCGTTCATGACCTCAGCTGTCCACCTTTAACAGGAGGCAGTGTGACTAAAAGCAGGAGGTTGGGGAGCTTTGGAAGTCCCTCCTCCTCTGGCCTTTCACGCTGCTGCCCCCTGTCCCTCAGTGACAGATGCTTAGATCAAAGGGACCTGGGGGACTTTTAACCAAACTGTCCTCTCTGGTGAGCACCAAGCTGTCATGGAAGCAGGTCCTGACCTTGGAATCGGAGTGCCTGAGTTCTCAGCCCAAGTTCATGGTCCAGGTAGGCTAGGCCTCACTGAAACTCAAGCCCCACCTTTGCAATTGGGGTGTAAATTCCATATTCATCCATTTAGAATGACAAAGGACAGAGGAAACTCTTTTTGAGGCTAGAGTATGGGATTCTATGGGTGATCCATTTTATTGTCCGAAGTTTAAACCTTCCTGAAATTTAATTCAGGAAAAGTGATTTGAGATGATTTTTTCAATGTAAACAAAGCACTTGTCACATCTGAATACTCTAAAGGAGGAACAATTTAGCCATCGAAGTACACATGCATGCTCATGTAGATATTTATATGAGACATCTTGGGGTACAGTTATAGTCTGAATAGACTTTTTCTTAACAGATTTATTTTTTTAATTTGAAAAGGGGAGGAAGGGGAGTCTCATCTGCTGGTTTACTTCCCAGATGGCTGAAATGTCAGGGGCTGGGTCAAACAAAGCCAAGAACATGGAACTCCATGTGGGTCTCCCACATGGATGGCAGGGACCCAAATACTTGGTTTATCATTTGTTGCTTTCCCAGTGCATTAGCAGGGAGCTGAGCAGTCAGATTGATGTGGGATGCCCATGTTACAGATGGCACCTTAACCTGCTGTGCCACAATGCGGGCCCCCTGGATAGACTTCTTACCAACCGGGCATGAACCAGTCCCTCTCTCAGTCTTCATGACTATGACCTTCTAGAGTTCATCCACTACTTGTGGGAATCCTTGAGAGCAGGCTGAGAGATAGGACTCTGTCCCAATCAATCATGGCTGAAGGAGGTTTAGTACCATCAGCCCCCACCCCCTCAGCTGCACTGACAGACTGGAACGTGTTAACCGTATGGAGTGGGGTGCAATATAGCTCAATTACGAGGATTATTTTTTTACCATCTGGAGCAACACTGCCTGTGGAGGTGCTAGAAAGTAAGGGGATGAGATGGGTTTATAAGAAAATGAACAAGAAAAACCTTTGAAACACATCTGTTAGGGGACCACAGGATGCACGCTTTAACAATAATGCTGCAATAGCTCAAAATATTAAAAACCTCTCTTTTGGAATCACCTTCCATAAAGTTCTCTCTCTCTCTCTCGCTCTCTCGCTCTTTCTCTCTCTCTCTCACACACACACACACACACTCACACACACAAAGAACCTGCTCTGCCATGAACTCAGCTGAGGACCCTGAGACCCCTAGGTCTCACACACACCATGGTCCTCACCTGCATCCCTCTGACTAAGGAGAAGCAGCTGTCAGCTTCCCCCAGAACATAATGAAGAGATCACTCAAGTCCTGACCATCCCCAGGACAGCTGGAAATCAGAAAAGCTTGCAGTCTCCAGGCTTCCTCCCTGTGAGACACTAAGTGTGTATCACATCACCTGCCAGTGACTTGTCAGGGGTCCCACCTGCAGTGAAACATGTGCCTGTCCCATCTCAGCCTGAGCATTCACAGAGGAGTGGCCTTCCCTATTGACAGGTGAGGGCTGGGCAGTCACTGTGGCTACCCAGAGAGAGGTCTCTCTGGTGGTTCACAGAGAAGCACCCAGGGCCCAGGAGATGCAGGGCTCAGACCAGGTCTGCCCAGCAACCTGGTATACAAGGATGTGTAGGCGAACACCCAGGTGTACAAGGATGTAACCTCCAAGGAACAAGGTTATCCCAAACTACCTCATGTGGCCTCCAAGATGCCTGCTATCAAAGCCCCCGCTAAACTCAACAGCCATAACTGCTGCCTTGGTAAGTTCCAAATGGTCAAGAGTATTTTAAGTTTCTGAACTCCCATGCTGTTTTCCACCTCCCAGATTTTGTGCCTCCATTTCCTTTGCCCAGAACATCACTGAACTATTCCCATTCACTCTTTGGGTCTCACCTTTAACTATGCTTCTTATGGAAAGCTGCCTTTGAGGCCCATATGAGGCCAGGAGTCCTGAGCTTCATCTTCAGCAGGAACACACCTGGAGCAGCTGTTTCTCACTCTGTTGTACGATGGCCTACCATCTGACTCCAGGGCCAGCCAGATCCTGCAGCATGTACACCATTCCTTCCTGAACACTTCACGCCATGTTTATTTTGCATTTGTGGGAAGAAGGAAGAAAGGGAGGGAGGAAAGCAGGAGGCAAGAAAGAGGGAGGGAAGGAGGGGAAGTAGAGAGGGCAGTTAAGAGGGAGCCCAGTGGCTAGCATCCAGAAGTATGACTTGTATGAGCCCCACCAGAGTGAGGGGAAGACCAAAGACTCCAGCTCTCTGGGCACCTGGAGTACAGGAGTGGAAGGTGGTGGAGGGAAGCATTGGCTGCAAGGCTGGGTAGAAGAGCAATAAAAGGACAGGAGGAACAGCTAACAGTGAGACGACTCTCCAGCTCTCCAAGGAGTGCCCCAGGGTGTGGGTTGAACCTGGAAGCAGGGAAATTTTCTAGAGTGGAGGAAGTCCTGGGAGGCAGCACCATTGATCAACACAACTGGTGATTTCTGTTTCACCATGCCTCCACCTCCCTTCTTCCTCGAAGCAGGGTGTGCCTCCTTATCTGATTCCTTTCCCAGGACTCATGTGTCCTCCCTCCTGCTGAGGGAAGCACTGTGGATGACAGCATGACTGGGGCTAGAGGCAGCTGGTAGGGCTACCTAGACGCCAGGGCACAAATTCACACCTCGAGACAGAGGACACGGCAGAGACTTGTCTTCCCCAACAGAGAGAAGCCATTGAGTGAGCCAGCGAGGGCTTCCTGAAATCCATAGCTGCCTGGCCAGCTGATAGCCAGGAGTCAGGATGACTCACAGGCCCAAATGCCCAGGGTAACATTGGACACTAGGTGTGGTGCACGTCACGGGGAACATGCACTTCTCTATTGTCATTGTGTTGTTACAGGGAGGAGACTCGAGGTGTGCAGAGTTTGCCTGCCAGTCACCAGCAGGTCAGAGTCACTAAGCCAGAGGAATCATCTTCCTTTAATTCCCAGTCCCATCTTCGAAGCTTCCAAATTACAAATTTTCCAAGTCACCCCTTGTGGGGATCTGAGTTAGGTGTCTGAATCCTTTGGGGTTTCCATGAAGATCACCGAGTGCAGCTGTTGAGCTGACAGCCACTGCCTGAAGCTCAAAGTCAGTTCCCACTCCTACCCCTCCACTCCAGGGACCTCGAGCTTTATCCAGCACTGATGTGCTGTGGGCCATGCCTGTCTGTATGGTCATATGCACACAACTGGTAGTTGAGCTGACAGCCACTGCCTGAAGCTCAAAGTCAGTTCCCACTCCTACCCCTCCACTCCAGGGACCTCGAGCTTTATCCAGCACTGATGTGCTGTGGGCCACGCCTGTCTGTATGGTCATATGCACACAACTGGTAGTGTTCCCTCCCCAGAAGCACACAGGAAGCCATGAACACCTTGTCCTCACTATAGGTTCTCAAAGTGCTTATCACTTAGGCACTAGACATGTCCAGTTCAATCACAGTGTTTCACTGAAGTTCCCGGAGATTTCATTAGAAAAAGATAAAAGCTACAAACAGTAAAAACATGCTGTCTTGAGATTCCAAAATGAAAACATCTTTGCTCAAGTCCCCATTTATTCTTTTTTCTTTTTTTTTTGACAGGCACAGAGTGGACAGTGAGAGAGAGAGAGACAGAGAGAAAGGTCTTCCTTTTGCCATTGGTTCACACTCTAATGGCCTCCGTGGCCGGCGCACCGCGCTGATCCGATGGCAGGAGCCAGGTACTTATCCTGGTCTCCCATGGGGTGCAGGGCCCAAGTACTTGGGCCATCCTCCACTGCACTCCTTGGCCACAACAGAGAGCTGGCCTGGAAGAGGGGCAACTGGGACAGAATCCGGTGCCCCAACCGGGACTAGAACCCAGTGTGCCGGCGCCGCAAGGCAGAGGATTAGCCTATTGAGCCTCCCATTTATTCTTATTATCTGAAAGACACAGACAGACAGAACTCTTCCATCCTCTAGTTCACCCTGGCCCCCAAATGCCCCCAACAGCCAGGGCTGGGCCAGACTGAAGCCAGGAGCCAGACACTCAATCTGGGTTTCTCACTTGGGTGTCAGGGACCTGATTACTTGAGCCTTCATCTGCTGCCTCCCAGATTCACATTAGAAGGAAGCGGGAGTCAGGAGCAAAGGCAGGGTGGAATCCAGGTACTGTGATATGAGACACAGGGGTCTCATGTCACAGGGGCCAGATGCCCATCCCCATTTAAGCCCTCCAGGAGCCACTCTTTCCCCAGTGGGCTCTCCTCTGTGCCACCTAAATCTCAATGCTGGTTTGTCCCCTTCATTCACTACCTCGCTCTTCCCACCCCTCTAGAGAAACCTCCCTCTTTCTCACAGTGAGGGGAGCTGCTCAGTTGGCCCAGCCCCCTCTGCATTGTATTGAACAGGCTAACGTGGCCTCCAAGAGCTGTAGTGGGACAGTTGCTGGTGCTGTGTGGTCCTCAAGTTCCAGAAACCACCTAGCCTGGTGAGGCTGAGCCCACCGTGGTGCCCTCCCCAGGACTGCAGTGTCTCCCTACCCCAGACCCCCTTCACATGTGCTCCCCAGGGCTGGGATGGATGCGTGAGCTTCTGTAGCTGTTGAACCTGCTAGGTAGACCATCTGGATAATCCCCCATGGCAGGTGCAGGTTTTGAGGAGTACACAGTCTTAACCCGGGGTGAGGAAGGACATACTTCCCAGATTACTCCACTGCTTCTCACTTCCCTGAGTGCTGGAATCTCCTTGTTCAGCAGACAGAGCAGCACTGGTTTCTTTCCTGTTCTACCTCATGCCTGTGGTAGTGATCAACATGTGTGGACACCTCCCTTTGTGCCTCAAGGAGGGACTGACGCTGGATTCTTCCACACCAGTAGAGTGAATTTGTCTTCCTGGGGAAGGTGAGGAGGTGGACAGAGGAAGCTGGGAACTTTGAGGAAGAGCAAATAAAAGGCAGGATAGGGACATGAACAGCCTTCTCATTTATTGATTAACTAGCTTATACAAGAAAAAAATCTCTTAAAAAATACTGTGTTAAATATTAATTTATTTGAAAGGCACTGGGGACAAAGATGAAGAGACAGACAGACAGAGAGATTTTCCATCTGTTGGTTCACTACCCAAATGGCTGGGCCAATCTCAGACTGTCATGTGCTGCTGTAACAGAAATTGACAAGCTGGGGAATTTACAATGAACATCGCTTTATTTCACTGTTAGTTCTTCAGTTTGGTGAGCTCAAGATCAAAGGGCCACATCTGGTGAGAGCCTTCTTGCTACATCAGCCTGTGGTGGGAGAGCAAAGAGAGGGCAAGAGAGTATACAAGAGGAGGGTCTTTTTTTAAACAAGTCTTTTTTAAAAAGAAGATTTAGAGGCCGGTGCCGCGGCTCACTAGGCTAATCCTCCACCTTGCGGCGCCGGCACACCGGGTTCTAGTCCCGGTCGGGGCGCCAGATTCTGTCCCGGTTGCCCCTCTTCCAGGCCAGCTCTCTGCTGTGGCCAGGCAGTGCAGTGGAGGATGGCCCAAGTGCTTGGGCCCTGCACCCCATGGGAGACCAGGATAAGTACCTGGCTCCTGCCATCGGATCAGCACGGTGTGCCGGCTGCAGTGCGCAGGCCGCAGCGGCCATTAGAGGGTGAACCAATGGCAAAGGAAGACCTATTTCTCTGTCTCTTTCTCTCACTGTCCACTCTGCCTGTCCAAAAAAAAAAAAAAAAAAGAAGATTTAGTTTATTTATTTGAAAGGCAGAGTTACAAACAGAGGTAGACACAGAGAGAGGTCTCCCATCCACTGGTTCACTCTCAAAATGGCCACAACAACCGGGGCTGAACCAGGCTGAAGCCAGGAGCCAGGGGTTTCTTGCAGGTCCTCCATGTAGGTGCAAATACCCAAGCACTTGGGGCATCCTCCACTACTTTCCCAGAAGCATTAGCAGGGAGCTCAATCAGAAGTGGAGCAGCCAGGACTAAAACCACAGCCCATAGGTAATGCTGGTGCTGCAGGCCAGGGCCCTAACCCTCCACGCCACAGCACTGGCCCCAAACAAGTCTTATTTATTATTGGAGAGAGAGAGAGAGGAAATGAGCCCATCCACTGGTTCATTTCCTATATGCCCACAACAGCTGGGGCTAGGTCAGGGCCAAATCCACAACTGGGAACTCAATCCAGATCTCCTATGTGTGTGGCAGGAACCCGATTATTGGACCCATCACCCTACCTTCTAGGGTCTTGCTTTAGCAGGAAGCTATAATCAGGAGCCAGAGTCCGTTACTGCACCCAGTTACTCACATCAGGAATACAAGCATCTTGACAAACCTCTTAACCACTAGGCTAAACATTTGCTCTGGGCATGTTCCCACAGTTGTGAAATTAATTCTATGATAATGGTATTAATCTATTCATTAGGGCAGTGCCCTCATAATCTAAACACTCCCCAATGCACTTCTCTGCCCTTTAACTAAAAAGATTCTACTCATCAAAAAAAAAAAATTGATAAAAAAGACAATGTGGAATGGGGATCTATTTTCAAACCATATTTCTGAAAAAGAAATAACATCCAAAACACATCAGGAACTCACAACTCAACAGCAAAACAAAGCCAAATAAAAGACAAATCACCTGGTTTTTTATTTTTTAAATTTTTCATTTATTTTTTAAAGATTTATTTTATTTTATTTGAAAGAGAGTTACAGCGAGAGGTAGAAACAGAGAGAAAGGTCTTCCAGCCACTGGTTCACTCCCCAGATGGCTGCAAAGGCCAGAGCTGCGCCAATCTGAAGCCAGGAGCCAGGAGCTTCTTCCTGGTTTCCCATGCGGGTTCAGGGGCTCAAGGGTTTGGGCCATCTTCTACTGCTTTCCCAGGCCATAGCAGAGAGCTGGATTGGAAGAGGAGCAGCTGGGACTACTAGAACTGGCTCCCATATGAGATGCCAGTGCTTTAGGCCAGGGAGTTAACCCACTGCACCACAGAACTGGCCCCCTGATTTTTTAAAAAATGGGCAAAGGGCTGGAGCAGATATTTCTCCAAAGAAAACAAATTGCTAACAGATACATTTAAAAATGCTCAATATCACTGATCCTCAAGAAAACACAAATCAAAACTGCAATGAGCCGGCGCCATGGCTCACTAGGCTAATCCTCCACCTTGCGGCGCCGGCACACCGGGTTCTAGTCCCGGTCGGGGCACCGGATTCTGTCTCGGTTGCCCCTCTTCCAGGCCAGCTCTCTGCTGTGGCCAGGCAGTGCAGTGGAGGATGGCCCAAGTACTTGGGCCCTGCACCCCATGGGAGACCAGGAGAAGCACCTGGCTCCTGCCATCGGATCGGCACGGTGCGCTGGTTGCAGCGCGCAGGCCGCGGCGGCCATTGGAGGGTGAACCAAAGGCAAAGGAAGACCTTTCTCTCTGTCTCTCTCTCTCACTGTCCACTCCTGCCTGTCAAAAAAATAAAAAAATAAATAAAAATTTAAAAAAATTGCAATGAGACATCGCTTCAATAGGACGGTTACTATTTTTAAAAATTGTGTTGATTAAGATGTAGAGAAAAGAGAACTCATGACACAGTTGTAGGGATTTTGAGTTGGTACAGACATTGCAGAAAACAGCCTAGAGGTCCCTCAAAAAATAAAAAAAATAGAACATATGACCCAGCAATTCCACTTTCGGGCATTTCTCAAAGGAGCTGACAATGGATCTCAGAATTAACTGCACTCCTCTGTCCACTGCAGCACTATTCTCAATAGCTACAAACTGGGTGTCTACCCACTTATGAGTAAATGACAAAAATGCGGTAATCTATCCAGTGGAACACTAGTTTTAAAAATAAAAAGAAAGAAAAGAATGACATTTTTGACAACATGGATGAACCTGGAAGATAGCATGCCATGTAAGAGAAACTAGATACAGAAAGACAAATGGTGTTTGGTCTCACCTATGTGCAGAATCTCAGACAAACTCATGGGAGGGGAGGGAACTGGGTGTATGATTGTTGTCACTACTACTCCCAGGCCTATGTTGAGTAGGTGGACAGGAGTGGACAACATTCTCTGGTTTCTGACCTCAAAGGAAGAGCTTTCAGCTGAGTGTTCTGCTCATCCTTTGCCAGAGGAATGTGGTAGGCAGTTGCACAGCCAGAAGAGGAAGAGTTCCCTGCTGGAAACACCCTTGGCGGGCTGCAGAGCAGGAAACATTGCCCTGGGCAGAAAGAGACTTCAGATGCAGAGACCCAGAGCTGAGATGAAGGCTCTTCCCAGCAGAAAACCCACACGTGACAGAAACAACAGGGTAAGAGACTCATGGCAGCAGAAACACAGTGGCAGGAGAAAGCCAGAATGGCACCAAGAGGAGGACTGAGCTCCAGCAATAAACCAAGGGGAAAATGACTTAAATATCATTCCAACTCAGATGACCAAGTCTGTAAAAGTGCTTCATATCTGCACTATGCTGCCAAATTTTTGCCCCAACAAATGTTAAGACTATTTTACCATAGAAATAAAAGGTTAAATCTTGCAGATACAAATAGACATAATTTTTAAAGGATTTATTTATGTATTGAAAGAGTTACACAGAGAGAGGAGAGGCAGAGAGAGAGAGAGAGAGGTCTTCCATCTGCTGGTTCACTCCAGAGATGGCCGCAATGGCTGGAGCTATGCTGATCTGAAGCCAGGAGCCAGGAGCTTCTTCTGGGTCTCCCACGTGGGTGCAGGGGCCCAAGGATTTGAGCCATCTTCCACTGCTCTCCCAGGCCGAGGCAGAGAGCTGGATCGGAAGTGGAGCAGCCGGGTCTCAAACTGGCGCCCATATGGGATGCTGACACTTCAGGCCAGGGCATTAACCCGCTGCACCATAACACCAGCCCCCAGATATAATTTTTGAAAGGTTAATACAACTCACATGATTTGTGGCTTTTATTTTCAGCTTTGACTGATAAATTTATTGGGTTGTACTAAATATATAGTAGAAGGAAACGGGAGAATAAGACTGGGAAAAGGTAGAGGGGATAGGGCTAGCAATATTAAAAAGAGAGAATGCTAGATAGATTACAATGAGGAAAGATAAAATGTTTGGCAAACATGTGGTCTAAACTGTCTTAATTTCTTTGTTGAGCAAATAGATGTGGTTTTGGGAAGTGCTTTTCTCCACACATCCTAGGAAACAGGTCCACATCCAAAGCGTTGATGAAGCAACACTTCAAGAGGAACCTCAGGGCACTGTAAGTAAGTCAGCCTGCGACAGTGAGCACAGCCTGTTGAAGAGAATGCAATCTGCAGAGGCTACGGGAAACCCACTGGGTGAAATGAAGCTCATTCTTGCCTCACAAGGCCTCTTGTTCGTAACAATACAAGCCTGAGCAGGCACGGGGTCCCAAAGCACCAAATTCCAGGAGAATTGCTATCCAGGCTATTATCAAAGTTATTTTTCATCCAGGCTATTATCAAAGTTATTTTTCTATGTTTGAAAACACCTGGATATCTTGTTGACTTTTCTCAGTTTTTATAGGCTGTCTTCAGAGTCAAGTTCCATAGCAGGTCTGAGCACGTGTTGTGAGCTACACCTATGTATACGTAACTGCAGAGTGAAAGCCCAGATTTGGCACTAAGCCAGAGAATTTCCTAAAACATGCACATCTTGGGAAATGCTTATAACAAAACACCAGTATGCCCTCAAGACAAACCTTAAATCATGGTAATTTAAATATAAAAGTACATTATGCACATATAAATATATACACACGTATTATCCAGCACTCACAGAAATGAAAATCCTAATGCAAACCTAGATTCACAGAAAAAGTGTGAGCAGCATTGATTCCAAGGCAGGAGGTGGAGAAGAGGAAGGAAGAAGCAGAAAGATGGAAAAAATAAAATAGAAATAATAATAATCAATCAAGGACTCTTAGAAACTACTTAGAGGGTAAATGACATCAAGAAAAAGGGGCAGTGAGGACCTGCAGGAGGTGGAAAAGGGGTGTTTTCTGGGGCTCTGGTTTATATATCAAGACCAGAGATAAGGCCGACGCCACGGCTTGCTAGGCTAGTCCTCCACCTGCGGCGCTGGCACCCCGGGGTTCTAGTCCCGGTTGGGGCACCGGATTCTGTCCTGGTTGCTCTTCTTCGAGACCAGCTCTCTGCTGTGACCCAGGAGTGCAGTGGAGGATGGCCCAGGCCCTTGGGCCCGGCACCTGCATGGGAGACCAGGAGGAAGCACCTGGCTCCTGGCTTCAGATCGGTGCAGCATGTGCTGGGCGCAACATGCCAGCCGTAGCGGCCACTTTGGGGGTGAACCAACGGAAAAAGGAAGACCTTCCTCTCTGTCTCTCTCTCAGTCTCTCTGTCAAAAAAAAAATCAGAGATAAGATTGAGTTCTGTCTGAGCCAGAGTGAATTCTATAATCCTGAGTGTTGAACTGGAATAAATTGGTCTAAAACAGCCTCCATATTTCAGTGATGAATCAATTCAAAAAGCCCTCCAGCTCTGTGAATAGCCAGCCACAGGTTTTTCCCAGCAGGTTGGAGCCCAAGATGGGGCTTGAACATTCCCAGGGCTGGATAAGGTTCAAAACACTAAAAGAAACCAATCTCTGAGCCAAAAGCCTTAAATCCTCATGCAAATTGCACTCCCTGAGCCCCTCACTGCAGAGGTGCCTCAGTAGAATGCCTGTCTTCTCCCACCGTGTGTGGTGAAGACAAAGCTGTAGCACTCAGTAGGTAAGCACCCCTAGCAAACGCTTTGCAATCATCACCCTAGTTTATTTTTATTTTTAAATATTTATTTTATTTACTTGAAAAGCAGAGTGACAGAGAGAGTGAGAGGGAGA